>NC_072003.2:57079599-57379704 GCF_028885655.2 Pongo abelii
TCTCAGCAGTTTGGGAGGCAGAGCAGGGAGGATCACTTGAGGCCAGAAGTTTGAGACCAGCCTGGGCAACATGGCAAGACCCCATTTCTACAAAAACATTTAAAAATTAGCTGGGTATGGAGTGCATACCTATGGTCCCAGCTACTTAGAAGGCCTGAGGCGTGGGGCCAAGTGGAGTGGCTCACGCCTGTAATCCCGGCACTTTGGGAGGATGAGGCAGGTGGATCATTTGAGGTCAGGAGTTCGAGACCAGCCTGGCCAACACGGTGAAACCCTGTCTCTACTAAAAATACAAAAATTAGCCGGGCATGGTGGCATAAGCTTGTAAACCCAGCTACTTGGGAGGCTGAGGCGGAGAATCACCTGGGTTGTAGTGGGTCGAGATTGTGATTGTGCCACTGCACTCTAGCCTAGGTGACAGCAAGACTCCGTCTCAAAAAAAAAAAAGAAGAAGATTGAGGCCAGAGAATCACTTGAGCCCAGGAGTTCAAGGCTGCAGTGAGCTATGATCACACCACTGCACTACAGCCTAGGTGACAGAGCGAGACCCCATCTCTTTTTTTTGAGACACAGTCTCACTGTCACCCAGGCTGGAGTGCAGTGGCGCGATCTCGGCTCACTGCAGGCTCCACCCCCTAGGGTTCACGCCATTCTCCTGCCTCATCCTCCCGAGTAGCTGGGACTGCAGGTGACTGCCACCTCGCCCGGCTAATTTTTTGTATTTTTAGTAGAGCTGGGGTTTCACTGTGTTAGCCAGGATGGTCTCGATCTCCTGACCTCGTGATCCGCCTGCCTCGGCCTCCCAAAGTGCTGGGATTACAGGCGTGAGCCACCGCGCCCAGCCCCTCATCTCTTAAAAAAAAAAAAAAAAAGAGGTCAGGCCAGAGCTGCCTTTGGGATTTGCCTTCTGGGAATAGGGCCCTCAGCACCCAGCCCCTCTGCAATCATCCCCCTCTAAGCAGCCTCACTCCAGAGCCCAGGAAAGGTGTGTGTGAAGACACCCAGTGGCAGGCGGTGGCCCCAGCTGCTGATCGAATGTGATGGGGCTCTGGCCTCTGGTGCTTGCCCTCCTCAGATGGGGCTCTGGCCTCTGGTGCTTGCCCTCCTCAGAGAGGAAAGAGCCGTGAATGAAAGGGCAGGTGTGTGTGGACCTGAAGGAATGTGGGGAGGGTGGCAAGAAAATGGCTAGAGGCGGAGCGGGAGAGACCCCATGAGTCAGGGTGAGACGAGGTGTTGCTCAGACAGGGAGGAACTGGAAACAAAGCCTGGACTGGAAACACCGAAACACAGGGCTGGCCAGGGTGCTCTCAGTTGCCTGGAAACATCTTAACACTCCAGAAAGTGTGAGTAAGGAATACCTGCTGCCCCGAGGGGCTCCCCCCAACTGGTCCAGCCATGTCTGCTTGGCAATCGTGGGGCACAGACAGATGCAGCTGCCCAAGAGGCAACCCCAGCCTAGACCTAATGCTGAGCCGGGGGCACAAGTGCAAGGGATCCATCACGAGGGCTAAACTGGCCAATAAGGGGCAGGAGCTCATTCCACTTGTACTGTTTGGGTAACTTGCTGTTGAAAAAGGAGAACCTGGCCGGGCACAGTGGCTCACACCTTTAATCCCAACACTTTGGGAGACTGAAGCTAGTGGATCACCTGAGGTCAGGAGTTTGAGACCAGCCTGCTCAACATGGCGAATCTCTACTGAAAATACAAAAATTGGTTGGGCGTAGTGGTGCATGCCTGTGATCCCAGCTACTTGGGAGGATGAGGCAGGAGAATCGCTTGAACTCGGGACGCGGAGGCTGCAGTGAGCCGAGATTGCGCCACTGCACTCCAGCCTGGACAACAAAGCAAGGCCTTGTCTCAAAATAAAATAAATAAATAAATAAATAAATAAATAAATAAATACGAGAACCCAGAGGATCTTGGAGGCACAGTGTCCCTGTCTAAATCTCCAGATAACCCAGAAAGCACGCACTGCCCCCATGCCACTTCACCCCCCCCCCACGCCTCCGTGTCTTATGCTGTTTATGCCCACCTCCTGGGGCAAATGGCACTGGATGCCCCTGTCTTAAGTGAACAAATGGAGACTCTAACCACCTTCTGAGAATCCCAGCCCTGGGGTCAAACTTGCATGCCTGCCGAGTATCTGCATGACAATAATTAGGATTTCCTATGCTCTGAAGCAAACCTCCCACCTGGCATCCTGCGTGTGTCCAGCAACTCCCTGCACCCGGGCACCACTCACGCAGGTGGGCTTGGCATCCTCACAGCCTCTGCAGCACGTGCCTTCAGAGGGAAGAGACCCGGGGACTCTGGAGACTCAAGGCATCTCCAGAGTCACAGCCTGAAGACAGAACCCCATGCTCTCCTGGACATAAAAGCCATGCGGTCCCTGGTAGACAGGTAGGCAGAGGTGAAGGGATCTACCCTGGCACTGGGTAGGGGCTGTGCAGTCACTCCTGCTTATTCTTCCTGTACATCCCGTTACTGTCCCCATGCTATAGATTTGACTGGGGCAGGCTGGCTGCAGAGTCCAAATCTTGAACCATTGCACCACACCGCCTCTCAAGGGCACAGTCAATGGGGTCCTTGTCATTGTGGGTCATTCCTCAGCATGCATTCAGGGCTCTTCACCATCTGCCTGCAGCCGCCCTGCCCAGCCTTCTCTCCCACTGACCCCGCAAGTCACCCTCTTTCTGGTCCTTGAGTTTTCCATATGCTCTGCCCACACCCCCACATCTCCACCTGCAGCCGTTTACCTGTGAGGCCCAATGGAAGCATCACCTCCTCCATGGGGACTCCTGATACCACCTAGTCAGAAGTCCCCCAGGACCACCTCCCCTTCCCTTAGCTCACCTAGCACTGGATTCACAACTGTGAGGGACTGTCAGTCTCCTACATTAGATTGGAGGTCCCTGATTCAGACTCCCATGCTGTGTGACTTAGGGTAAGGCACTTAACCTCTCTGAGCCTCAGTTTCCTCATTAACAGGTAATATTTACTGAGCACGTACTATGTGCCAGGTACTATGTGCTAAGTACTCTACATGCACTATCCCATTTAATCCTTACAGCACCTATGAGGCAGGTACTCTAATTATCCCATGTTACAGATGAAGAAACTGTCACTATCATTAGGACTACCATCATTATCATTACTGTCATTCTTTTTTTTTTTTTTTGGAGACAGATGCTCTGTCACCCAGGCTGGAGTGCAGTGGTGCGATCTCAGCTCATGCAACCTCTGCCTCCCAGGTTCAAGCAATTCTCGTGTCTCAGCGTCCCAAGTAGCTGGGACTACAGGCATGCACCAACACACCCAATTGTTTGTATTTTAGTAGAGGTGGGGTTTCACCATGTTGCCCAGGCTGATCTTGAACTCCTGAGCTCAAGCAATCCACGAACCTCGGCCTCCCAAAGTGCTAGGATTACAGGTGTGAGCCACCATGCCTGGCCTATTATTGCCATTCTTTTTTTTTTTTTTTTTTTTTTTGAGACAGAGTCTCGCTCTGTCCCCCAGGCTGGAGTGCAATGGCATGATCTCGGCTCACTGCGAGCTCCACCTCCTGGGTTCATGCCATTCTCCTGCCTCAGCCTCCCAAATAGTTGTGACTCCAGGCGCCCGCCACCACGCCCGGCTAATTTTTTGTATTTTTAGTAGAGACGGGGTTTCACTGTGTTAGCCAGGATGGTCTCGATCTCCTGATCTTGTGATTCCCCCACCTCAGCCTCCCAAAGTGCTGGGATTACAAGCATGAGCCACCGCGCCCGGCCTTTTATTATTGCCATTCTTTTGTCTGCTACAAAACCTAGTGCACAGCAGGCACTCAAACTCAGCAAAATTCAAGTATGGCTGGAACTGGAACCAGCCTCAGATAGGAAGGAGTTTCAGAAACAGAGTTCTGCA
This sequence comes from Pongo abelii, assembly GCF_028885655.2. Lineage (NCBI taxonomy): Eukaryota > Metazoa > Chordata > Mammalia > Primates > Hominidae > Pongo > Pongo abelii. Next base: position 57,083,504 of record NC_072003.2, read on the forward strand.
CATGCTCTAGAACACGCAGGCCTGGCCCTGTCCTGGCTGGGGTGATACCATCTTTGGAGGCTGATGCTGGCAGTCTGTTGTGGCTGGGGACTTGGGGTGGTCTCCTTTTGCTTCTCACAGCAGCCCTGTCTCTACCCACAGAAACAGACTCTGCCCAAACAAGTCCTGCAATGCACAGAGCCTGGTGGCAAACAAGCCACCTGGATAAATAGTGCCCAAGGCTGTGGGGGTCCTGGGAGGCTGACTGGAGGCAGAATTGTGCTCATTTGTAACCGGAGTAGCTGCAGGTTGCTTCTGTTAGCTCAAAGCCACAGGTACATCTCTGTGCTTACAGATCCAAACCGCACCCCACCACTACCACGTGTTTTCTAGGATCCCCTCCAAGCATTTTCCAAAGCCCCAGGGGCTGCTTACAAGACTCTCTGCCCATCACCCCCAACCTGGCTGAGCTGGAACCACATCAGCACCTGGCCTGACTCTTCTACCAGGATGCCCTCCAAGACCAACACTGATGCCTGAGTCACCCTCACCAGGGAGACTGAGGGTGCCCCCACATGGCTGCTGCACCTGATGTTGAAAACAGAGGCTCCAAAAACGTAAGTGAAGTGGGTATTCCTGCTAAACACTCCACTCGGGAACTGGGAGAAGGGGAGCAAATGTCTGTGTACCCCCTCAACTCTACCCAGCCATGGCTTGTCCCACGGCCAAGTTGCCTGGGTCCGTGGGATCACCAAGTTCTTCTGACTCACTACACACACCCCCAAACACCCCCAGACTCCTTTCCTGCCACTCCCCCACCTCAGGCACACATGCAGTGCTTGGTGCCTCGGTTAAGTCTGTGCCCTGTGGCGAGTGCTGCCCGGATACCCCGGGGTCCATTCGAGGATGAACTCGGCTGGGTCACCCCTGCTACAAACAGGCTTTTACATTCTTGAACTTCACCTGGGGTGAGGGTCTTCAGGAGTCCTGTCCCTTTTCCTCCTGAGGCCTCCTTGGTCCTAATGTTAGTGAGTGGCCATCCACGTACCCACAGGAAGGATGTGGTCAAATCCTCTTACCAGCGGCTCTGAACCATTTGACCTGCTACCTGAGCTGCTGGGGAGAGGAAAAGGGAGGGTGCTCCCACTTCTAATAGTTCATCAAGTTCTCACAACACCCCTATTCACAGGTGAGAAAACCGAGGCCCGAAAAGTGTCAACCCAAATCACGACACTCCTTGCCCCAAACCCAGAAGCCTGAGGAAGTAGGGAAGTGTAGTGGGATCTGTCTTTCCATGTGTCTTCAGGATCCTGGGGCCTGCCCCTCCTGGCTTCCTCTTGAGGAAGGCCTAGAAGACCCGCCTTTGGTCGCAGGACAGAAGCTGGGCCAAGAGGCAAGGGTTTTGGCCGCCACAGGGGAAACTCTGGCCTCAGAGCTGCCGAAGTGACTCACGGGCCCCGATGGGAAGCAGCTGACGTTCCTTGTCTGCGCCTTACAAAACCACACGGGCTGCTAGTGACAGCCGGCTGCTCTGAGTGGCGGAGGAATGTTGTTGCCAGACAGGTTCCTGAGGCATCTGCTGAGCTGTGCTCCAGAAACCAGCCCTGGGCAGCTGCCACACAAGGCAGCCTCCACCCCTCCCCACAACCAGGAGTCGTGGAGGGCACCCCCACCAACCTCAACAGAACCCTCCCCTCAGGGATCCGTGGAAGTCAGCCACTGTCACAAGGACAGCCACCCCTTCCAGGCAGGAGCTCATGGGAAACCACGACAAGGGAATCCATCCCTCCCCACCCCCAGCAAGACTTGAAGCCAGGGAGGTTGGAAGGGTCTCCCTGTGACCAAATCTGTGGCCATTGCAACCGACCTTGAACCGTAATACTAAGAATGTTAACGATAATAATCACAGCTAACCCTTCACACTCACTACATGCCGGGCACCATGGCATGGAGCACTTTTTCTGAATTATCACATGCATTCATTTCCTGGGGCTGCCGTAGCAAACTGCCACAAACTGCATGGCTTAAAACAACAAAAACATATTTTCTCGGCCAGACGCGGTGGCTCACGCCTGTAATCCCAGCACTTTGGGAGGCTGAGGCGGGCAGATAACCTGAGGTCAGGAGTTTGAGAGCAGCCTGGTCAACATGGCGAAACCCTGTCTCTACTAAAAATACAAAAATTAGCCGGGCATGGAGCCTGTAGTCCCAGCTACTCAGGAGGCTGAGGCAGAAGAATCGTTTGAACCCGGGAGGTAGAGGTTGCAATAAGCTGAGATCGCACCATTGCACTCCGGCCTGGGTGACAGAGACAGACTCTCTCTCAACAGAAAAAAAAAAAAAAAAAAAAGAGAAGAAAGGAAAAAGAAAAAGGACTGTATTCTCTTACAGCTCTAGAGGCCAGAAATCCAAACTCATGGTGTCGGCAGGGCCACACTCCTCCTGAAGGCCTAGGAGAGAATCCTTCTTTTCCTCTTCCAGCTTCTGCTGGAGGTGGGCGATCTTCAGTGCACCTCAGCTTATGGGCGTGTCACACCAGTCTCTTTCCACCTAAACATGGTGTTTTCTCTGTTTATCTATGTCTCTGTGTCCAAATCTCCTTCTTCTTAGAAGGACACCAGTCATATTGGACTTAAGGCCTATGCTAATCCAGTATGACCTCTGCATACCTCTGCAAAGGCCCCAAAAGGTTCCAAATAAGGTCATATTCCCAGGGTTCCAGGTGGATATAAATTTGGGGGAACATTATTCAACTCAATATACCACATGTAATCTCTTAATAAGACTGATATTGCTTTTATCCTCATTTTACAGATAAGAGGCTCAGAGAGGTTAAGCAACTTGCCAGAAATCACCCAGCCTCTGATTCTAGAATCCACACTACATTGTCTCACCCATCACCGTCATCATCATCACCATCTCCTCACAGAAGCTTAGCACTTCATCACTTACAAAGCTTCTCCTGGCCGTTGTCACATTTTCTTTCTTTCTTTCTTTCTTTTTTGTTCTTTTTTATGTTTTGAGATGGAGTATCGCTCTTTTTGCCCAGGCTGGAGTGCAGTGGCGTGATCTCTGTTCACTGCACCCTCCACCTCTATCTTTAGTAGAGATGGAATTTCACCATGTTGGCCAGGCTGGTCTCGAACTCCTGACCCCAAGTGGTCTGCCTGCCTCAGCTTCCCAAAGTGCTGGGATTACAGGCATAAGCCACCATGCCTGGTCTATTGTTACATTTTCTTCTTGCCAACACAACCTTGAGGGGCTTGGGAAACAGTTGGTAAGGAAACAGTGGGCTCCACTAATTAACGTGTCCGTGGTCATATAGCTAACGAGAAGAAGGTCTTTGTGTTTTCTTTTGAGACAGGATATCCCTCTGTCACCCAGGCTGGAGTACAGTGGCACAATCACAGCTCACTGCAGTGTTGACCTCCCAGGCTCAAAGTGATCCTCCCACCTCAGCCTCTCCAATAGCAGGGATTATAGGCGTGTGCTACCAAGCCCAGCTAATTTACTTTTTTGTAGAGACTGGATCTCACTATGTTGCCCAGCTTGGTCTCAAACTCCTGGGCTCAAGGGATCCTCCTGTCTCAGCCTCCCAAAGTGCTGGGATTATAGGTGTGAACCACCAGCCTGGCTGAGTGGCAGGTCTTTTGACCCCAGATCCAGTATACTGCACTATGTAGGCTCCAAATGGAGACCTCGTGGGAACATTCCAAGGCTTTGTAAGCCCCTCGAGGCTATTTGCCCAGCGTGGTCAATGCCATTGCTGTGTTTACTGATAACACCCACTTCAGCTACACCTGCCAAGCTCATAAAATATATTGTAAGCCTGCTGCTTAAATTTACCTCCTCAAATATCAGCTCCTCATCCCCTGTCTGTTCTCTGCCAACAGCAAGGCCAGCTATTTGAGCAGTGACAATGTGGAGAAAATCCAAGAATCCGGGGGGCCCTCACAGCTCACAGCTGAGCCACGGACTCTGGGGAGACAGTAGCAGGTGTGGCAGGTGCTGTTCCTCCAGTTGCTCCCAGCCAAGAAGGGACGAGATACAGGCACAGCCCCACTGTCAGCCCCACCCCAGACATAGCTCCAGAACGGTCCAGCGTCTTCACATTGAATGCTCACAAGGGTCCCACAAAATCCGTACTATTGGCTGGTCATGGTAGCTCACACATGTACTCCCAGCACTTTGGGAGGCCGAGACAGGAGGATCACTTGAGCCTAGGAGCTCAAGACCAGCCTGGGCAACACAGGGAGACCCTGTCTCTACAAAAAATTAAAATATTGGCCAGGCACAGTAGCATGTGCCTGTAGTGCTAGCTACTAGGGAGGCTGAGGAGAGAGGATGGCTTGAGCCTAAGAGTGGGGTACATGACTTGGCACAAGCAGGAGGATTGGACTCCGAGATATCTCCTGTTTGGACACCAGCACACAGCAGCCAGAGAAGTCTTAACATATAAAGGAGAGATTGTCACCTGAGAACTTTATTTTATTTGTATTTATTTTTTATTTTTTTAAATTTTATTTATTTATTTATTTATTTTTTGAGATGGAGTCTCGCTCTGTCACCCAGGCTGGAGTGCAATGGCGCGATCTCCACTCACTGCAACCTCCGCCTCCCGGGTTCAAGCAATTCTCCTGCCTCAGCCTCCTGAGTAGCTGGGCTTGCAGGCGCCCGCCACCGCGCCCGGCAAATTTTTGTATTTTTAGTAGAGACAGGGTTTCACCATGTTGGTCAGGCTGGTCTCGAACTCCTGACCTCATGATCCACCTGCCTCAGCCTCCAAAAGTGCTGGGATTACAGGCGTGAGCCACCGCGCCCGGCCCTTTTATTTTTATTGTATGTATTTATTGAGATGGAGTTTCATTCTTGTTGCCCAGGCTAGAGTGCAATGGCACGATCTTGGCTCACTCCAACCTCTGCCTCCTGGGTTCAAATGATATTCCTGCCTCAGTCTCCTGAGTAGCTGGGATTACAGGCACCAGCACCATGCCCAGCTAATTTTTTGTATTTTTAGTAGAGATGGGGTTTCACTATGTTGGCCAGGCTGGTCTCGAACTCCTGACCTCAAGTGATTTGCCTGCCAAACTGCTGGGATTACAGGCATGAGCCATTGCACCTGGCTACCTTCTGACTTTAAAATGTGGCACCAGGCCTTTGCACTCGCTGTTTCCTCTGCCTGGGATGCCATTCTTTGAACTCCATGCAGCTCAGCTGTCCACTTTTCAGAGTGACTTTATTTTTTATTTTTTGAGAGACAAGATCTCACTTTGTCACCCAGGCTGGAGTGCAGTGCAGTGGTGTGATCATAGCTCACTGCAGCCTCGAATCCCTGGGCTCAAGCGATTCCCCCACCTCAGCCTCCTGAGTAGCTGGGGTTATAGGTGCATGCCATAAAACTCAGCTAATTTTTTTATTCTTTGTAGAGAAGAGGCCTCACTATGTTGCCCAGGCTCGTCTTGAACTCCTGAACTCAAGTGATCCTCCCACCTCAGCCTCCCAAGTGCTGGCATTACGGGTGTGAACTGCTGTGCCTAGCCCAGAGTGATCTTAGAGTTGATGGCTCCCAGTTATTCTCTACCTTAACCTCCTGGTTTATCTCCTTCATTGTACTTAGCAAAACCTATGATTACCCTGTTTATTTATCATTTGCTTCTTAATCGTCTTTCTCTCATGAAGACAAGAGGCAAGGACTTTGTCTTATTCCCTGCTGACTCCGGCACTTAGCACAGTGCTTCCACATAGGTCTTCAGAGGATACTTGTTGAATGAATAAATGAATGAATTCAATAGAGAATACAAGTAAGGTGCAGTGGCTCATGTCTATTATCCCAGCACTATGGGAGGCTGAGGCAACAGTATCACTTGAGCCCAGGAGTTTGAGACCAGCCTGGACAACACAGCAAGACTCTGCATCTACAAAAAAAAAAAAATGTTTATTTAAAAAATTAGCCAGGTGTGGTAGCACACACCTGTAGTCGCAGCTACTCAGGAGACTGAGGCAGGAGGATCCCTTGAAGCAGAAGTTCGAGGCTGCAGTGAGCAAAGATTACACCATTGCACTCCAGCCTGAGTGACACAGCAAGTCTCTGTATTAAAAAAAAAAAAAAAAAAAAAAAAAAGGAGGAGGACCACAGAGTCACAGATAAATAACCCAAAGCCTGGCAAAAGACTGGGCTGGCCATTGGGTATGACAACGAGAGTGGCCTGGGAGATGCAGACCCAGGTAGAAGCTGGGGAAGTATTGGGAGAGCGAAGAGGGGTGGCTGGGCCTCAAGCCAAGAGGACTTCCTGGAGGAGAATGACCAGACCTTGTAAAAGGATGTTCTGTCTCTGGCTGTAGCTTTGCGCAGGGACAGGAAGCAAGAAGGGAAACCAGGTAACTCTCTGCTGCTTTAGCTACAGCTACTACCACAGAGACCAGAACAGGGAAGGGTTTCTTAGTCCATCTTCTGCCCCAGCGTATAACGAGGACTTGAATTAGGAGGCAGTGATTTCTAGACTCAAAGGTGAACTTTCATCCTACAATCCTCTGTGCCCATTTGCTGGCAATCTTTCTTAAGTGCTGAAGACTAATTGCCCCCCGCTGTTTCTTGTAGGCCTGGGGAAAGTATAAAAGTCAACCTTCTTATCTCTGCTGGTACATGGTCGGGAAGAGGTGCTATTATAGGTAGGAGATAGCCGAGGACCATGACAACACTTTGCTGACCTCAGAATTCCAGAAGTTAAAAAAAGAAAAAAAATCTGTGTGGGCATGGTGGCTCATGCCTATAGTCCCAGCACTTTGGGAGGCTGAGGTGGGAGGATGGCTTGAGCCCAGGAGTTCGAGGTGGCAGTGAGTCTTGTTCCCACCACTGCACTCCAGCCTACATGACAGAGTGAGACCCGTCTCCACCAAAAATAAAGATTAGCCTGGCATGGTGGTGTATGCCTGTGGTCCCAGCTATTCAGGAGGCTGAGGTGAAAGGATCGCTTGAGACTGGGAGATCAAGGCTGCAGTGAGCTGTGATGGAGCCACTGCACTCAACCTGGGTGACAGAGTGAGACCCTGTCTCAAAAATCAAAACAAAAACAAAAACAAAAAACTGCAAGTAAAACAAGAAAATTCCCCAAGGCACAATGGCCGTGTGGTTAAGAAAATGGGCTCTGGAGTTAAGCTTGGAGCACCTCTCGGGGCTGAGCACCCTCAGGCAAGCCTCTTAACCTCTCTGAGCCTGTTTCCTTCTGTGCAAAAGTAATCACTTGTCCCTCAAAGCGTTGTTGAAGAGATGAATGAGATCATGTACAGGAAGATCCTGGAATACAGTAGGTGCTCAATACATGGGAGCACTCCCTGCCGGAGGGCCTTTCATTCTACAAAATAACTGGCCTGTCCTCTTTTAAAATGTCAATGTGGCTGGGCGCCGTGGCTCATGCCTGTAATCCTAACACTTTGGGAGGCCGAGGCAGGCGGATCACTTGAGGAGTTCGAGACCATCCTGCCCAACATGGTGAAACCCCGTCCCTACTAAAAATACAAAAAGTAGCCGGGTGTGGCAGCAGACGCCTGTAATCCCAGCTACTCAGGAGGCTGAGGCAGGAGAATGGCTTGAACCCAGGAGGTGGAGGTTGCAGTGAGCCGAGGTCACACCATTGCGCTCCAGCCTGGACGACAGAGTGAGACTCCGTCTCAAAAAATAAATAAAATAAAATAAAATAAAACAAAATAATAAAATAAATAAAATGCCAGTGTCATGAAATACAAAGAAAAACTCAGGGACTGTTCCAGATTGAAGGCAACACAGAGCTTGGATTTCCTTTTGCCATGAAAGACATTCTTGGAGCAATTGACAAAATCCCAATACAGTCTGTAGATTATTAGGTAGCAGTGTTGTTTCAATGTTACTTTCCTGCTTGTGATCATTGTATATTGGTTATGTAAACCAAAAATTAAATTCTAAGGCCCCCCCAACCATCTGAATAAACCCCTCCTCTCGGCCAAGGGCATTCTAACGTTAACTTGAAAAACTGGTTTAGACTATGATGGAAGAGGGTTTGGACAAGCCTCATTATACTTTCCTCCCTTTTGGAATTCAAAAGTCGACCAGCATTAACATCAACACAGACCTTAAGTCTGATAAGAAACATTTACAATCTATTCTTCATCTGCATGATAAAACCACGGTCTCTACAACCCCTCATCATAACCCAGACATTTCTTCCCATTGATAACAACTCTTTCAACCAATTACCAAGCAGAAAAATTTTAAATCAACCTATGACCTGGAAGCCCCTGCTTTGAGTTGCACCACTCTTCCAGATGGAACCAATGTAAATCTTATATGTATGGATTGATATATTATGTCTCCCTAAAATGTATGCAAGCAAGCTGTGCCCTGACTGCCTTGGGCACTTCTCCTCAGGACCTCCTGAGGCTGTGTCGTGGGCATGTCCTTAACCTTGGCAAAATAAACTTTCTAAATCGATTGAGACCTGTCTCAGATACTTTGGGTTCACAGTTATAAAAGAGAATTTCTTGTTTTTAGGGAACATACAGCAAAGTATTCAAGGGTTAAGAGGCATTATGTATGTACTGTACTCTTAAACAATTTCAGAGACAAGAGTCTCACTCTGTTGCCCAGGCTGGAGTGCAGTGGTGTGGTCTTGGCTCACTGCAACCTCCACCCCCCAGGTTCCAGCGATTCTCCTGTCTCAGCCTCCTGAGTAGCTGAGGTTACAGGTGTGCACCACCACACCCGGCTACTTTGTGTGTGTGTGTGTGTGTGTGTGTTTAGTAGAGATGGTGTTTCACCACATTGGCCAGGCTGGCCTCAAACTCCTGACCTCAAATGATCTGCCCGCCTGGGCCTTGCAAAGTGCTGGGATTACAGGCGTGAACCACCACGCCCAGCCTAAACTATTAATACTTGAGGAATCTATAGAAAAATTGCGAGAATAAAGTCTGCAATTATGAAAGAAAAAAAAAAAAAAGAAAGAAATGCATGGTTCCTGCCCTTGCAGAGTCCTGGCAGGGAGAGCACGTCTTGCTGGTGGCAGGCTTCCAGGGAGGGTGATCGACCATCCAGGTTTGCCTGGGGTTGTCCTGGTCTTGGCACTGAAAGTCCTGCATGCTGGAAAACTCCCAGGATGGTCGGTCAGCCTAATTCCAGGCAAGCTTTGTAGATGGAGATCAGGGGTGCATATGAACCTCTGTTGGTCCAGTGAGGCTCCCTGCCTTGGGGGAGCCACTGAGGCTGCACCACCAGCCAGAGGCAGGCTTGTAGTGGGTAGGCTGAGGGCAGACTGGACATCTCAGTCCACCCAGCAAGAGCTGGGCCAGTGGCTTTCTGGCAAAATGAGATGTTCACTGCAGAGAACAAGATTCCAAGTAGGTCCGGGTGCAGTGGCCCACACCTGTAATCCCAGCACTTTGGGAGGCCAGGGCAGGTGGATCACTTCAGGTCAGGAGTTCATAACCAGCCTGGGAAACATAATGAAACTCTGTCCCTACAAAAAATACAAAAATTAGCCAGGCGTGGTGGTGCATGCCTGTAGTTCAAGCTACTTGGGAGACTGAGGTGGGAAGATTGCCTGCGCACAGGAGCGGAGGTTGCAGTGAACCAAGATGGTGCCACTGCACGCTACCCTGGATGACAGAGCAAGACCCTGTCTCAAAGAAAAACAAAAACAAAAACAGAAAAACAAAAGCTTCCATGTAGCCCTTTGCCTGAAATCACTACTGAGGCCCTGTAGGTGCAATGAACAAGGTGGGGAGGCCAGCCCTGCACCCCTGGCACCTTTTTCTAAGCATTTTTTATAGAGATGGGGTCTCTATAAAAAGACTGGTCTTGATCTCCTGGCCTGGTCTTGATCTCCTGGCCTCAAGTGATCCTCCCATCTTGGCCTCCCAAAGTGCTGGGATGACCAATGTTAGCCAGCACCATTGGCACCTCTCGACCAGGCCCTCTCTCATCAAATAGTTAACCTGCCTCCCAAGCCTACTCAAATATCACTGCGGCCAGAACCAATGAGATGGATGGATGGATGTCAACAGGGCACTTCACAACCAAGGAATGTGGCCTACAGCACAACTCACCCTATCCCAGCCCTCCTAGCAGGTAGATTGCCCAGCCCTTGAGCAATCTCAGGCTGCTCTGCAACACAGATGACCTCTTGAGGGACTTGCCTCCTGTTACCTGCTGAGGGGCGAGTCCCACACCTAAGTGAGGCGGAGGAGAGGCACCACCATCAGTCTTCATGAGTCACTGGCCAGGCTCCTTCTCTTTGTCCCTCCCCAACAAATACCAAGCATCTGCGCTAAAGCAAGACTCTGGCTTGACCCCAGCCTCTAAGGGAAAATGGGGTTTGCACATGGACTTTCGGCTCCCTTCATGAAAGCATAGATACGTGTGATTATAACAAGGATATAAGCTTGGATGCAGCAGGCTGTTAAACACCATGCCAGGAGGACGCCACTCCATTTAACCCCTGAGGCCACTGTGGGGCCAGCTGTGAGTCAGGCTTTGACCTTGGCCGCCTTCCTAATTTAGAGTGGCAGCTGCCCACCCAAATTAGCTGCCCCGCGTTCAGCCTCAGCTCTGCTGTTCAAATGCCTGTATCTACTTAGGTTCTTTGGAAAACAACTCTGAGGTTGTTTTCTTTTCTTTTTTGTTTTTGTTTGTTTGTTGGTTGGTTTTTGTTTTGTTTTGAGACAAAGTCTCACTCTGTCACCCAGGCTGGAGTGCAGTGACACGATCTCAGCTCACTGCAGCCTTGACCTCCCAGTCTCAAACGATCCTTCCACCTCTCAGCCTCCTGAGTAGCTGGGGAGTACAGGTGTGCACCACCATGACTGGCTAATTTTTTCAATTTTTGTAGAGAAAGGTTTTGCCATGTTGCTCAGGCTGGTCTCGAACTCCTGGACTCAAGCTATCAATCCACTCACCTTGGTCTCCCAAAGTGCTGGAATTACAGGCATGAGCCACCGCACCTGGCTTGTTTTCTTGTTTAACTGTTTTTAAGCCATATATGTTCAAACAGTACAAACTATGGTGAAAAGTAAGTCTCCCTCTCACCCTTAACCTCCGTCCTCTGCCTCCCTCCTCTGAGGGAATCATTGCCACCGGTGGCTGGCTGGAGGGTTCTTCCCCAGAATAGTCCCCACACACAAGCCCACACCCCAAAATGCCCGCTTCCCCCACCATGGGAGTCCAGAGCACAGTTCACATGCTATCCTGTGCTTTGCTTTTCACACTTCACCCTATTGGAAAGCTCTCCACATCATGCATACACACTTGTCCTTCTATGGTTGTACTTTTTTCAAAGAGTGGACCCAACTGATTGAACCAGTTCCCTATTCACAGGTAATTGAGTTATTTCTAGTCTTTTGTGACCACTATACTTCCAAGAATGTCCTTGTACCTAGATCTTTTATCTCATTAAAGGTGGTAGTGACTATTCCTAGAAGTGGAACTGCTAGTGTTTTTAAATGTTTAAATTTAAATTTAAACATTAAAAAATATTGGGTTAGGAACCACCACTCTTTTGAAAATTTCATGCAAAATACCAGTTCTCTCTCGAGAAACAAACAAAACAAAACAAAATAAACTATGTGATGATTTTGCATTCAGTTACTAGAGGGAGGCTCATAGATGGCACATTAAGAAGTCTTGGTAGAGAGGAAGAGAACAGGTGCAGGAAAATTGTATCCGACCATCACTTCCCTGTGTGCGTGAGTGTTTTGATTTGGTTATCACAGAGGAAGCTGCCAGTTTTGTTCTGCTGATGGTGACAGAGACACACAGTGGAGTTCAGTTCTGATTCCAAAAGTCAGATTCCTGATCATATTCTGCCACTAGAGTACATACCTCTCACCGTGGTCATACTCTGGACCTCGGACTCCCAGAATGTGGCTGCTGAGCAGAAGTGCGTCTGGGGCTGCTCCACACGGTGCTGCGCTGGGACACTGGGGCCTGCTGCAGAGCTTCCCTGCAGCTGCTGCCTTGGGACTGTGAAACCAGAGCCTGCTAGGAAGGCTCTGCAGCTCACATGCTCAGTTAGGCTTTAATATTTTATGCCAGCCGCCAATAAGGACTCAGGTGACAAGAGTCACTTCAGGAAAGTAGCGTGCAGAAAGCGTGGACCCCATCATCTCTCATTCAGGGTCCGCATCAGACTAAAACGATCCCACAAGAGAAAAGCTGAAAGGAAGCAGAGCCGTGAACAGCCTGTGGCTGGTGGGAGCCTGGCGTCAGTGAGCTCGGGGTCTCACTTCAGTGACTTGGCAGCCAGTAGCTTCCCTTGGGCCATGGTCACAGGCCACATCTCAGTGTCTGATTGGCTCTACGTCCAAGGCCACTGCCGGCTGTGGAGATGTGGTGAGGGCTGAGGCCAGGCAGCTGAGGGCCCTGACTGACCCGCTGGCCCATTCACCTGAACAAGGTTCACCCAGGGCAGTTTCCACAAATCCGGAGCGGAGCCAGAGAGCCAGCTGGTGCCTGGCACAGAGGAGACGCTCAACAACTGTCATCCCTTCCCTTCTCTTCCCTGTCCCTCAGAGTTCCTGGAGCTTCTGTTCTTCTGAGCCTCATGCTGCCCATGCGACACGTCATGACCATTTTCAGGGCCACAGCCTCCCCGTCCCATGGCCGTTTTCTGAGGCCTAGAAGTCACCCCCTTGGGCTTAAGCAACCACGAGGCCATGGATGGTCAGAAATTTCCCTGGGCTGCACTCCACAAACCCTCCAGTGGGCACAGCACGTGTCTCTCACACTTTGGAGAGAAAGGAACTGAGAACTCCCATTTCTGGAACCCCATGCTAGTTCTAGAAGGTTCCATCCTGAAGATGAAAGCTGATTTGTCAGCTGTAGTGTGTCCCAAGAAGAGAAAAATACCTCACTTTGTACTGAGCACTAACTACACACCAGGTGCCAATTGAAGCCTCTGAGGTATGTTCACTTACTTATTTCTCCCAACAACCCCTTGAGGGAAGTTCTATTGTTGTACCGTCTTTTCAGGTGAAGAAACTGAGGCACAGAAAGGTGAAGCGCTTCCCCAAAGTCATGCCACCAGTAAGGAGCAGGCTGGGATTTGTAACCCAGGCAGCCTGCCACGTGGCCTCTGGCCCTCTTGGAGGCTCTTCCCTGAGTAGCCTCCAGAGGAGAGAATGGAAGAAGCCACTCTGCGCTCCTCCTCCTCCTCTCCTTCCTCCTCATGAGGGAGCCCCTGCCTGTGCAAGTGCTTTACCTGCGTCATCTAATGTCACCTTTGCAAATGCCCTGTGAGGTAGGAAGCATGCTTAGGTCCCTTTCTCAGGTGAGGATGCCAACGTGAGGCCACCTGCCCGGTAAGGCAATGGTAGACCGGGACTCGGCCCAAGGCTGTGCCGCCATTGAAACCCAGGCCCTCTCTGGGTGCTGCACGTAGAGGCCTGTGTGCAGATGTGGCCATGAGGAAATGGTGTGAGTGGCAAAAAGGCCAAGAAGCCAACGTGGGTGGTGGAAGGGAAAGAGGGAGGCTGTGGCAAAGTCTTGTTTACATCTTGCCAAGGAGAGCTGCTTGTCATCATCTACCTGAGGGTGGCACCTCAGAAGACAGCCTGGGTGGGGCCCTGTGGCATTGGGCCAGGGTCCCAGCCTGGGTTCTTGTCCCAGCTCTACCCTGATGGATCCCGTCTCTGGCAGACCTGGGCAGAGGACAGGCCCTGAGGACCCTTCAGGTCCTAATGCTTTATAATGCTGGAGCAGGAAGCAGGGCTGACAGCAGAAACCTTGGCCCCTAGTGGCCTTTTAGTTAAGTGCCTGAGTAACAGCCCACTCCCTACAGGAGGCATTCAGCCCCTGTCCACTACAAGCCCAGCCCCCTCCACGCACAAGCTCCTCACCCCCTAGCAGAGGGTAGTGTAGATAGCTTTACTGACTGAGCCCTAACTAGATACTAACAGCCACAAAGCTGCTTCTCTGCTAGTCACTTGCTATGGATTAAAACAGATGCTGTTGCTATACCCATTTTACAGATGAGAAAACTGAGGCCCAAAAAGTCAGTCAGCTCACTCAAGGTCACCACAGACCCAAACACTAGGCCAACTTCCCCAGTAGGTACAATAGGCACAGTGATTAGAGACCATAATACTTTTAAGGACCCACAAAAACGTTTTAATTTCACTTAAAATCAGAAGGGGAAAAAAATGAACTTTTAGGGTAAAGATAATGATTTCATATATAAAATTAACATATTCACCTTTATACCAATATAGCAGGAAAATCTATTTTTATTATTTTATTTTTTAAAATTAAGAATAACCTTTTTTTGTTTGTTTGTCTTTTTTTTTTTGAGACAGGGTCTCACTCTGTTGCCCAGGGTGGAGTGCAGTGGCACAATCAGAGCTCACTGCAGCCTCAACCTCCTGGGCTCAAGCAATCCTCCCACCTCAGCCCCCTGAGTAGCTGAAACCACAGATGTGTGCCAACATATCTAGCTAATTTTTAAAAGATGTAGTAGAGATGAGGTCTTCCTATGTTGCCCAGGCTGGTCTTGAACTCCTGGGCTCCAGTGATCCTTCTGCCTCAGCCTCCCACCCAAAGTGCTGAGATTACAGGCGTGAGCCACCATGCCTGGCCAAAAATCTATTTTTTAAATGTTCTTTTTAACGGCAAAATGAACTCACCAAGGCAAAAGTACCTAGGGCTCAGGAAAGTCACCATGCAGCCCTGAATAGGCAGACCTTGAGCTCAGATCTGTTTCCCTCCCAGAGTCATGTCAATCAAAGAATCCTCCAGCCTCTTCCCCAGTATCAAAGCAACCACTCAGGGTAATCTCATGGAGCTGCCGAGTTGATGTCTGTCCTTGGAAGGGTCATGGCCAGACGGCCACTCAGCCACAGGCATTTGCCCAGCTGGCCACAATCCCTGTGGGCAAGTGTCCCAGGCTCAATTTTTGGCCTTCCAAGAAGCCATTGGAGCAGAGGAGCTACGTTTCTGGGGCCAAGTCATTCATAAGAGAAGAGAGACAAGGCAAGCCGGGAAACATGCTTGCCCCTGAACTGGGAGAGGCAAAAGAAGATGACCAACTAAGATCATCCAAAAGAACATTCCAGCTTTTCTTCTTCACCTGAAAGAAAACAATTGACAGCCTCCACCAGGGAATTCTGTCCTCGAAAGTCCAGGTATAGCCCAGGAGGACAGAGAGCACTGGCTTTGGTGACAGGCAGATCTGGGTTTGGGTCCCCACTCAGCCATTTAATTTGCTGTGTGACCTTGAAAAAGTGACCTTACCTCTCTGACTGTTTTCCTTTCCTTTTTCTTTCTTTCTTTTTTTTTTTGAGATGGAGTCTTACACTGTTGCCCAGGCTGGAGTGCAATGGTATAATCTCGGCTCTCTGCAACATCCCCCTCCTGGGTTCCAGCGATTCTCCTGCCTCAGCCTCTAGAGTAGCTGAGATTACTGGCACCCGCCACCTCTCCCGGCTAATTTTTTGTATTTTTAGTAGATACAGGGTTTCACTATGTTGGCCAGGCTGGTCTTGAACTCCGGACCTCATGATCCACCCACCTCAGCCTCCCAAAGTGCTGAGATCACAGGCATGAGCCACCACACCCGGCAAAAATATGGAACGCTTCACGAATTTGCGTGTCATCCTTGGGCAGGGGCCATGCTAATCTTCTCTGTATCATTCCAATTTTAGTATATGTACTGCCAAAGCAAGCCGAGCACTGTTTTCCTTTCTGTAAACTGGGAATAATAGCAATGCCCTTCCCCCAAAGGATGGTAGTGAGAATTGGCTGAAATAAAATGCTTTCTTCTATAGTAAAGCAGTTGCAAGGAGTAAAAGCCAGAAGAATATTTATTCATCAGTTTGAGAAACAAAATCATTGATGCCAACATTCCCGAGGCCTTGAGTAATTATGCCATGGGCTTGCCTGAAACACTGATAAATTTAGAGAAGCCACCAAAGCCACAGTAACTGAGGCCACACTATGAGGTCAGCCTCTTTTTCCCCCCAGGTCTTTGAGGTGACAGTTTAGACAGGAGGTAGGAATCTTACTAATGAAAGGAGAGCCTCACCTTTAATTAAGGCGTCACCAGAGTGGGAAATTCATCAGCCCTGGTGACGGTGACTTACGCCACACTTGAACCTTGCAAGTCCAGGATGACACAACCCAAGGCAGAAACCATGAAATTAGAACAAAGGTCTAAGTAATAAGCAGACCTGTGAGTTCCATCCAGGTGAGCAGGGCTGTTGCTCAGCAGGTGAGCCAGCCCCGCCATGGAGACTCAGCGCTACTAGAGTGAGAACCACATCTGCTCACACCAGGGGCCTGAACCCTGCTAACCCCACAGGGGGTTCTCACAGCCAAAAGCTCTTGTGACTCTTCCAGTAATAGCAACTCCCACCCAGCCCCTTCTGTCCAAGAGCAGTGCTTCTCAAACCGTACTGTGCACATGAATCAGCTGGGATGTTATTAGAACGCATCTTAAGGCAGTGGCTCATGCCTGTAATCCCAACATTTTAGGAGGCCAAGGAGGGAGGATCACTCGAGGCTAGGAGTTTGAGACCAACCTGGGTGATGTGGGCACAAGACCCCGGTCTCTAAACAAAAATACTGTTTTTTAACTATCCAGGCATGGTGGTGTGTGCCTGTAGTCCCAGCTACTCAGGAGGCTGAAGCAGGAGCATCGCTTGAACCCAGGAGGTCCAGGCTACTGTGAGCTATGATCATACCACTGCACTCCAACCTCGGCAACAGGAAAAAAAGAAACAAAAAGAAAGAAATACAGCTTAAGCTTTAGTGGGTCTTGAGATTCCACATGTCTGACAAGCTCTCCATGGATACAGCTGGAGAACAATGAGGGCCTAGACTTTTCTTGGTCCCCACAGACACCTTGGGTTGCCCTTCACCAGGTAGACCTGGGAACCCTGATCAGTTTGTACTCCAAGATTTAGGATTCAAGCAACCAACAGCCAACTATAAACTGGATCCCTCATGATTTCTTTGGGGGTTGAGGGGAAAGGGATAGGATACAAAATGAATTAAACATAAACATTTGTGGCAGGATAATTTATTGCAAGGTGAATTTTTTTTTTTTTTTTTTTTGAGAGAGAGTCTCGTTCTGTCACCCAGGCTGGAGTACAGTGGCGCAATCTTGGCTCACTGCAACATCCACCTCCTGGGTTCAAGCTGTTCTCTTGCCTCAGCCTCCCAAGTAGCTGGGACTACAGGCATGCACCACCACGCCCGTCTAATTTTTGTATTTTTAGTAGAGACGGGGTTTCACCATGTTGTCCAGGCTGGACTCGAACTCCTGACCTCAGGTGATCCTCCTGCCTTGGCCTCCCAGAGTGCTGGGATTACAGCCATAAGCCACGGCGCCAGGCCCTTTTTTTTTTTTTTTTTTTTTTGACAAAGTCTTACCCAAGCTAGAATGCATTGGCGCAATCTTGGCTCACTGCAATCTCTACTTCCCAGGTTCAAGTGATTCTCATGCCTGAGCCTCCCAAGTAGCTGGGATGCGCCATCATACCCGGCTAATTTTTGTATTTTTAGTAAGGACAAGTTTTTACCATGTTGGCCAGGCTGGTCTAGAACTCCTAACCTCAGGTGATCCGCCCACCTTGGCTTCCCAAAGTGCTAGGATTATAGGCGTGAGCCACCGTGCCTGGCCGCAAGGTGAATTTTTTTTCTCCCAGCATACTGCCCTTTCCCCAACACACACACACCCTTTTCAGGTAGCAAGACCCTTTGATGGCTTCTTGCCACAGAGAATTTTAAATTTCAACTAATTTCAGAAGTCGGGCACTTTCCTTTAAAAACGGAGGGCTCCGGGTAAAGTCCATCCTCTCCCATCACCCCTACTCCTCACCCCCAGCTTCAGACATCCCTACTGATACTTAGGCAAAGGTATTTTAAAAGAGAGATGTTTGCAAGATCATGTTGGACTGGCTCTTCCTTTCTTTTATTAAAAATATATAAGCCGGCCAGGCTCAGTGGCTCATGCCTGTAATCCCAGCACTTTGGGAGGCCGAAGCGGGTGGATCACCTGAGGTCAGGAGTTCAAGACCATCCTGGCCAACATGGAAACCCCGTCCCTACTAAAAATACAAAAATTAGCCAGGTGTGATAGCAGGCGCCTGTAATCCCAGCTACTCAGGAGTCTAAGGCAGAAGAATCGCTTGAACCTGGGAGGTAGAGGTTGCAGTGAGCCGAGATCGTACCACTGCATTGCAGCCTGGGTGGCAAAGCAAGACTCTGTCTCAAATATATATATATATGCCCAGGATGCCAGGAAGGCAGAGGGGACAGTGGCTGTCCCTTCCCATCTTGTGTAAGATGTAGTTGCAGGGTGGAGGTAAATAGTGATGGCACCACAGGGAAGCTTGGGGGCCTTCAGTCTCCCCATTAACTTCACCAGGACCCCTTCCCCTAATCCCTGAACATAGCTAACCACAACACTCTGGAGATGTGGATCTCAGCGCCCGAGGGGAGATTCCCTCCCACAGGGATGAGCCCTGCACTGGGGAGCAGAGGTCTGCTCTCCACTGAGGCAGCTGGGCAGGGCTGAGCTGAGAGGGGCTTCTGGCTGCACCCAGGCTCCTGTCCCAAGCACACTCTTCCTGGAAGCAGCCCCCACAGACTCCCAGGACCCAGAGATCGGGACTCCCATGGTGTCAGTATCAGAGACCATGGCATGGAAATGCAGGGCCCCTACCCCCGACTTTGGGTGAGTTTCCCATCATGGTGATGTGACACCTGGGAGGGGGAGGGACCCTAAAATTACTGAAGAGGAATTTATGGCCACCTCTCTCTAAGGGAGCTTGGGGTCAGACCTAGGGAGTATCAGTAGCATTTTTAAAAGTGGTATCATACCTCCTGCATACACTTAATGATATTCAATATTTAGGAAAGCATTTACTTTTTTTTTTTGAGTCTGAGTCTTGCTCTGTCACCAGGCTGGAGTGCAATGGCGCGATCTAGGCTCAAGTTCTGCCTCCCGGGTTCAAGCAATTCTCCTGCCTCAGCCTCCTGAGTAGCTGGGATTACAGGTGTGTGCCACCATGCCCAACTAATTTTTTGTATTTTTAGTAGAGACAGGATTCACCGTGTTAGCCAGGATGGTCTCGATCTCCTGACCTCATGATCTGCCCGCTCGGCCTCCCAAAGTGCTGGGATTACAGGCGTGAGCCACCGCGCCCCGGGAATGCATTTACTTTTAAAGTAATATACATACTATAGCTTAGCAACACATTATCACATAAATTATTTGATGAAAAATTGCAAAAGTTACCATCTGTGAAAATAATCTCCCAGTATTGTTTCTTAGTGGACCTCTCCTGGTCTTAACTATTCTAGGCTGGGAAACATTGGTTTGTCCCTGAGCAAACTGCACTCCATGACATTTTTTGAACGTTAAAAAAATTATCGCAAAAGTTTTACACATTATACAATTCATTCATTATTCAGTAAACTCTTCACCTTGATCCTTTTTTCAAAGTGTTAAAATTCTGAAGTCTCTGTAAAATAAAAATACC
This sequence comes from Pongo abelii, assembly GCF_028885655.2. Lineage (NCBI taxonomy): Eukaryota > Metazoa > Chordata > Mammalia > Primates > Hominidae > Pongo > Pongo abelii. Next base: position 57,102,986 of record NC_072003.2, read on the forward strand.
TTTAAATTTTTATTTATTTACTATTTTATTATTTTTAGAGACAGGTTCTCACTCTGTTGCCCAGGCTGCAGTGCAGTGGTACCATTATGGCTCACTGTAGCCTCAACCCCCTGGGCTCAAGCAATCCTCCCACCTCAGCCTCCTGAATAGCTGGGATTATAGGCACACGTCACAAGCCCAGCTAATTTTTTTATTTTTTATTTTTGTAGAGACCGGGTCTCACTATATTGCCCAGGTTGGTCTTAAACTCCTGACCTCAAGCAATCCCCTTGCCTCAGCCTCCCAAAGTGTTGGGATTACAGGCATGAGCCACTATGCCCTGCAAAAATACCTTTCGGTGCCATCTAGATTGAGTGTTACCTATTGGTGTCTCTACTGCATGCAACTCTGCAGAGGCAGCAATTCATGAGCTATGCTCAAACATTTGTCATCACTGCTGCCAATCGCCTTTCCCAAGGAGGTAGATCTGAGAAACAGAGGGAGATCCTTGGACATGGTGGTAAAATTCAGGAGGAAAAAAAAATGTAACAGAAAAGCTGCTTTCTTGTGCCTTCGTCTTTGCTAAGACTGGCTCCCTGCAGGCCCCTCCTTCTGTGAGTAAGAACGGAGGCAGGTTCTCTCTTTTGTTCCAGGTACAGTCATGGGAGAGATGCTGCCTCTTCCCCGAAGGCACAATAGCACCGATATTTGAAGAGTCAGTGATAGACGATTTCATCAGAAGGTTCTGGCAACAGAAACTAGCAAACAACTTATTTTAAAAACAAAACAAAATGGAAAATATTAAAATCCAATCAGCTCATTGATCACCAGGGAGAAAAAAAATGAACATGTGTTTCTTGTACTCAGCCTGCTCTAAAATATGAAACTGGAATGAGTTTCAGAAAGCAGCAAAGATGTGAGTATGGAATATTAAAGCACTGTGATAATTTGATAGTACAATTTTCCTTTGTGGATTTCCTGTAGTGACCAATATTAATATAATAGGAGTTAACATCTACTGGGTACTTATTACATATTAGCATTTTCTATGGTATTTTATTAGGTTACAGAACAACCCAATGAGGAAAGTACTACTCTTGTCAGCCCTGTTTCATAGACTAGGAACAGAGGAACTGTGATTCACCCAAACTTTTGAGTGATTCACCCAAAGTTTTGTGGCTAATAAAACTCCATTCCAGCCCGGGCACAGTAGCTCATGCCTGTAATCCCAACACTTTAGGAGGCCGAGGCAGGCAGATCACTTGAGGTCAGGAGTTCAAGACCAGCCTGGCCAACATGGAGAAACCCTGTCTCCACCAAAAACATAAAAATTAGCCAGATATGGTGGCATGTGCCTGTAACCCTAGCTACTCAGGAGGCTAAGGCATGAAAATGGCTTGAACCCAGGAGACAGAGGTTGCAGTAAGCCGAGATTGTGCCACTGCGCTCTAGCCTAGATGACAGTGAGACTACATCTCAGAAACAAAAAACAAAAAAACAAACAAAAACTCCATTCCAGCCTGGATGCCTCTCTCCAGGCCCTCACTTCCAACCCAGAACAAACTAGATTCCAGAGGGAAACCCAGTCACCAGCCTGAAGCTGGCATTCAGGTTGCCCTTCTCAGGGAACGCAAAGGTTGACACAGGAATTTTCTCTGTTTTGCTTGTTTTGAGTCAGGGCCTCTGTCGCCCAGGCCGGAATGCAGTAGCAAGATCATGGGCTCACTGCAGCCTTGAACTTCCTGGGGTCCAGCAATCCTTCCACCTCAGGCTCCCAAGTAGGTGGGACTACAGGCATTCCACTACGCCCGGCTAATTTTTGTATTTTTGGTAGAAACAGGATTTCACCATGTTGCCCAGTGTGGTCTTGAACTCCTGGGCTCAAGAGATCCTCCCACCTCCGCCTCCCGCAGTGCTGGCATTACAGGTTTGAGCCACTGTGCCTGGCCAGTGCAGGCATTTTCTCCTTGGCCCTTATCAGCTTGGTGGAGCTAAGAGCATTATTTTCTCCTGAAGAGCTAAGCCTCTGGGCAGAAGTTGAGCAGCCCAGGCAAGATCAAGAAGGGAATGAATGGTAGATTTTCTGGTCTCAGGCTGCAAATTCCCTCTGTCTAATCGAACTACCCCAAAAGACACAAAAAGAAAACAAAAATGTACCCTCTTGCTCCAAAACCATTCTCCTGGCTTTCTCAGCCCTTTATGGGACATCTCAGCCCTTTATGTATTTTTGTTCTTATTTTCTTGAGACAGCGTCTTGCTCTGTTGCCCAGGCTGGTGTATAGTGGTGCCATCATAGCTCACTGCAGCCTCGAAATCCTGGGCTCATACAATCCTCCCACCTCAGCCTCCTGAGTAGCTGAGACTACAGGTACACACCATCATAACCTGCTAATTTTTAAAATTTTTTTGTAGAGCTAGGGTCTTGTGGTATAGCCCAGGCTGGTCTCAAACTCCTGGTATAAAGTGATACTTCTGCTTTGGTCTCCCAAAGTGTTGAGATTACAGGTGTAAGCCACTGTACCCTGCCTCATCTCAGTCCTTTAAAGATGCATAGGAGGCTCTGCTAGTCTTTAGAAACCAGTGTATATAGTGTGTGTGTGTTTGTGTGTGTGTGTGTATGTGTTTTGTAAGGGTGACAGAGTTGGGGAGTGAGGGCAATAACCAAGGAATTCAATCAACTCAATAGAGAAAAACATTACATCACTGACAATGTAGCAGCAGGGCCAGGTGGTGGCTCTCTCCTATAATCCCAGCACATTGGGAGGCCGAGATGGGTGGATTGCTTGAGCCTAGGAGTTCGAGACCAGTCTGGGCAACATGGCGAAACCCCATCTCTACTAAAAACACAGAAATTAGCCAGGCATGGTGGTGCGAGCCTATAATCCCAGCTATTCAGGAGGCTGAGGCAGGAGAATTGCTTGAACCCGGAAGGCAGAGGTTGCAGTGAGCCAAGGTCATGCCACTACACTCCAACATAGGCGACAGAGTGAGACTCAGTCAAAAAAGAAAGAAAGAAAGAGAGAGATAGGGAAGGAAGGAAGGAAGGAGAGAGAAAGAAAGAAAGAAAGAAAGAAAGAAAGAAAGAAAGAAAGAAAGAAAGAAAGAAAGAAAGAAAGAAAGAAAGAAAGAAAGAAAGAAAGAAAGAAAAAAAAAGGGAGAAAGAGTAGCAGCAAACATGAGACTAGGTTGCCGTAGCAACCATTTAATTGACATTTTCATTTTCCCAGCATTTGTTCTGGGCAGGTGTGGGCAGACATGTGTCCTCAGGGATGTGCAAGGATGAGGGTGTGTCTGTTTCCCCCATTAGTCTTCATAATTGAAGGGGTTGGTACTGCTCCTAGACAAGGCCTTGGGAATCGGGACTTTAACAGTGCACAGAAAACCCCCTGTCTCAGAACATCCACAGCAGGCAGAGCCAACCTCACCGTGTAAAGGCAGTGGAGGTGATGGTGAACTTACTTGCTGCGTGGATGGGATGCTGAGGCTCAAGTGGAGGGCCACACAGAGTGGCCTTGGCAGAGCCCAGCCCAGACCCAGGTCCACTAACTCCTGGTGGGCCACACTGGCTTGAAGCCACACTGGCTTGCTGAACCAGGGTCAAGCAGCCGGGGTTAGGGGAAAAAATATAAGACGAGGAAGAAGCATAGCACAGCTTAAATCCATCAAGAGTGCAAAATCACCTTTCATCTTCTGAAGGAGCAATTGTTTTCTGCACCAAACCACACAATACAAGCAAATCTGCTGCCAAAGAACAAAAAGAAAAATGCAGGGAACAAGCAGCTTCCCAAGCCTCGCAGCCGGGGATGGAATTAAACTCGAATTCACCTGCAAGAGCAGCTGATGGTTCAGCTACAAACCGCCTCCAAGCAGCCTCTGAGATTCAGAATTCATGCGCCCTGTGAACTGCACAGCATATACTAGTGGCAGCCCTGGCTGGGTCCTTGCAGCCACGCAATTTTTGAGGATGACACACATGGAATACTAAACACATCCTGGGAGTTCCAGACTCAGCCACCTAGTTACAGCCCAGCCTGCTCTTGTCTGCAGCAATTTTTCTCAAAGGTGCGGCTTCATGCATATCTATTACCAAGCACACGTAGACAAGACGGTGTTCAGAAAGCAGAGCCCCGAGTGGGAAACAGGAGCTGTCAGCAAATCATTTTCACAGGAACAGGAAAATCTTTAGGTGGAAAATATTGCTTTGGGACTTCCCCAGGAGGAAAGAACGAGCTGAAATTGATGGTGTTGCAGCTTCCATTTTCCAAAAAGCAAAATGCTTTTAAGACCATCAGGGTTATGCTTGATCATAGCTTTGCTTAATCCATTTCTTCACGGGTTTTGCCCTTGTCATCTTTGCTTCTCCTAACCACTCCTGCTCCTTAGAGTCACCGCAAATCCCATCCCATAAAAATCTGTGGCATGTCTGTGTGTGGAAATCAAACAACAAAAAGGCACCGCCGTGTGTAGCTGCATTACGCTTTTGGTGGAAAGATGACATGGATGAAATGGCCCCTGGGAAACGCTGGGGAGGCCTGACTAGGAAGGTGCAGAGTGGGGGATTAGTGGGGAGATACACAGGGCCTCTTACTAAAACTGAGAATAGCATTCTGTTGAAGAACCCTTATTTTGTGGCTGGGCACAATGGCTCACGCCTGTAACATCAGCACTTGGGGAGGCCGAGGTGGGAGGATTACTTGAGGCCAGGAGGTCAAGGCTGCAGTGAGTTATGATCAAGCCACTGCACTTCAGCCTGAGTGACAGAGGGAGACCCTGTCTCTAAAAAAATTAAAAAGAAACCATATTTGGGGTGATGATATCCGTCCCCTAAAATGATAAAGATTAGCTGGGCACAGTGACTCAAGCTTGTAATCCCAGCACTTTGGGGAGGCCAAGGCGGGAGGATCCATTGAGCTCAGGAGTTCAAGACTAGCCTGGGCAACATGGGGAGACCCCGTCTCTACAAAAAGGAAAAAAAAAATTCCAGGCATGGTGGTGCACACCTGTGGTCCCAGCTACCTGGGAGGCTAAAGTGGGAGGATCACTTGGGATTGGGACATGGAGGCTACAGTGAGCCATGATCGTGCCACTGCACTCCAGCCTGGGTGACAGAGCAAGACCATGTCTCAATAATAATAATAATAAAGATTATTTATAAATGTCTCTGTAACTGAAATACCCCCTCAAAAAAATCCTATGAATTGGAGACCTCACCCATCATCATTCCCTTCATTTTATTTTAAATTTCATTGAAATTTATCCTAAAGCACTTCCTGTGACTTGAAAATGCAGGCATTTTGGCTAACATTATTATTCATTGCTTTACATTTGAATGTAATAAACGTGTCAGGTTTATTTATCTTAACTTAAATCTAAGTTTTAGTGATTTTTTTTCTCCTGGATCTAAAATTCCATCATTCTTGAGCAACTCATATTTGTCAATTTGACAGCTTCTCCACTATTTTAAGCACTTTCCTTTTCATCACCATCCATTTCCATTGACAGCTCCACTCTCCGCTGCCTAATAGACTCCTGGAACTGACTCCTCAAATTGGATTGTCCCCTTGCTGGCCCATTCCTCCCCAGACTTCCTAGTCTCAGTAAATGGCCACAGTTGCTCTGGTCAAAAAACCTAGCTTAGCCAGCTGAGGTGGCTCACACCTGTAATCCCAGCACTTTGGGAGGCCAAGGCAGGCAGATCACCTGAGGTCAGGAGTTCAAGACCAGCCTGGCCAACATAGCAAAACCTCGTCTCTACTAACAATACAAAAATTAACCAGGTGTGGTGGCACTCACCTGTAATTCTAGCTACTCAGGAGGCTGAGGCGGAAATATTGCTTGAACCCGGGAGGTGGAGGTTGCAGTGAGCTGAGATCGAGCCACTGCACTCCAGCCTGAGTGAAAGAGTGAGACTCTGTCTCAAAAACAAAAACCTAGCTTGCCAGACACAGTGGCTCATCCTATAATTCCAGCTACTAGGAAGGATCCTTGAGCCCAGGAGTCAAGACTAGCCAGGGCAACATAGCAAAACCCTGTTTCTAAAAAATAAAAGTTAAAGGCTGGGCGTGGTGGCTCATGCCTGTAATCCCAGCACTTTGGGAGGCCAAGGTGGGCAGATCACCAGAAGTCGGGAGTTCGAGACCAGCCTGGCCAACATGGTGAAATCCCGTCTCTACTAAAAATACAAAATTAGCCAGGCATGGTGGTGCATGGCTGTAATCCCATGCTGAGGGAGGCTGAGGCAGGAGATTCACTTTAACCCGGGAGGCAGAGGTTGTGGCAAGCCAAGATCTCGCCACTGCACTCCAGCCTGGGCAACAAGAGCGAAACTCCGTCTCAAAAAAAAAAAGTTAAACCTAGCACAGGTTCTCTCCCTCCTCACCCCAGCTGTCACCAAGTCAAGTGGGTTCTACATGCAAGACAATATCAAACCTGGTCACCTCCCACCTTTGTCCCAGATGTCTTTGGAAGCCTCCTCACCAGCGGATACTAGGCTTCCTGCATCCACACTCTGGCTTTCTGGCGATCCTCCTCCACCAGCAGCCAGAGGGAACTTGTGAAAGCACAGCTTCAACCCTGTCACGTTCTCCAGTGTCTCCTTCAGCAAATATTTGCACACTTACTCTGGGCAGCGCTGTTCTAGCTCTTGCTGGACCTTGCATTATCAGCAGAGAGAGAACAATAGATGAAAATCAAAGAGTGAAATTTAGAGTGTGGTAGAGGACCATAAGAGTGATGGAGAAAAATAATTCAAAGGAGGGCATGGAGGAATGAATGGATGAATTTTTTCCAGCTCTTTAAGTAGGGAGTTGTAATTTCTAGTAGGGTGGTCGAGGAAGGCCCTGCTGAAAGGGGCATCTGAGACCTGAAGGAGGTAGGGAAGTGATCCACAAAACACTCAGAAGAGCTGCCACCCTCCTAAAGTTCCCTATTACACTAAAATGAAACCCAGGCCAGGCGCAGTGGCTCACGCCTGTAATCCCAGCACTTTGGGAGGTTAAGGTGGGTAGATCACTTGAGGCCAGGAGTTTGAGACCAGCCTGGGCAACATGGTGAAACCCCATCTCCATTAAAAATACAAAAAATTGGCCGGGCGTGGTGGCATGTGCCTGTAAACTCAGCTGCTTGGGAGGCCGAGGCAGGAGAATTGTTTGAAGCTGGGAGGTGGAGGTTGCAGTGAGCTGAGATCGTGCCACTGCACTCCAGCCTGGGTGACAGAGCGAGACTGTCTCAAAAACAAAAACAACAACAACAACAACAAAACTCAGAATGAAACCCAAACTCTTTCCCATCGCCCATGAGACACTATAGCATTTGCCAAGGGCCCCTCAAATGCGCGTTGCCCTCAGTTCCAGCTCTCCAGCTGCATGAGTCTCTTGCGTCTGTCACCATGCCAGGCTCTCCCCATTTCAAGGTCTTGGCTCTGGCTGTCCCCCTGTCTGGGACACCCCATCCACCCCCCTACACACCCCATCCCCACCTCCTCCCCTCTTCTCAAGGGTGGCTCCTGTCTTTCTACCCTTAGGCCTTAAAAATGTCACTTCCTTGGAGAGGCCTTCCCTGACCTTCCCCACCGGCCATCTCCTGCCTTCTCCCTGCATTTGAATCTCCTCATGCTTCCTTAGCCAGGCATGGTGACGCGCACCTGTAATAGGTCCCAGCTACTCGAGAGGCTGAGGCAGGAGAATTGCTTGAACCTGGGAGGTGGAGGTTGCTGTGAGCTGAGATCGTGCCACTGCACTCCAGCCTGGGCAACAGAGCAAGACTCTGTCTCAAAAAAAAAAAAAAAATCCTCATGCTTCTTAGCGCTGTCTGAAATGATCTTGTTCACTAACTGCCTCCCCCACCTGGAATGCAAGCTCCAGGGGGTCAGAAATGTGCTTGCTGGGCCAGGGTCAGAGCCCCCTATGTCTGGAACGGTATGGAGTGGACATTCACTGCATATTTATGGAGTGAAGAAATCAATCCATCAAGTAGAACTAGATAACAAACTTGTAAATAATTCATGCAGTCCAGTGCAGCAGAGAGGGAATCACTCAAAAACTCACATCCAATGCCAGCCTCGGGCTCCACCATTTTACCAACAATGAGAACAACAACAGCAGCAAAAATAATTCAATAATAATTCGATAATTCAATTTCATAATTCAGTAACACTGTTCAATCAGACTAACAACTTGGGCATTGACTCGAAGCCCCTGTCGTTTGCTTTCTCTTTTCATCCCATAACAACCCATTATTATATTATCTTATTATAACATCCTAATAATAGCCCATTATTCTCATTTTAATAGGTCCAAAAACTGAGGTTTAGGAGATGTTTTGTGGCTGAGATCACACAGCCAGTACAGAGAGAGTTCAGGTCCCAACACTAGGCCACACAATTATGTTCAAATTCCTCTAAATAAATATCATAGAGCAGCCGGGCACAGTGAATCATGCCTGCAATCCCAGCACTTTGGGAGGCCGGGGCAGGAAAATCGCCTGAGGGACAGGAGTTCGAGACCAGCTTGGCCAACAAGGTGAAACCCCGTCTCTACTAAAAATATAAAAATTAGCCAGGCGTGGTGGTGCAAGCCTGTAATCCCAGCTACTCGGGAGGCTGAGGCATGAGAATTGCTTGAACCCAGGAGGGAGAGGTTACAGTGAGCTGAGATCACACCACTGCACTCTAGCCTGGGCAACAAGAGTGAAATTCTGTCTCAAAAAATATATATAAATATAAATGTAAATAAATAACTAATATCATACAGCACCTACTCTCTGCCAGGAACTGTGTATAAAAGAATCTCACAGGCAAATCAGGGCAAAATATTTCAGATAAAAGGATTTTCAATTAATTCTGAACCACTTGACAGAGATTCAACCATGAGACAGTCAGAATGTGAACACTGACCACCTTTACTGGGTACTTCCTGCCAACAAGGCCTTGGGCCACATACTTCCCCTGCTTTGCCTCATCACTACTTACTGTTGGCCCATTTCACAAAGGAGGAAACTGAGATACAAGCTGGTCCAGTGACTTGCTCAAGGCCCTTGCCAGGAACTGCTGGTGCTGGGTTCTGATGCCCTGGTGCCCTGGCTGCATAGACACTCATCATTAGAAAAATGGGGTGCTCAGCCTGTAATCCCAGAACCTTAGGAGGCCGAGACAGGACGATCACTTGAGCCCAGGAGTTCAAGACTAGCCTGGGCAACACAGCAAGATCCCATCTCTACCAAAAATAAGACACAAACAAACAAAATCCCTGGTGCTCAGTGAGTCAGATCTGGGCAGTTGGCAGGAGCTTCTGAGAGTATAGAAAATACTGGAAATACCTAAATTGAATACCTTCAGACATGTTTGCAAGGCCTAAAGGAAAACATCTATACTCCACCCTGGAGATGTTTCTTTCCTTGGCCGGGCATGGTGGCTCACACCCATAATCCCAGCACTTTGGGAGGCCGAGGTGGGCAGATCACTTGAGGTCAGGAGTTCCAGACCAGCCTGGCCAACATGGTAAAACCCCGTCTCTACTAAAAATACAATAATTAGCTGGGCATGGTGCTGCATGCCTGTAATCCCAGCTGCTTGGAAGGCTGAGGCAGGAGAATCGCTTGAACTTGAGAGATGAAGGTTGCTGTGAGCAAAGATTGCACCACTGCACTCCAGCCTGGGCGACAGAGTGAGAATCCATCTCAAAAAAAAAAAAAGTTTCTTTCCTTGATCTAAAGGCAGCGTAGGCTGTACGCGGTGGCTCATGCCTGTAATCCCAGCACTTTGGGAGGCTGAGACAGGAGGATCATGAGATCAGGAGTTCGAGACCAGCCTGGCCAACATGGTGAAGCCCCATCTCTACTAAAAATACAAAAATTAGCTAGGCATGATGGCAGGCGCCTGTAATCCCAGCTACTCGGGAGGCTGAGGCAGGAAAATTGCTTGAACCCGGGAGGCGGAGGTTGCAGTGAGCCGAGATCTTGCCATTGCACTCCAGCTTTGGGCGACAGAGCAAGACTCAGTCTCGGGGGAAAAAAAAAAAAAAAAGGCAGCGTAAACCTATTGGCAAGGTCTGGTGAAGGTCCCTTACCTGAAAGCCATAGCCTCGTGTCTCTGAGATCAGGATGCTCCCTGGGGAGGAGGATTGGAGTTCAGCAAGAATATCTTTGTTGGAGGTGCCGGGGCTGCACCAGTGCCAGCCGGGGGCCTCCTCCTGGCCTGTGCTGGGGTCTCTGTCCCACTCTCCCCGCCACCCCCTCCGCAGGCCCCAGATGTTTGAACAGAGCCACACCAGGGCTGGAACTACAAACATGGCAGTCTGCAGCCCGTCTCGCTCTGACAGTCTATGGGAGCACAGTCTTCTACGCTGGAGCCCACAGCAGCCTGTGCCCTGGAATTTTCTGCTTGGTTCACCAATTCCTAACTGGATCCTGCAGCGGCTGTGGTGTTGAACAAGGCAGGCATTCAATCATTAGTTCAGCAATTAAAAGGCTTAGAGGACAGGATCTTCAGCTTCCAGGAACTGACCCAGGTCACCAGCAAGGTTCTTGAAATGTCACCCTTTGGGTTCTTTAGCCAGTGCGTCTCCTCTGCAGCCCATACGGTCTTGAGAAGAATTAGAATTTTTATAGCAGGGAGACAAAAATTAAGTGAACTAGGCTCCTGATATCCAAGTGGGCATTCAAGATGTTCACACTGGAACTTTGATTTTCATTCCCCACAAATCTGGTTTATCCTTCAGCCTTCTCATCCCAGCTAATAGCAACTGCATCCTTTCAGTGACTCCGTGCAAACTCTGCAGGTGCAGGCAGCATGTTACAACTCCTGCTGGCTCTACCTTCAAATATTATCCAGAATCTGCCCACTTCTCACCACGGCCAGTGCCCCCACCATCCCTCCCTGGACTCTTGCGATAGTCCTTGACCCGCTGCAATCACCTCTCAACTCAGCGGCCTGACTGATCTTGTTAAAACTGAAGCCAATCACGTCACTCATCTGCTCAAAGCCATCTGTGGCCCCCACATCTCTTCAAGTAAAAAAGGTTCTGCAGTGGCCCTCAAGCCCTCTCTGCTCCAAACCTCCTATCTCTCCCGACACTTTTGCTCTGCTCCTAAAATCTGCCAGACAGCCTTAGAGCCTTTGCATGGGTTCTTCCACCTTGGACACTCTTTCCCCAAATATCCACAGGGCTCTCTCCCTCCCTCCATACCTGCTCAGGCACCTGTTCCTCAAGGAGACTCTCCCTGATCTCCTTAGTTAAAATCACAACTCACTCCTCATCTTCCACCTCTGCCCCAAGCTCTTTGCACCCCTTACTTTGCTGTTGGATTGGTTGATTGGTTTTTGTTTTTTAGTCTTCGCACTTAACACCTTCCAACAGAGAAAATGTTGATGTATTTTTGTGCCTATTATTTATTCCCTGTTTTCCTCTGTAAGGGAGAGTCACCTCTGAGAGGTGGAGATCTTTTTCTACATTGTTTGCCAGTGTCTTCTGGGCGCTGGTAGAGTCTGACACTTACAGGGGGTTCTTTAAGATTTGTGAAAGGAAGGGGCTGCCCCAGAGCTGTGGGGTTTTTGTCAAAACAAAGATGAGAAAGAGAACAGAGGAAATGCATTTGACTTCCCTACCCCTCAGGAGATGAGATGAGGGAAGAGTAGACAAGGTGAGGGGCCTGAAGACCCACCCCTTTCATGCCAAGACACTTATAAGCCTGTGCCCACTCCCTCCCCACCAGAGCAGGAAGGGGCTGGACCTCCAGGGGCTGGTGATGGCCTGGTGGAGGGAGAACTCCACCCCTCTCCCTGGGTGGGGCTGGGCAGTAGAGGACCACACCCCTGGGTCCTTTGCTGCCCAGAAAGCACTATGGGGCTCCTGGTTCCGGACCTGAAGCCAGGCTGGGAGAAGCAGACAAAGCCATGAGATACACATCTTTTCCCTACCTGTGGCCTCCCGGCTGCCTCCAACCTGGACACAGGGCTTTGCAGTCTTTCTAAATGAGAATCCTGATTGCTGAAGAAGGCAGATGGTGGAGGGTGACCTAACAGAACAGGGCTCGCTGCAGACACTGGAATGCAATGTTCTGCTGGGAAACCCAGCCACCTGGGCGGAGATGCCTGGACGGCGCTGTTCAGCCCAACAGGTGCAAATTCTCATGTCAAACCCTTTAAGGAAGCTGCTCGCAGACAGCCCATCCTCCCTCCTTTCTCTCCCACTCCATCTGGTTGTTAACGAGAATGAGAAAAGCAGATTAGAAGTGTCACCCCTGCAGCTGGTTCAAGGCTGTACAACCGATCCACTTTCGTTTCATTCTGATAGGTACAATTTCTTTCCCAAACAAACACTCATGTATTGGGTTTTGAGAAACCTTCTACTTATATGAATTTCATGAGCTTGACCGTGACCTGGGATAACTCTTTTATGAGCAAAACAAAGAAATGACCTATAAAAAGAAGTTTGTTTTCCTTTGTGATTCTGTGGTGTAAGAAACATATTTAGGCCGGTGCAGTGGCTCATGCCTGTAATCCCAACACTTCGGGAGGCCAAGGTGGGCGGATCACTTGAGGCCAGGATTTCGAGACCAGCCTAGCCAACAAGGTGAAACCCTATCTCTACTAAAAATGCAAAAATTAGCCAGGTGTGCTGGCGAACACCTGTAATCCCAGCTACTCTGGGGGCTGAGGCATGAGAATCTCTTGAACACGGGAGGCGGAGGTTACAGTGAGCCAGATGGCATCACTGCATTCCAGCGTGAGGCGACAGAGCAATGATTCTGTGAAGGAAGGAAGAAAGGGAGGGAGGGAGGGAGGGAGGGGTGGCTCACACTTGTAATCCCAGCACTTTGGGAGGCTGAGGTGGGAGGGAGGGAGGGAGGGAGGGAGAGGTGGCTCACACTTGTAATCCCAGCACTTTGGGAGGCTGAGGTGGAAGGCTTGCTTGAGCCCAGGAGTTCGAGACCAGCCTGGGCAACACAGTAAAAATCCTGTGTCTATAAAAAATAAAAAGTAATTTTAAAAAATTGTAGGACATGCAGCTGGTATCACAGAGAATTTATTGGTGTGGGGAAGAAACCACGCACATTTGGTGTTAGCAGTGTTCTATGGATAGAAAATGATTAGAGATTCCACAAATTGATTCTGTCAATTTGTGGAATTGACACAAACACACAGGGCTGCCCAATTTTCTGTTATAAGCAGGGGAGGTGAGTACCGAAAGAGATTTGCAGATGATGTAAATGCATAAGAGAACATTGAGACTTTTCTTTCCCTTTGGCCTTATTGTTCAAGAATATATTTTTAGATTAAGTCCAGATGCCAGATGAATTTTTTGTGTGTGTGTGTGTGTGTGTGTGTGTGTGTGTGTGAGACCGAGTCTCACTCTGTTGCCCAGGCTGGAATGCAGTGGCACAATCTCAGCTCACTGCAACCTCTGCCTCCAAGATTCAAGCAATTCTTGTGCCTCAGCCTCCCAAGTAGCTGGGGACACAGGCATACACCACCACGTCTGGCTAATTTTTGTATTTTTGGTAGAGATGGGGTTTCACCATGTTGGCCAGGTGTGTCTTGAAATCCTGACCTCAAGTGATCCACCTGCCTCAGCCTTCTAAAGTACTGGCATTACAGGCGTGGGCCACCATGCTCGGCCTGGATGCCAGAAGAGTTATTTGCAAAACAATTTTTAAATACTCTGAGAAATTATTGTTGTAGCATCTTTGTAAAGAAGCCAAAGTTTTATTATTGTTATTTTCTGTCTAATGCCTTGAAGTTGCCATACATTTTGGAGATTCTATTAAGCTATAAGCTCGTTTTGTTCAGATGAACATTCATTTGTTTTTATGATCAAGCAAACAGAGAGTGGTTTAACTGGCTTAAGAAGGACCACACAGAAAGCCGAAATTCAGGACCAGCATCAAGATGCCAGCATGGCGGCCCCGTGTGGTGGCTCATCCCAGAACTTTGGGAGGCCGAGGCAGGAGGATTGCTTGAGGCCAGGAGTTCCAGAACAGCCTGCACAGCATGGCGAGATCCCATCTCTACAAAAAATTCTAAAAATTAGCTGGGCGTTGTGGTGCATGCCTGTAGTCCTAGCTATTGGGAAGGCTGAATCCAGAGGATCCCTTGAGCTCATGAGTTTGAGGCTGCAGTGAGCTGTGACTGAGCCACTGCCACTCCAGCCTGATAGACAGAATAAGACCTGTCTCAAAAAATTAAAATTAAAAGATGTCCATATGAAGCTAATCTCCAATTCTGTGTGCAGACTACTAAAATGTCTCTCTTCCTAAAAGGAAGCCCTAAGAATGGCTACACAGGGTTTTTAACAAAAAGATTTAGCATGTCTTAGGACTTAATGCATGTGACACCTTCAGGCACCCATAACAAAAAACTAGAGGTTTTCTCTAAATAAATACATAAAAATAAGGAATTTAGATACTCTGGCAACTGTGACCTTAAACTTTGTTTTCAAGGTGAAAAATATTCACCTAAAATTAAGCTTTATGAGAACATTTCTATGATGATTTAATTTCTTCTCTCTTCCCCGGTTCCACTTAAACACTAATCCTAGAATCCTAAAACTGTTCTTCCCGTAGATGTCATGGTAAGTACTATACTTTTTCTGTGCTTTTCCATAAGCAGAGAACAATAGTAGCTGAGTGATCAGACAGTACAGAGATTAGCAGAGGAGTTAGTAATAAGCTTTAGAGGTTTATATCTGTGTCTCTACTCATCTACATTTAAGCTTTTTTGGAGACAGAAACCCAGTTAACCAATTTAAGGCAACTACCATCACAGTTTCTTGATAATTGGTGATCTCAGTAGAAAGGGTACGTTGTAAATAAACAAAGCAATGAAACCCAGATTTCATTCATCAGTGTATCCCCCACAGACCAGTTTAATGAAGATAAATTACCTTGTAGATAATGACAATGCAAACTTAACACACATCAGATCGATTGAGACAAACTGCTGTGTGTGTGTATCTGTGACAGCCTTTACCTTGTTATTACTGATTTAGTTATTTTAAAACCCTTAGTAAGTGCTCTGTGGGTTCATAGTGGCACTTCTCTAAAAATCTGAAAGTCAATATAGTCTTTTAGGCTACAGAGTTGGTGCCCTTTGTCTTATGAAGGGAAGGAGAACATAAACTCACTGCCTCTAGAAGATATGGGTAGAGGTGTTTAGAAAATAGTTAATGGGGCCAGATGTGGTGGCTGACGCCTGTAATTCCAGCACTTTGGGAGGCCAAGGCAGTCAGATCACCTGAGGTCAGGAGTTCAAGACCAGCCTGGCCAACATGATAAAACCCCATCTCTACTAAAAATACAAAAATTAGCCGGGTGTGGTGGTGTGTGCCTGTAATCCCAGCTACTTGGGAGGCTGAGGCAGGAGAATCGCTTGCACCTGGGATGTGGAGGTTGCAGTGAGCCAAGATCATGCCACCGCACTCCAGCCTGGGCAACAAGAGCGAAACTCCATCTCAACAACAACAAAAAATAGTTAGTGGGCCAGGTGCAGAGGTTCCCACCTGTAATCCTAGTAATTTGGGAGGCTTGAGGGGAATCAGCCTCGCAAAGTAGGGGAATCACTTGAAGCCAGGAGTTTGAGGCTGCAGTGAGCTATAATCGTGCCATTACACTTCAGCCTGGGTGACAGAGCAAGACCCTTTCTCTTAAAAAATAAATAGTAATAACAGAAGCCGGGGTGGTGGCTCATGCCTATAATCTTAACACCTTGAGAGGCTGAGGCGGGAGAATTGCTTGAGCCCAGGAGTTCCAGACCACCAGCCTGGGCAACATAGTGAGACCCTGTCTCTACAAAAAATTGAAAAATTAGCCGGGCATGGTGGCACGCACCTGTAGTCCCGGCTACTCAGGAGGCTGAGACAGGAGGATTGCTTGAGCCCAGGAATTTGAAGCTGCAGTGAGCCATGATTGAGCCACTGGACTCCAGCCTGGGGGAGAGAGTGAGACCCTGTCACACACAAACAAAATAATATAATACAATAATAATAATAATTAATAAAAATAAATTTTAAAAAGGGTCTTTTTTTTTTTTTTTGAGATGGAGTCTTACTCACTCTTTCGCCCAGGCTGGAATGAAGTGGCCCTATCTCGGCTCACTAAAACCTCCACCCACCAGGTTCCAGCGATTCCCCTGCCTCAGCCTCCCAAATAGCTGGGATTACAGGCGCCTGCCACCACGCCCAGCTAATTTTTGTATTTTTAGTAGAGATGGGGTCTTGCCATGTTGGCCAGGCTGGTCTCGAACTCCTGACCTCAGGTGACCCACCCGCCTCGGCCTCCCAAAGTGCTAGTATTACAGGAGTGAGCCACTGTGCCCAGCCACAAAAATGGGTCTTTTTCATACATTGTACGGAGTTCTCCGCAGGCCCTTCCAGTGCTTCAGCTGTGGGAAGTTTTCCTGTGTTATTTCATTGATATTCTCTGCCCTTTCTTTGTTCTCTCTGGAATTCTTTGAAATTGCTGATTTGATTTCAACTTCCATCCTTCTTTCCTTCCTTCCTTCCTTCCTTCCTTCTTTCCTTCCTTCTTTCCCTCCCTCCCTCCTTTCCTTCCTTCTTTTTCTTGACACGGTCTTGCTTTGTTGCCCAGACTGGAGTGTAGTTGTGTGATCACAGCTCACTGCAGCCTCAAGCTCCTGGGCTCAAGGCATCCTCCCACCTCAGCCTCCTGAGTAGCCAGGATTACAGGAGTGTGTCACCACACCCGGCTGTTTTTTTAATGTTTTGTAGAGACGGGGGTCTCATTATGTTGCCCAGACTGGTCTCAAACTCCTGGTCTCAAGTGATCCTCCTGCCTTGGCCTTCCAAAGTGTTAGGATGACCAGTGTGAGCCACCATGCATGGCCTATTGTTTTTCATCTCTCTCTGTTCTAGTTCCTGGAAAATTTCCTCAACTTCATCTTCCAATCCACTTACTGATTTTTCCCCTCATATTAAAAACACATAGATTTTTCTTGTGTTTATTTTATTTTATTTTTCCTTATCCCTGGTAATATCTGGAGAT
Organism: Pongo abelii; assembly: GCF_028885655.2. Taxonomy (NCBI): domain Eukaryota; kingdom Metazoa; phylum Chordata; class Mammalia; order Primates; family Hominidae; genus Pongo; species Pongo abelii. The sequence continues at coordinate 57,119,960 of NC_072003.2, forward strand.
TGTCTTGGTTTTGAATATTCATTTATTCAATAGCATTTCAAGAGTGTAATTGCCTCTTGTCTCTGGAACTATTATAATACTCGTTCGTTCTTTTTTTTTTTTTTTTGAGACAGAGTCTCTGTTGCCAAGGCTGGAGTGCAGTGGCACAATCCCGACTCACCGCAACCTCCACCTTCCACAAGTGATTCTCCTGCCTCAGCCTCCTGAGTATCTGGGATTACAGGCATGCACCACCACACCCGGCTAGTTTTTGTTGTTGTTGTTGTTTTCGAGATGGTAGTCTCGCACTGTTGCCTGGGCTGGAGTGCAATGGTGCAATCTTGGCTCACTGCAACCTCTGCCTCCCGGGTTCATGCGATTCTCCTGCCTCAGCCTCCTGAGTAGCTGGGATTACACGCACACACCACCACACTGGCTAATTTTTTTGTATTTTTAGTAGAGACAGGGTTTCTCCATGTTGGCCAGGCTGGTCTCAAACCACTGACCACAAGTGATCCTCTCGCCTTGGCCTCCCAAAATTCTGGGATTACAAGTGTGAGCCACCACACCCAGCTCATTCTTTCTTTTTTTATTTCTTCCTTTCTTTCTTTCCCTAGATTGTCTATTTTCTTTGTCTCTTTTTTCCTGCTTATTTTATTTTGGTCTCACTTTTATGTTAGAGACAAACTGTGAGATTATCCTTGGCTTTCTGTTCATATTTAAGACGAGACACTAACAGTCAGTGGGGGTGGAGCTTGTGACTGGAGGACCTTGCTGTAGGGTGATGGACCGGGGCCTTGGAGCACTCATTGGAGGGTCCTCATTGTCAGTTTTATTAGTTCCTTTCTCCAGAGCTGATTTGTTTCCCCAGAAGTGAATCATCCCACCTCCTGCCTCATCATCAGCTGTAACCCTGGCTGCCAATATTCTGAGACCTAAGAGGAGGCAGGAGGCCAGAGGTCTCAGCGTTCCGAGTGAGTTTCGCGTCATCCCTGGGTTTCGGGTGCGGTGCTTCCTCAGCTCTCACTTCTGGGCCAGGTGTTCCAAAATCCAGATTCCTTAACATCTTTTGTCTACTGTGTTTTTCCTCTTCTATTATCTTTATCCTTATGGATTTTTACTTCTTAAATCCTTTACAATCATTTCATTTGGGTTCAGGAAGGGATGGAAATGAAAGCAAATATTCCGTCTTCAACTAGAAGTCCTATACATTAATATTTGACTTCAAGAGGTTTAGTTCAAAGCACATTTAGATTAGGTGTAAAAATTGTTCTGTAAGCTCCAGTGAGCCAAACTAAGGGAGACTAAAGGGACCTATTTAGCGAAAAGATTCTATATTCCACTTAAAGGGATCGAATAGCAATTCTAAGTAGACTGTCAAAAGCTAAATATGTATATTGTAAGTCCTAGAGCAATTTTAAAACTTTCTTTGTAGAATTTATTTTTTGTATAGAAGAGATAGAAATTTTTTTGTACAGAACTAAAATTAGTATGCTATAGTATATTTCTTTGTATAGAAGCACTATATAAAGAAATATATACCTAGAAAATCCTCAAGACAAGGAAAAAATGTTAAAACAATTTTAAAATAAGAAATATAATCAAAACCCAATAGATAAATTAAAATGGTATACTAAAAGTATTCAAATAATCTGCCCGGGCGCGGTGGCTCACTCCTGTAATCCCAGCACTTTGGGAAGATGAGGTGGGCGGATCACCTGAGGTCAGGAGTTCGAGACCAGCCTGGCCAACATGGTAAAACCCTGTCACTATTAAAAATACAAATATTAGCTGGGCATGGTGGTACATGCCTGTAGTCCCAGCTACCCGGAAGGCCGGGGCAGGAGAATCACTTGAACCCAAGAGGCAGAGGTTGCAGTGAGCTGAGACTGTGCCACTGCACTCCAGCCTCGGTGACAGAACAAGACTCCATCTCAAAATAAAATAAAATAAAATAAAATAGTATTCAAATTATCTAAGAGAGGATAAAAAAAGGCAAACAGAAACAAAAAATAGAGGGAACAAACAGAAAACAATTCAATGGTGAACCCAAATTCAAGCATATTAATAATCACATTAAGTGTAAATAGTCTAAATACACCAATTAAAAGACAGAATTTTTAATTTTAATTTTAATTTTTAATTTTGCTTATTTATTTATTTTTGAGACAAAGTCTCGCTCTGTCGCCCTAGTTGGAGTGCAATGGCACAATCTCGGCTCACTGCAACCTCCACCTCCCAGGTTCAAGCGATTCTCCTGTCTCAGCCTCCTGAGTAGCTGGGATTACAGGCATGTGCCACCATACCCGGATAAATTTTTGTATTTTTAGTAGAGATGGGGTTTCACCATGTTGTCCAGGCTGGTCTCAAACTCCTGACCTGTAGTGATCTGCCCGCCTCGGCCTCCCAAAGTGTTGGGATTATAGGTGTGAGCCACCTCACCTGGCCTTAATTTTTATTTGATTATTATTTTTTGAGACTGGGTCTCGTTCTGTCACCCAGGCTGGAGTGCAGTGGTGTGATCATGGCTCAGTGTAGCCTCGACTTCCCAGGCTCCAGCAATTCTGCCACCTCAGCCTCCTGAGGAGCTGAGACCACAGGTGCACACCATCACGCCCAGCTGATTTTTGTATTTTTGCTAGAAATGGGGTTTCACCATGTTGCTCAGGCTGGTCTCAAACTCTTGAGTTCAAGCGATTCACCTGCCTCACCCTCCCAAAGTGCTGGGATTACAGGTGTGAGCCACCATGCCCAGCCGGAAATTGTTAAATTGAATTTTTGAAAAAACTCAACTACGTGATGTCTAAAAGAAAACCCACTTTATATATAATGATATAGGTATGTTAAAAGTATAAAGATGGGGCCAAGTGTGGTGGCTTATGCCTATAATCCCAGCACTTTGGGAGGCCAAGGTGGGCAAATCACTTCAGGTCAGGAGTTCAAGACCAGCCTGCCCATCATGGCAAAACCCTGTCTCTACTAAAAATACAAAAATTAGCCAGGCATGGTGGCATGCACCTGTAGTACCAGCTACTTGGGAGGCTGAGGCAGGAGAATCGCTTGAACCTGGGAGGCGGAGGTTGCAGTGAGTTGAGATCGCGCCACTCCACTCCAGCCTGGGTGACAGAGCAAGACTCCGTCTCAGAAAAAAAAAAAAAGAAAAGAAAATTACCACAGATAGAAACGTGCACAACACCATCAACCAACTGGATCTAATTGACATTCCTGGAATACTCTACCCAAGAACAACAGAATATATTCTTTTCAAGTGCCCTGGGTCATAAACCAAATCTCAACAAATTTAAAAGAAATTAAATCATATAAAGTTATTCCCTGACCACAAAGGAATTAAACTAGAAATCAATAGAAAAATATCTGGAAAATCTCCAAGTGCTTGAAAGTTACACAACACACTTCTAAATAATCCATGAATCAAAGTGGAAGTTTTGGCCAGGCACAGTGGCTCACACCTGTAATCCCAGCACTTTGGGAAGTCAAGGCGGGAGAATCATTTGAGGCTTGGAGTTTGAGATGAGCCTGGGCAACATAGCAAGATGCCATCTCTACAAAGAATAAAAATTAACAACAAAATAAAAAAGGTGAAAGGGGTTCCCCCTCCCCCTTTCTTTTTTTCTTTTCTCTCTCTTTTTTTTTTTTTTTTTTAAGACATGGTCTTGCTCTGTCACCCAGGCTGAAGTGCAATGGTGTGATCTTGGCTCACTGAAACCTCCACCTCCCAGGTTCAAGTGATTCTCATGCCTCAGCCTCCTGAGTAGCTGGGATTACAGGCATGCCCCACCACACCCAGCTAATTTTTGTATTTTTAATAGAAATGGGATTTCACCATATTGGCCAGGCTGGTCTCAAACTCCGGGCCTCATGTGATCTACCCGCCTTGGCCTCTCAAAGTGTTGGAATTACAGGCATGAGCCACCGCATCCAGCCAAAAAGGTGAAAGTTTGGATAGAAATTGGGAAATATTTAAACTGAATGAAAGCAAAAGTACAACATATAAAAATTTGTGAGATGCAGGTAAAAAGTACTTAGTGGAAAATTTATAACATCAAATGCTTATCTTAGCAGAGAAAAAAAAGCTAAGCTTCCAACCTAAGAAACTATCATAAGAACAAAATAAATTCAAAGCAAGCAGAAGCAAAGAAATAATAACGTTAAGAGCAGAACTTGGCCAGGTGCGGTGGCTCGGGCCCATAATCTCAGCACTGTGGGAGACCAAGGCAGGTGGATCACTTGAGGTCAGGAGTTCAAGACCAGCCTGGCCAACATGGCGAAACCATGTCTCTACTAAAAATACAAAAATTAGCTCAGCATGGTGGCACACACCTATAGTCCCAGCTACTAGGGAGGCTGAGGCAGAAGAATCGCTTGAACCCGGGAGGCAGAGGTTGCAGTGAGCCGAGATCATGCCACTGCACTCCAGCCTGGGTGACAGAGTGAGACTCCATCTCAAAAAAAAAAAAAACCAAAACCAAAAACAAACTAACAATAACAACAAAAAACAAAAACATTAAGAGCAGAAATTAATAAATGGAAATGGAAATAAGGCTGGACGCAGGGGGCTCACACCAGTAATCCCAGTACTTTGGGAGGTGGAGGTGGGAGGATCACTTGAGCCCAGGCATTTGAGACCAGCCTGGGCAACATAGCAAGACCCTGTCTCTATATAATTAAAATTTAAATTAAAAAAAAAAAAGAAAAAAAAAGGCTGGGCACAGTGGCTCATGCCTGTAATCCCAGCACTTTGGGAAGCCAGAATGGATGAATTGCTTGAGCTCAGGAGTTTGAGACCACCCTAGGCAATATGGTGAAACCCTGGCTCTACAAAAAAATACAAAAATTAGCTGGCATGGCAGCACACCCCTGAGGTTCCAGCTATTCAGGAGGCTGAGGTGTGATGATCGCTTGAGCTGGGAGGTGGAAGTTGCAGTGCATTCCAGCCTGGGTGACAGAGACTGTGTTTAAAAAAAGAAAGGAAGGAAGGAAGGAAGGAAGGAAGGAAGGAAGGAAGGAAGGAAGGAAGGGAAGGAGGGAAAAAAGAAAGAAAAGACAGAAAGAAAGAAAGAAAGGAAGGAAGGAAAGAAAGGAAAGAAAGGAAGGAAGGAAGGAAGGAAGAAAGAAAGAAAGAAAGAAAGAAAGAAAGAAAGAAAGAAAGAAAGAAAGAAAGAAAGAAAGAAAGAAAGAAAGGAAGAAAGAAAGGAAGGAAAGAAGGAAGGAAGGAAGGAAGAAAGGAAGGAAGGAAAGGAAGAAAGAGAGAAAGAGAGAAAGAAAGAAAGAAAGAAAAAGAAAAGCAAGCAAGCAGGGCATAGTAAGACTCCATCTCTATTAAAAGAAAAAATAGGCCGGGCACGGTGGCTCATGCCTGTAATCCCAGCACTTTGGGAGGCCGAGGCAGGTGGATCACGAGGTCAGGAAATCGAGACCATCCTGGCTAACACGGGGAAACCCTGTCTCTACTAACAATGCAAAAAATTAGCCGGGCATGGTGGCATGCGTCTGTAGTCCCAGCTACTTGGGAGGCTGAGGCAGGAGAATTGCTTGAACCCAGGGGGCAGAGGTTGCAGTGAGCTGAGATTGTGCCACTGCACTACAGCCTGGGTGACAGAGCAAGACTCCATCTCAACAAAAGAAAGAAAGAAAGAAGGAAGGAAGGAAGGAGAAAGAAAGAAAGAAAGAAAGAAAGAAAGAAAGAAAGAAAGAAAGAAAGAAAGAAAGAAAGAAGAAAGAAAGAAGAAAGAAAGAAAGAGAAAGAAAGAAAAGTGTAAAAAGAATAGAGAAAAACCAATAAACCCAAAAGCTGGTTCTTTGAAACAATCAATTAAAACTGCTAGCTAGACTGACAAAGAAAAAGAGGGAAGACAGAAATTACCAATATCAGAAGGAAAGAGTGTATATAATAAAGACCTCACAGATGTTAAAAGGATAATAAGGAAATATTACAAACAACTCTGTGCACATAAGTTTGACAATTTAGATGAAATGGACCAATTCCTTAAAGCCACAAACTACCAAACTCACCCAAGAAGAAATAGACAGACTAAATAGAATTTCCATTAGAAGAAATTGAATTCATAGCTAAAAGCCTTCCAGAAAAGAAAACTTAGGTCCAGATGGTTTGACTGGTGAATTCTACCAAACATTTCAAGAAGATATAACACCAGTAGAACACTTCCTAACTAATTTTGTGAGCCCAGCATTACCCCGATACCAATGAATCTGATGGATTGCTATTTATTAGTAATGCCTACAACTGACCACATATCACAAAATCCACCTGCAAAAGATACAGCAGTGCTTTAATTCCAAGGCAGAGCAGCACAGGCCCACTCTCCCTGTGTGCTGTGTGTCTTCCAAGGATCTTCAGAGAAGGATATATTCTTCTGGTTTCTGCCAACATTCTCAGGAAAGAGTAAACGTGAAGGTCAGGAATCGCCATACCTAAGATACTGGCTTCTTCTTCCTTAGCACAGCCTGTTTCCAAATCTTGTTCCAGGTCCCCTGACTTCAGCTTGGCCTTCTGAGACTCTTAGCCCATTTCTGACTTTTGTAAGTCTCCCAGAACCCCCTAAAACCTTTCTTTTTTTTAATTATACTTTAAGTTCTGGGATACATGTGCAGAACATGCAGATTTGTTACATAGGTATACACGTGTCATGGTGTTTTGCTGTACCCATCAACCTGTCATCTCCATTAGGTATTTCTCCTAATGTTATCCCTCCTCTAGCCTCCCACCCCCTAACATGCCCCAGTGTGTGACGTTCCCCTCCCTGTGTCTATGTGTTCTCATTGTTCAACTCCCACTTATGAGTGAGTATGTTCAGTGTTTGGTTTTCTGTTCCTGTGTTAGTTTGCTGAGAATGATGGTTTCCAGCTTCATCCATGTCCCTGCAAAGGACATGAATTCATCCTTTTTTATGGCTACATAGTATTCCATGGGGGTATATGTGCCACGTTTTCTTTTTCTTTTTTTTTATTTCTTTTCTTTTTTTTTTTTTTCTTTTTTTTTTTGAGACAGAGTCTCTCTCTGTCGCCCAGGCTAGAGTGCAGTGGCACGATCTCGGCTCACTGCAACTTCCGCCTCCTAGGTTCAAGTGATTTTCCTGCCTTAGCCTCCCGAGTAGCTGGCACATGCCACCACGCCCAACTAATTTTTGTATTTTTAGTAGAGATGGAGTTTCACCATGTTGGCCAGGCTGGTCTCGAGCTCCTGACTTTGTGATCCACATGCCTCGGCCTCCAAAAGTGCTGGGATTACAGGTGTGAGCCACCGTGCCTGGCCCCACATTTTCTTTATCCAGTCTATCATTGATGGGCATTTGGGTTGGTTCCAAGTCTTTGCTACTATGAATAGTGCTGCAATAGCTTTCTTTTTTTAGCTTTCCCGATACTGAATGAGCAAAGAAATTTAGCTTCTTTTAGTCTCAGAGCCTCATTGCAACCCAAATGTCCATTATATGTCTTCCCAGGCACAGAGCACTTCACCCCTAGGAGAAGAAGCCTTCCCTTCCCCGGAACACAGAAATAGCTGAAGCCAATTTTAGTTTTTTGTTTTATTTTTGCTTTTTGTTTTGTTTTGATTTTTCCTTCCTGTCTCATTTCAGTAATAGCAGAAAGATATCCAATATAAGGTCCATGAACCATTTATAGAAAATTAAAGTGCACCTCATGACAGTGAGTGCACATCATGACAGCCAGCGTTGTCTTTCTCTGGAGTTCTGCTCCAGGTGTATAATTGCATGTCATTAACTTTCTATAGCTCACCAATTCACAAACATAGCTTTTTTTTTTAACCATCCCCTCCCTTAACAAATTTAAATTTACATAATTGAGGCCGGGTGCAGTGGCTCACACCTGTCATCCCAGCACTTTGGGAGGCTGAGGTGGACGGATCACTTGAGGTCAGGAGTTCAAGACCAGTCTGGCCAACACGGTAAAACACTGTTTCTACTAAAAGTACAAAAAAAAAAAAATTAGCTGAGCGTGGTGGCACATGCCTGTAATCTCAGCTACTCAGGAGGCTGAGGCACGAGAATAGCTTGAACCGGGGAAATCAAGGCTGCAGTGAGCTGAGATCACACCACTGCATTCCAACCTGGGCAACAGAGCAAGACTGTCTCAAAAAATAAAAAAAAGAAAAGAAAATACATAATTGAATTCACAAAACAAATTTAATTGCTATGTATATGAAGACAGACAAATGAATGGAAAAATATTCTGTGAAGTATTCTTTGGTTTTATAATCAAAAAGGCAAACAGACACTTTTACTTTATCTTGTTCTTATCTTAATATAATACATAGGACCATATCCGCCTCTTTATTTCAGAAAGTATTTGAACAGTTTCTATTCTGGAGGATTAGAGATTTCCTTGAAGCCTTGAAGCCATCCAATATAATGGTTCACGGACCTTATATTGGATATCTTTCTGCTATTACTTTGTATCTGGAAAGATACAAGCCTTTCCAGAAATGTCTACACTAAAGACACACACCAAAAATAAGGAGTTTACTAATGTATATTCTCAGCTTGAGTATTTTGTCTGCTTCCACTTCTAGACTTAAGAAAAGGCTACGTTCCTCACCCTCCTTCCTCTAGCACTTGCTTCATGCAGTTAAAATGGAATGAATGACTTTAGTTAAAGCGTCAAAAGAGTCTCACTAAAGAGATACTAATTATAGCTGTTTTCACGAAGCTCTCAGAAACTCCAGCACAGGGGGCTCATTCATTCCTGCTGAGCTGCTACAGACCCTAAGATTATGTTGTCTACATCAGCCTTAGAAATTTCCCACAAGCAACACTCCTCCCACACCCGCCGAAGTCATACACCAGTTACAGTGGGAGGGCAACTGCGTAGGTCACTACAAAGGGAACTGTTAGTTTCATCTCCACATTCCCCACAAACATTTAAAATAAAATCAAGGCCGGGTGCAGTGACTCACTTGTAATCCCAGAACTTTGGGAGGCTGAGGCGGGCAGACCACTTGAGGTCAGGAGTTTGAGACCAGCCTGGCCAACATGGTGAAACCTTGTCTCTACTAAAAATACAAAAATTAGCCAGGTGTGGTGGCGCATGCCTGTAGTCCAGCTATTCAGGAGGCTGAGGAGGAAGGATGGCTTGAACCCAGGAGGCAGAGGTTACAGAGAGCTGAGATTGTGCCACTGCACTCCAGCCTGGGCAACAGAATGAGACTCTGTCTCTAAAATAAAATAAAATAAATAAAATAAAATAAAATAAAATAATAAAATAAATAAAATAAAATAAAATAAAATAATAAAATAAAATAAAATAAATAAATAAAATAAATAAAATAAAATAAAATAAAATAAATAAAATAAAATAAATAAAATAAAATAAAATAAAATAAAAACAAGAAGGGCAGGTGAAGCTCCCTTAATTCCTCCCTAGGAAATTCTATAAAGGCAGAGTAAAATTTAGAAAATCAAACTGGGGCAGTGGCTCACGCCTGTAATCCCAGCACTTTGGGAAGCCGAAGCAGGTGGATAACCTGAAGTCAGGAGTTCAAGACCAGCCTGACCAACATGGTGAAACTCCGTCTCTACTAAAAATACAAAATTAGCTGGGCATGGTGGCACATTCCTGTAATCCCAGCTACTCAGGAGGCTGAGGCAGGAGAATCTCTTGAACTTGGGAAGAAGAGTTTGCAGTGAGCCAAAGATCATGCATTGCACTCCAGCCTGGGCAACAAGAGTGAAACTCTGTCTCAAAAAAATTTAAAAAAAGAAAATCAAACTGGACATCCAAATGATAATTAACTTACATATGTTCATTCATTACCATTGCTGTTACCAGAAAATGGGTCTTGTCCCAGACCCCAAGAGTGGGCTCTTAGATCTCACTTTCTTGGGAAAGAATTCAGGGCAAGTTGCAGAGTATAGCGAAGTTAAGATAGTTTGTTAGAGACTATTACGGAGTAGGGCTTCCTCAGAAAGCAAGAGGAGGAATGCCCCTACTTTAAACTTTTTATTTATTTATTTATTTAGATACAATATCTCCCTCTGTCACCCAGGCTGGAGTACAGTGGCACTATCATGGCTTACTATAGTCTCAACCTCCCAGGCTCAGTTGATCCTTCCACTTCAGCCTCCCAAGCAGCTGAGCTAGAGGTACATACCACCACGCCTGGCTAATTTTTATATCTTTTGTAAAGACAGGGTTTTTTCATGTTGGCCAGGCTGGTCTTCAACTCCTGAGCTGAAGAGATCCATCCATCTCAGCCTCCCAAAGTGCTGGGATTACAGGTGTGAGCCACTATGCCTGGCCAAGAACGCCTCACCTTAAACATAGTGCTTGCTTATATAGGTTGTTAAGAATAGCGTACTTCATTACAAAGACTTTTGATCAGCTTGTGACGGGCTATTAGTATTGTTATTTTCCTATGTTACTACTGATTTCCATAAGAATTTATACGTGTACTATTTTCTTTAAAGCAAAACCTATTCTTAAACTAAGAATGCATTTTGTTCTTGAAATATTGGGACGTTTCCATAAGTTCTGGGTCTTTATTTGGTAAGTTGGCATCATTAATTCATCCCCTCAACCATAAATATCTTGTGAACAACAGTGCCAGCCCCCTAGGAATGGGGAATGCTACCCAGCAGTATTGGCTTTACCCAGCCTTTATTCAAGATGGAGTCACTCTGGTTAGGACATCTCTGACACTATTAACCTTCTATCTCAATGTCTTTCCTTCTCTCTCCGTGCAACCTTAGATAATTAATTTGTTAATTATCAATCTCATAAATGAAACAAAGCTGACCAGGGCAAATGGCCGGTCTGGATGTTCCCAAGGATGTATTGCAGGTGGCAGGAAGGACCGTGGACCCAGCGTCCACTTTCCCAGGGGACGATCATAAAACAATTTGCACCATGGTACTGGAGGCCAGAAGGCCAGAAGGGCAAAAGGGAGCCATGTGATCAAAATAATCTTTCCTAGGCCAGGCACGGTAGCTCACACCTGTAATCCCAGCACTTTGGGAGGCCAAGGCTGGTGGATCACTTGAGGCCAGGAGTTCAAGACCAGCCTAACAAAACCCCGTCTCTACTAAAAATACAAAAATTAGCCGGGCGTGATGGTGTGCCTGTAATCCCAGCTACTTGGGAGGCTGTGGCATGAGAATCACTTGAACCTGGGAGGCGGAGGTTGCAGTGAGCCAAGATCATGCCACTGCACTCCAGCCTGGGCAACAAAGCGAAACTCTGCCTCAAAATAATAATAACAATAATAATCTTTCCGACAGGTAAAATATTTTCAAGCTGAAGAAGTGGAAGTACTGGCTAGTCATATGTATAGATCATCAAAGAATAAGGATGAGCTTCTGGAAGCGAATTCTGGCAGCTGGGCTTACCTGCTACTCCCTGGGAGCTTTTTGGTGTCCTTATTATTATTATTATTATTATTTAATTTTCTGTCCTGAATAGCTGGGACTACAGGTGCACACCACTACATCTGGCTATTTTTTTTTACAGACAGGGTCTTGCCCAGGCTGGTCTCAAACTCTTGAGCTCAAGTGATCCTCCCGCCTCAGCCTCTCAAATTGCTGGGATTATAGGTGTGAGCCACCTTGCCTGACTGAGATTTCATCAAGCTACTTAGAACATCGTGCAACTTAGAATTCATGAATTGTTTATTTCTGGAATTTTCCATTTAATATTTTTGGACCTTGGTTGACCGAGGGTTACTGAAACCTCAGAAAGCTGTGGATAAGGGAGGATTACTATACTGCCATTAAGTTGCATTTTTAAAATAATTTCAAAAATTGTATCCAAGTTATATGTGTATTCAATTAAAATTTCATCCCTTCATGTTTTATAAGTAATTCAAATACCAGAGTGGTAACCATCTTCTAAGAATATTAGCTACAATCCCAATCACTGTTTTTCAAAAAGATGTTGTCAGTCCTGCTTCTGAAATTTCTCTCCAACAGGCCGCCTCCTCCCATTCCCACTGCCCCAACCCAGCCAGGCCCTTACCTCGCACTGCTCCGGGACACCAGCCTCCAATCTGAGGGTTTCCTGGTGTCTGGGCTTCCATGCAGCTGTCAGAGTGTTCTTCCTGAAAAGAAACTCCATCCATGCCATTTTCTGAGCAATACGCTTTACTGGGTTGTCCTGTAGCCTTCAGGATAAAGTACAAATTCCTGAGCATGACACCTCGGATGAAGTCCGTCCCCTCCTTCCCAGATTACCACCTGCCCCTTTGACCCTGCCCTTTGGTCATCAGCCACAATCAGCTGCTCTCTCCACCAAGCCTCACCAGCTCTCCAAGCCTTCACCCATGATGCTGTCTGCCTGGACTGCCCTCCCTCCCATTCTTCTGCCTACAAGATCCGATATGCGCTTCAGCCTCCAATGTTAGCTCACCAAAATCTTCCCTTTGAATTATGAATGCAGCTGGCTGCAAACTCCTACAAGTGACCAGAGTGTCCTATAATCACCTCTATTATAGCATCTTTGATTTAGGGAGTGATTTTTGTTTTTTTGTTTGTTTGTTTTCTTTTCTTTTCTTTGCATTTCTGTATTTCCTAAGAGAATGTGAATTCCTAGAGTCCTAGGAATTCTCATCTGATTTTTATTCCCAACGTCTAGCACTATGCAAAGCAAAAAGTAGGTACCTAATAACTGCTTTTGGAATGAATAAATGAATCAATGAATGGTACCATGCAGCTGCCAAAGTGCTTTCTGCAAAGCAACTCTGACCTTGTTGCTCTCTGAGCTGTGCTCCTTCCTGGGTGATGAGGTAACACTGGAAGCTATTAACAGATAAGAAAGAGAGAAAAAAAAAAGGAGAGGAGAGATCTCTGGGTCTCTGACAAATTACTTATTTTCACTGAGTTTCTGTTTCCTCATTTGTAAAACAAAAGTGCTGCCCGGATGAGCTCTGAAGGCATCTTCCAGTTCTCAAATTTCAGCCTGCTTGGCTCCTGAACAACTTTCCTAGAGTCTCTGGCAGCTATAACCCAAGTCTTAGCACCATCTAGTGATAAACAGGCACACAGCGGGGAGGGAAAGCCGGGGAGTGGGGAGGGCGGATAAGAGAAGGAAATGCCAACTTTAATTATATTATGAGCCGGCAAGGAATTAGGTCAAACCTGCAATACGAAGTTAAACCAAGAGGCCTAACTTTATCCTGGGGATGGAATAACTAATTAGCTTCAGAACAGGGATGAAGTAGACAATTATAGAATGCCTGAGACATGGAAAAGGCAATAAAACAATTCCTGTGTACCCTGGCCCTCTTGTTCTTTTATCAATTTACTGCTTGTTACTGTAATTAAATATTTTTCTTGGGAGGAAATGTACTTTTGAAGGGCCTATGGCATGGGACTCTAATAACTCAATAAAACCACAAATTAAGTATTTATTAAGAATATATATGTATTTTCAAGTTTCTTCCTATTTATTTATTTATTTATTTATTTACTTACTTACTTACTTACTTATTTGAGATAGGGTCTTGCTCTATGGCCCAGGCTGGAGTACAGTGGCATGATCATGGCTCACCACAACCTCGAACCCCTGGGCTCAGGCGATTCTCCCATCTCAGCCTCCTGAGTAGCAAGGACTACAGGGATGTACCACCATGCCCAGCTAATTTTAAATTTTTCAGCTGGGCGCGGTGGCTCATGCCTGTAAATCTCAGCACTTTGGGAGGCCAAGGTGGGTGGATCACAAGGTCAGGAGTTTGAGACCAGCCTGGCCAGCATGGTGAAACCCCGTCTCTACTAAAAATACAAAAATTAGCTGGGCATGGTGGTGCGTGCCTGTAATCCCAGCTACTAGGGAGGCTGAGACAGGAGAATTGCTTGAACCCGGGAGGCACAGGTTGCAGTGAGCCAATATCATGCCATGGCACTCCAGCCTGAGCGACAGAGCAAGACTCCATCTCAAATAATCATAGTAATAAAATAAGGGCCTGTGAGTGGGGAGCAAGTGAAATCAGTCCTACATTTAGGCCATTTCTAAAGTGAGATTCCATTGTAATGCATAATTACATTTGCAAGTCGTAATAACCTATGTCTGCATGTACATTACCTTATAAACCTGTTCTTACTCATCGTACCTCTTTGGAGTCTAATGGAACCTGTGTAACCATTTATTCACTGATACATTATATACGCAGTAATGATTATTGCATAACCCCAAGAACATAGAGAGTATAAATCTGCAACTGGACCATTTCACTGCAGTGCCATATTTTCCAAACCCAAAATAAGGCCACTTGTACTGACAAGAATGTGCATATGACAAAAGGAGAACGAGGTCTGATAACACACAGCACCTCCAGGTGACTTCCCTCTTGGCACATTTATAACCTAGAAGTGTTTGAAAAAGGAAGAAACTGCAGAGGGAAAAAGCAAGTCAGCGTTTTTTTTGCCTGGAGTTGGAATCCAACTGTTGGGTTTTGGAGACTGCTTTGAAGGAAAACGATGACTCGCTGGGCAGGTGCGTTTCAGACACTAACAAACATAAAAGAATGTAGGGAGTTATGGGTGATGGACTCATGAGACAGGTCTGTGCCTGATTTTTCTATTTTGCCTGCTATTAACTATATGCCTCAACCTGTAAGCTTACAGATGTATTTCTTTTATGGCTGATATAGTTACATAAAGTATGATACATTTCATTTGGATAAACTCAACTTTATCTGAAAAATTCAAAAGCATTTCAAACATACAGAGTTGAAAGACAAACCTTTTTTTTTTTTTTTTTTTTTTTTTGAGACAGGGTTTTACTCTGTTACCCAGGCTGGAGTGTAGTGTCGTGATTGCAGCTCACTACAGCCTCCACCTCCCAGGCTCAAGGGCTCAAGATATCCTTCTAGCTCAGCCTCCTGAGTAGCTGGGACTACAGGCGTGTGTCAACAAGCCTGGCTAATTTTTGTATGTTTTGTAGAGATGGAGTCTCAGTATGTATTGCCCAGGCTGGTCTCAAACTTGTGGGCTCAAGCAATCTGCCCGTCTTGGCTTCCCAAAGTGTTGGGATTACAGGCATGAGCCACCACACTTGGCCAAAAAACAAACTTTAAACAAATAATAATTTTTAATTATAATAATGCTTAAATAGATAACCAAAGTACTTCAGGAGATGATCCATTAGCCCAGCGCAAAGCCATCAGCTTCATAATGAAACCTTGGCAAATTTAAAACACCTGCAATTCATTTCATGCCTCGTGATTTAAAGTATATTACATTAATGTGAAAAATTACCTTCTGAACTCGCACTCATTGAAGTGTAAATGTGCTCTCCTTTCCCCCGGGCCCCCGCCACTTCCCCATTTCATCCTGAAATTCCATTTGTAAATTCTGTACCTCCACAGATGCCATAGTCATTACCTCGTTTTTTGTTGATAAGTCTTCTCTGCCTAGAGGTTTTTATAAGAGTTATTTTTTCTGTAATGAATACTCAGCAATTCAGGCCCATCTTTTCAGCTGACTGGATGCTAGTGTCCCTTGATTAATGGACCTGCCAACTCGATGAGGTGATACCACACCAACAAAGGCTCAGCCTAGAAAATGTCACCTCTTATCCTGGTTGCCCAAGCACTTCTGTTTTATGAGCTTTGTGTGCCTCCCAGATGTGCCTAGTATTTCATTTTGGGTTTTGTTAATAAGGAGGCAAGTAACATGAAAGCAGGTAATTGGATTATTTAATGCAGTAGAAATAATTTCTTTTGTTCAAATAATGTGCTTCACATGATAGACTTTTTTTTTCCATTTTTCATTCCTGTCAGCTAAATTGCTACTTAACCATTTAAGTCAATGTATAGGTCAATACAAACAACATTATTTTTTCTGCCTGGAGATAAAGCTTTACAATAAGAATTGTTTGAGGAGGAAAAAAAGTCCTCAAATAAAAACATTTTGCTTTTTAAAAAATTTGCTTTAATAAGACAAAGACATGGAAACCCTAGTTAAAAGTTAAAGTTGTAAACTTTGGTAGCAAATTTTGCTTGTACTTTTTTTAATAGAGACAGGGTCTTACTATGTTGCCCAGGCTGGAGTGCAGTGGCGTGATCTCGGCTCACTGCAACCTCCACCTCCCGGGTTCAATCGATTCTCCTGCCTCAGCTTCCCAAGTATCTGGGATTACAGGTGCCCGCCACCATGCCTGGCTCAAATTTTTGTATTTTTAGTAGAGATGGGGGTCTCAGTATGTTGCCCAGGCTGGTCTCGAACTTGTGGGCTCAAGCAATTCACCCATCTTGGCCTGGCAAAGTGCTGGGATTGCAGGCATGAGCCACTACGCCCGGCCTAAAAAATATATATTTTGCTTTAATAAGACAAAGACATGGAATCCCTAAAGTTATGGCTGAGCACGGTGGCTCATGCCTGTAATCCCAGAACTTTGGGAGGCCAAGGCAGGCAGATCACCTGAGGTTGGGAGTTTGAGACCAGCCTGACCAACATGGGGAAACCCCGTCTCTACTACAAATACAAAATTAGCCAGGCATAGTGGCACACGCCTGTAATCCCAGCTACTCGGGAGGCTGAGGCAGGAGAATTGCTTGAACCTGGGAGGTGGAGGTTGCGGTGAGCCGAGATTGTGCCATCGCACTCCAGCCTGGGCAACAAGAGTGAACTCCGTCTTAAAAAAAAAGTTGTGTACTTCGGTTTTTTGTTTGTTTGCTTGTTTGTTTGTTTTTTGGAGACAGGGTTTCACTATGTTGCCCAGGCTGGAGTGCAGTGGCTATTCATGGGCATGCTTATGACACACTGTACCCTTGAACTCCTGGGCTCAAGTGATCCTCCCACCTCAGCCTCCCAAGTAGCTGGGACTACAAGTACAGGCTCCAGCTCCAGGTGCATGCACTTTTTATTTATCATTATTATGGCTTAAGATGGCTGCTGAATGTACTTTTTATGTTGCTGATAAGATTCCATTTCTTTTTTTTTTTTTCTTTTGAGATGGAGTTTCACTCTGCTGCCCAGGCCGGAGTGCAATGGCACGACCTCGGCTTACTGTAACCTCCGCCTCTCAGGTCCAAGCGATTCTCCTGCCTCAGCCTCCAGAGTAGCTGGGATTATGGGCACCCGCCACCATGCCTAACCAATTTTTGTATTTTTAGTAGAGACAGGGTTTCCCCATGTTGGTCAGGCTGGTCTCAAACTCTTGACCTCAGATGATCCACCCGCCTCGGCCTCCTAAATTGCTGGTATTATAGGCATGAGCCACCGTGCCCAGACAGATTCTATTTCAGTAGAAGAATCCTAACTCTCAGACTGTAAACAGGCAAAATTATGTGCTACTCCAAGCTTCTGAATAAAACATTCTTAAGAAATTATGCAGGATCAGGCGCAGTGGTTCACACCTGCAATCCCAGCACCTTGGGAGGCTGAGGCCGGAGGATTGCTTGAGCCCAGAAGTTCAAGCCCAGCCTGGGCAACATAAGGAGATCCCTGTCTCTACCACAATTTTAAATATTAGTCAGGCATGGTGAAATGCGTGTCTATGGTCCCAGCCAATTGGAAGACTGAAGTGATCATTTGAGCCCAGGAGGTTGCAGTGAGCCATGATCGTGCCACTGAGCTCCAGCCTGGGTGACAGAGTGAGACCCTGTCTCTAAAATAAATAAATACATAAATAAAGTAACCATGCAGCAGAATAAATTTCAAGGGGATTATGAAGACTAATGATCATTATAATGATCTTATAATGATAAAGTTATAAGACAATGGAACTGCCCCTAAAAATGTATTCCACAATTTGAATAAAGGAAAGTACTTCTGTAAGCACAAAATACCACACTGGGGCCCAAATAAAAGAAGGAAAGTTAAAAAAAAAAAAAAAAAAAAAAACTTATTTGAATGCCTGGGGGGTTAAATGCAAAATACAGGCCTCAAAAGAAATAAAGACTAGAGCATGAGTACATGAGTACATAATTTCCACAACCATACAAATCTAAAATGTAATAAAATTATAAGAAAGGGTAGGCCAGGTGAGGTGGCTCATGCCTGTAATCCCAGCACTTTGGGAGGCAGAGGCAGACGGATCACTTGAGGCCAGGAGTTCGAGACCAGCCTGGTCACCATCGTGGAACCCCGTCTCTACTAAAAATGTAAGAATTAGCCAGGCGTGGTAGCCCATGCTTGTAACGCCAGCTATTCGGGAGGCTGAGACAGGAGAATCACTTGAACCTGGAAGGCGGAGGTTGCAGTGAGCTGAGATTGTGCCACTACACTCCAGCCTGGGCAACTGAGTGAGATCTTGTCTCAGAAAAAAAAAAAAGAAAAAGAAAGAAAAGAAAGGGAACATAAGCCCAGAACCAAGATAGCTAGACACATCATCCAATGGAGAGGAGGCTCTGAGCTCTTCCAGGGCTGGCAGAGGTGCATTAGCACGGCCAAACACAAGGACCAGAAGGCTAAGAGAGAAGTGAGGACATCCAGGTCCCATACATACCAAACTTGACCAACGTCAAGACTAAATGTCCGAAACCCAATTTAAAAAAGCAGTGGGCCAGGTGTGGTGGCTCACGCCTGTAATCCCAGCACTCAGCATTTTGGGAGGCCAAGGTGGGTGGATCACCCGAGGTCAGGAGTTTGAGACCAGCCTGGCCAACATGGTGAAACCCCGTCTCTACTAAAAATACAAAAAATTAGCTAGCTAAGTGTGGTGGCAGGCGCCTGTAATCCCACGTACTCAGGAGGCTGAAGTAGGAGACTCGCTTGAATCCGGGAGGCAGAGATTGCAGTGAGCCGAGATCATGCTACTGCACTCCAGCCTGGGCAACGAGAGCAAAACTCCACCTCAAAACAAAATAAAACAATAACTAAGATAAATTATTAGAGGGAGTTAAAAAAAACATATAAGGTGTTGACGATATCATTCACAAACATTCCAATGGCAATGAGAACAACAGTATGCGGTAAGCATAAGTAATAAGACACTCAATTGAATGCAGTATGAGAAAGCCGGTTGAAGACACCACAGACATGCAGCTTCCTAATGCATGGAATATAGGATTTAAGCCAGCCAGGCTTGTTGGCTCATGCCTGTAGTCCCAGCACTTTGGGAGGCAGAGACAGGCAGATCACTTGAGCCTAGGAGTTTGAGACCAGCCTGGGCAACATAGTGAGACCCCATCGCTACAAAAAAATACAAAAATTAGCCAGGCCTTAATTAGCTGGGCATGGTGGCACGCGCTTATAGTTCCAGCTATTTGGGAAGTGGGTGGTGGAAGGATCACTTGAGCCCGGGAGTCAGAGGTTGTAGTGAGCTGAGATCACCCCACTGTACTCTAGCTTGGACAACAGAGTGAGACCCTGTCCCAAAAAAAAGAAAAAAAAAGAAAGAAAAAAAGATTTAGGCAAGCTTTCAGAAGAAACCAAAGTTTATAATACAACAAAACATTAAAGAAATGCAGTCTCTATAGCTGACCACTTCCTCATTTTGTTATATTGTCCTAAAAGAGTAATTGTCTCTAATCATTCTACAGTGACTCTTCTGCTAGTTATTATACAAACATTATAAAGAAATTGCTAATGAAATCTGTCGACAGAATTAAGAAAAAAAAGAAAGACATTGTTATGTAGAACAATTCTAAATCCTCAAGCATGCATAACTCTGAGCGCTGTTAGTTGTCTCATTCAATGTCATATCAATTTGCTGAGGAATTAATAAGGTAGCCTCATTTTTTCATATTAACAATCTCATGCAGATATTTTTAGGGTCCTGCTCATTAGAACTGGGTAGATGCCCTTTGACTTCCTCTAAGCAAATCTGAGAAATTCTGTGATTCAACAAGCATTATTCTTTGTTTCAGTTTATTGTGTTTAGAGGCATTACTCATATCTGGAAGAATTATCCCAGACTGCAATGAATAATTCAAATCTGAATCATACCAAGGTTCTAATCCCTTTTTTTGTCTTCAAATAGTGCTTTTCTTTCTTCTTAATCTTCTTCTTCTTTTTCTTTTCTTTTTTTTTTTTTTTTTTTTTTTGAGACAGAGTTCTACTCTGTCTCTTAGGCTGGAGTGCAGTGGCACGATCTCGGCTCACTACAACCTCTGCCTCCTGGGTTCAAGCGATTCTGCTGCCTCAGCTTCCAGAGTAGCTGGGACTACAGGCGCGTGCCACCATTTCCGGCTAAGTTTCGTATTTTTAGTAGAGATGGGGTTTCACCATGTTGGCCAGGCTGGTCTCGAGCTCCTGACCTCATGTGATCCACCCGCCTCAGCCTCCCAAAGTGCTGGGATTACAGGTGTGAGCCATTGAGCCCGGCCCAAAAAGTGCTTTTCCATGGTCATTGTGCAATGCTCCTACAGAGTAATTAGAAATAAAAGACCTACAAACACTCGGTTCTACCCTTTCAAGTAAATTTAGATTCGGATGGAATGCAAAGTATTATCTCTGGTGCGAACTTTTGTGGCTCATTCTTCCTCCTGGCAGCTTGTTTTGTTTGTTGTTGTTGTTGTTGTTTGTTTGTTTGGTTTTGTGGGTGCTGTTCATGACTAATTTGCCAAAAGTCATCCAACATATTATCATATTATCCTTCACTGAATTGAGGCCAATCTAATTTTTTTTTTTTTTTTTTTTTGAGATAGGGTTTCTCTCTCTGTCCCCCAAACTGGAATGCAGTGGTGCCATCACAGCTCACTGCAGCCTCGACTTCCTGGGCTCAAGCTATCCTCACACCTCAGCCTCCTGACTAGCTGGGACTATAGGCATGTGCCACCACCCCTGGCTAATTTTTGTTACATATATATTTGGTGGAGATGGGTTTTTGCCATGTTACCTAGACTGGTATTGAACTCCTGGGCTCAAGTGATCCTACTGCCTCGGCCTCTCAAAGTGCTGTGGTTACAGGTGTGAGCCAGCGCACCTGGCCCTGATTTTAAAACTTATTACTTATATTTGACTTATTTGTGGAAGTTTTCCATGGTATCTGAATTATTCTTTTGAACGTGCCTGGAAACCCTTCACGTAACCGTCTCCTCTACCTACTTTTCATTAAGGAACAAAACACTTGATTTCAGAAGTTTGGAAATGTGGCTGGGTGCGGTGGCTCACGCCTTTGGGAGGCTGAGGCGGGTGGATCATTTGAGGTCAGGAGTTCAAGACCAGCCTAGCCAACATGGTGAAACACTGTCTCCACTAAAAATACGAAAATTAGCCGGGCGGTAGTGGCGTGCACCTGTATTCCTAGACACTCTGGAGGCTGAGGCAGGAGAATCGCTTTAGTCTGGGAGGCGGAGGTTGTGGTGAGCCAAGATTGCACCACTGCACTCAAGCCTGGGCGACAGAGCGAGACTCTTCAAAAAAAAAAAAGAAAGGAAGGAACGAAGGAAGGAAGGAAAAGAAAGAAATTTGGAAATGTGAAAGGTGGGGGCCCAGTCTCCCGAGACTCTTGATAATGCGCTCTGGAGCCATTTGTCTAGTTAACTGCCTTCATCAGAAAGGATCTTAAAGCTTCTCTCACCTCCCTCCGGGAGATGGCCAAATGGCCACAGCCGGGCCTAGGTCTCTAGGCTAGCTCCAAAGTGCTGGGAAGACTCTGGCGCTAGCTCCCTAGGTGTTTATATGTCAAAGGGAGGAAGTCCCAGAACTTGAAGACCCCCCCAGGTGGTTAAAGCTGAGACACCTGGGGCTATCTAGTTCCGGGTGAGGCTTTATTTACATATCAAAGGGCTGGGGTTAGGTTTTGGGCCCATTAAGTTTCCAAGGAGACCGTTTCAAAAAGGGAGGGGAATAGTTACCTCCTTCGCCTTTATAAGCAGAGAAACCTTGTCCTTTATCTATGGAGTGTCCGGCTTCTTGCACGGGACATTTCCTGGCCAAGAGTAAGGCTTAAGGGGAGGCTGGGAGCGGGGGCTATGTACTTATTATTTGCTAAAAGGTAATTAATATAAAATCTATCTCTGATCCCAAACAGCTGTGTGTGTGCATTCAGGATAAAAAAAATAAAGATAAATATTAAAAAACCACTGGCAAGCCAGACGTGGTGGCTCACATCTGTAATCTCAACACTTTGGGAGGCCAAGATGAAAGGATTGTTTGAGTCAGGGAGTTCGAGACCAGCCTGGGCAACATAGGGAGACCCCCGACTTGTCCCCACCACCCCCTATCCCCCGTCTCTACAAAAAAAAAAAAAAAAAAAAAAAAAAAAAAAAAAAAGCCAGGTGTGGAGGTGCATGTCTGTGGCAGGAGGATCACCTGAGTCCTGGAGGTCGAGGCTGCAGTGAGCTGTGACTGAACCACTGTACTCCAGCATGGGTGACAGAGCAAGACCCTGTCTCAAAAACAAGAACAATGAAACACTGACAGGACAGGCTGGACGTGGTCGTACATGCCTGTAATCCCAGCAAGGAGGCAGAAGGATTGCTTGAGGCATGGAGTTCTAGACCAGTCTGGGCAACATAATGATACCCTATCGCTATAAAAAACAAAAACAACTAACAGCAGCCTGGGGTGGGTGCTTTCCTTCTTTCTCCACCAATCATGATTGGCTCTGGAGAAGGGGGGTGCCAGGATGGCTCTGGCCCAAGGTTGGCCCTAGAGGCTGCAGCCCTAATTGCTCTGGGCAGGAGACACTCATCTTCACCTTGCAGAATTGCCAGATAAAATACAGGGCACCAAGCTGAATTTGAATTTTGGATAAATAACAATTTTTGTTAGCATAAGTATATCCCAAGTATTGCATGAGATATACTTAAGCTTAAAAAAAAAAAAACCCTTCATTGTTTATCTGAAATTCAAATTTACCTGGGCTTTCTGTATTTTTACTTGCTAAACCCGGAACTCAACCATGGTGACCAGGGAAGAGGACCCCCTGGAGATGCCAACACCTTATGCCCATTGAAAGAACAATACAAGGGCTAGGAGCAATGGCTCATGCCTGTAATCCCAGTACTTTGGGAGCCCAAAGTGGCAGGATCACTTGAGGTCAGGAGTTCAAGACCAGCCTGGCCATCATGGTGAAACTGCATCTCTGCCAAAAATACAAAAATTAGCCAGAAATCACTTGAACTCGGGAGGCAGAGGTTGTAGTAAGCTAAGATCACGCCATTGCACTCCAGCCTGGGCAACAGAACAATACTCTGTCTCAAAAAATAAATTAATTAAATAAGGGCACTCAGGCCATCTTTCTTTTCATTTCAGAAGAGATATTGAAGGAGATAGTGCTCACGAAATGAATCTAGGAAATGTTACTCTACAATTTTTTGGTTACAATGAGTTTATCAAACATCCTTTGAATCTTCTTCCTTTTTTTTTTTTTTACAGAGTCTTGCTCTGTCACCCAGGCTGGAGTAGTGCAGTGGTGTGATCTCGGCTCACCACAACCTCCACCTCTCGGGTTCAAGCAATTCTCCTGCCTCAGCCTCCCGAGCATCTGGGACCACACACGCGTGCCACCACACCTGGCTACTTTTTGCATTTTTAGTAGAGTAGGGGTGTCAGCATCTTGGCCAGGCTGGTCTTGAACTCCTGACCTCGTGATCCACTCGTCTCAGCCTCCCAAAGTGCTGGGATTACTGCGCCCGGCCCTGAATCTTCTCATAACAACCTAACAACCTGGAAGGATTATTTTCTTCCTCCCAACTTAGGGATGAAACACCTGAGGCCAGAAAGCAACTAGAACAGTGTTTGGCACAAAGAAAGAATTTTTAAAAATATTTATTGAATGAATGAAAGTTACCCAGGTGTGATTTCACTGCAGGTTGGTTGCAGAAGAACAGTGGCCTTCGGGGTCCTTTCTCATGGCTGTTTCTGTCTCTAGCCAAGGTGCTGATTCCCTGAGAATAAATCCTTTTGCTGTCTTAAGTTCGAATTTCCTCATCTATTATTTGGGTCTGATCACTTGCTTCTTGATCACGCAGCAGCGTGGACAAGACTAACTGAATGGGAAAAAAGTTTCCAAAGCCCTAAAGCACTGTCACCTTTGTTCTCGGTCCAGTAGTAAAAGGCAGCAATGAGGCAGGGTGTCCAAAGGGTTATTGATGAGGAGGTTTCTGTCCCGGGGGCTTGGCTGTGGTGTCAGGACAGGGAGGGAGCTGGGAAGTACCTAGGGGGCATGAGGCTTGATGCTCCAGTTCTCCTTGCTGGTGAATCACTCTCTTGCATTGGGCTGGCCATCCACAGACAGGTGTTTGAATTTCATCTTGGTCAAAACAGCCCCCTCCGCCGGGCATGGCGGCCCATGCCTGTGATCCCAGCACTTTGGGAGGCCAAAGTGGGCGCATCACCTGAGATCAGGAGTTCGACACCAGCCTGGCCAATGTGGTGAAACCGTATCTCTACTAAAAATACAAAAATTAGCTGGGCCTAGTGGTGGACGCCTGTAATCCCAGCTACTCAGGAGACTGAGGCAGAAGAATCACTTCAACCTGGGAGGCAGAGGTTTTCAGTGAGCTGAGATCGCGCCACTGCACTCCAGCCTGGGCAACAGAGTGAGACTGTGTCTCAAAAAACAAACAAACAAACAAAAAACAGCCCCCTCTCTCCTCTAATCTCTTTTCTGAGGGGATCTTCCTGAGGTCTGGATTTAGAAACCACAAGTGCCTATGCTAGAGCAAAAGTCACACCCAGAATGTGTGGCCTAGATCTTGAGTTTTAAATAATCAGGAAACTCCCAGAAGTACTTTTGTCTGCATCGGCTAGGTTTCTTTCATTGTGAACAACAGAAACCATCTCCAACCAACTTAAGCAGAAGGAAGCTACACAAGGTAGCTTGTGTCGTTGAAGGAAAGTCGACTAGGCCAGGAAGGGCAAGAACACAGGTAGTAACAAGAACCTGAGCAGCAGGAACTCATGTCCAGTGTGATGAGGGGGTTGAAGTTGTGATGCATCTGCTCCCCATTTTCTTTTCTTTCTTTCTTTCTTTCTTTTTTTTTTTTTTTTTTTTTTTTTGAGACAGGGTCTCATTCTGTCACCCAGGCTAGAGTGCAGTGGCACAATCTTAGCTCCCTACAACCTCTGACTCCTGGGTTCAAGCAATTCTCATGCCTCAGCCTCCAGAGTAGATGGGATTACAAGTGTGAGATACCACATACAGCTAATTTTTGTATTTTAAGTAGAGACGAGCCGGGCATGGTGGCTCATGCCTGTAATCCCAGCACTTTGGGAGGCTGAGGCAGGCGGATCACCTGAGGTCAAGTGTTCAAGACCAGCCTGACCAACATGGAGAAAACCCATCTCTACTAAAAATACAAAATATTAGCCAGGCGTGGTGGCGCATGCCTGTAATCCCAGCTACTCGGGAGGCTGAGGCAGGAGAATCACTTGAACCCAGGAAGTGGAGGTTGCAGTGAGCCAAGATCCTGCCATTGCACTCCAGCCTGGGAAACAGGAGCGAAACTCCATCTAAAAAAAAAAAAAAAAAAAAAAACTAAAAACAAAGTAGAGACGAGTTTTCACCATGTTAGCCAGGCTGATCTCAAACTCCTGACCTCAAGTGATTAGGAGTTCAAGATCAGCCTCAGCCTCCCAAAGTGCTAGAATTACAGGCATGAGCCACTGCACCCAGCCTCATTTTCTTCCGTTCCTTCTCCATTTCATTGCTCCTTTTAAATTTTTAAAAATAATTTTTTAAAAAATTGTTTTTAATGTATTTATGTTTGAGACGGGGTCTCACTCTGTCACCCAAGCTGGAGTGCAGTGACACACTCACGGCTCATGGCTCACTGCAGCCTCTATCTCTTCTGGTCAAGCAATCCTCTCACCTCAGCCTCCCTAGTAGCTGGGAGCACCACAAAGTCTGGCTAATTTTTGCATTTTTTGTAGAGACAGGGTTTCGCCTTGTTGCCTAGGCTGGTGTTGAACTGCTGGGCTCAAGCAATCTGCCCACCTTGGCCTCCCAAAGTGTTGGAATTACAGGTGTGAGCCACCACACCTGGATATTTTGTTTTGTTTTGTTTTTGTTTTTGTTTTGACAGAGTCTTGCTCTGTCACCAGGCTGGAGTGCAGTGGTGCCATCTCTGCTCACTGCAACCTCTGCCTCCCAGGTTCAAGTGACTCCCCTGCCTCAGCCTCTCAAGTAGCTGGGACTACAGGCATGCACCACCACTCCCGGGTAATTTTTTTGTATTTTAGTAGAGATGGGGTTTCAGCATGTTGGTCAGGATGGTCTCGATCTCCTGACCTTGTGATCCACCTATCTCAGCCTACCAAAGTGCTGGGATTACAGGCATGAGCTACCACGCCCAGCCGCACCTGGCCTTTTTTTAGAGACAGGGTCTGACTCTGTCACCTAGGCTGGAGTGCAGTGGTACAATCACAGTTCACTACAGCCTCAAACTCCTGAGCTGAAGCGATTCTCCTGCCTCTTCCTTCCAAGTAACTGGGACTAGAAGAGTGCACCACCATGCCCAGCTATTTTTTTATTTTATTTTATTTATTTATTTATTTATTTATTTATTTATTTTTGTAGAGACGGGTCTTGCTATGTTACCCAAGCTGGCCTCAAACTCCTGGGCTCAAGTGATCCTTCTGCCTCACCCTCCCAAAGTGCTGAAATTATAGGCATGAGCCACCATGCCTAGCCCATTTCACTGCTCCTACATCAGGATGTTTTCAGCTTCAGGTAACAGAGACCCTATGGATGGCTTTAAATAATAAAGATATTTCATTATCTCATATAATGAGTAGTCTGAACACGCATGGTTTCAGGGTTGATTTGGCAGCTCAAACATGTCACAGGCTGCATCTCTCCAATGTTTGGCTCTTTGGTCATGAGATGGCTGCTGCAGCTCCAAATACATTCTCACTTCAGTATCCCAAGCAGGAGAAGAGAAGGACAACAGTAACAGAGCGCTTTCCATACTTGATTAATTCATTGGTTGGAACTGGGTCACACCTAGCTACAAAAAAGGCTGGAAAGGCAAGAATTCGGCAAAAAAGAACAGAGAGCAGTGATTGGCTTATACCAGGGGCTTCATCTCCTGGGGATGGGCATGCTGCTGCCCAAAGCTAAATCAGGGCTTTGTTAGCAAGGAAGAAGTGGGCCATCTTCTTAAGATTCACCTTCCCAGCAAAGAGAGTCAATGGGCCTGGCTTAGGTCATCCTGTTGGAGTCACCATGCATGACTGAAATGTAATCTTCCAAAAGGGGAAGCAGAATTCTGGGGCTAAAAG
This sequence comes from Pongo abelii, assembly GCF_028885655.2. Taxonomy (NCBI): domain Eukaryota; kingdom Metazoa; phylum Chordata; class Mammalia; order Primates; family Hominidae; genus Pongo; species Pongo abelii. Next base: position 57,147,043 of record NC_072003.2, read on the forward strand.
AAGAGAGACAGAAGCTGAGTGCAGAAAAGACATCTTTACCTCCTTCAACCACTGGCCATTTCAGATATTGGGTAGTATTGCAACCTAGCCAGGACAGGCTATATCATTTGTGGGAACCAGTGCAAATAAAATGCAAGACCCATGGTTCAAAAATTATTAAGAATTTCAAGCACAGAGCCCTTCTGGACACAGAGTCCTGTGTGACTGCACAGGTCACAAGCCCATGAAGTCAGCCCTGGGCCTAGCCCAGAGTTGGAGTGATTCCCCAAGGAGAGTAAGCCTTGCTGGGGTGTTTCGGGGTCTGTTTTGTTATAAAATTGGGTTAAATCATTAATTGATGGTGAGGAAAGCTGCGATTTATATTGTTATAATTAACATGTGTCCAGTCCTTTGTACAAACACTGTTAAAGGGTCAAGAAAAGAGGTAATCAAAGCTCTCTGTGTGTATAACCCTAGGCAGAGGCAGCGTTCCGAGAAGACAGAGCTATCCAGAGGCTTCCAGTCTACTCCAACTATCAGAGTAAGGGGGATGGTGAGTTGGTTTTATTCCTCATGCCCATTCAAACTTGGCAATTTCAGTCTATTACTTAATCATCACAGTGGCCCTGTGTGGCTCAAAGTATTATATCCATCTTATAGATGAGGTCACTGGGGCTCAGAGAGGTCCATGATCATCCATGGTATATGATCAAACTGGGATTGGAAGCCAGGCAGTCTGAATCCTTGCGTCCGTGTTTATCAGCACTGTGCATCATTGAACAAATCTAATAAGGCTGGGGAAATTGTAGGAAGTTGTCTTATAATAGATGAGATGACACAGAAATAAAGGGACTTTTAACTTGAAGGGCTTAGAGTCCTAGAGGCTGTGAAGTTTTTTGTCTTTTTGTTGTTGTTGTTGTTGTTTCTTTCTTTCTTTTTTTCTTTTTTTTGAGATTGAGTCTCACTCTGTTGCCCAGGCTGGAGTGCAGTGGCATGATCTCAGCTCACTACAACCTCTGCCTCCAAAGTTCAAGCAATTCTCATGCCTCAGTCTCCAGAGCAGCTGTGATTACAGGCATGCACCACCAAGCCTGGCTAATTTTTTTGTATTTTTAGTAGAGACAGAGGTTTCACCATGTTGGCCAGGATGGTCTTGAACTCCTGACCTCAGGTGATCCACCCATCTTGGCTTCCCAAAGTGCTGGGATTACAGGCGTGAGCCACCACACCTGGCCCTATTTTTTCTTTTCTTTTTCTTTTTCTTTTTTTTTTTTTTTTTTTGAGACGGAGTCTTGCTCTGTCGCCCAGGCTGGAGTGCATTGGCACGATCTCGGCTCATTGCAGCCTCTGCCTCCTGGGTTCCAGTGATTCTCCTGCCTTAGCCTCCCAAATAGCTGGGATTACAGACACCTGCCACCACACCCGGCTAATTTTTTTGTATTTTTAGTAGAGATGGGGTTTCACCATGTTGGCCAGTCTGGTCTCGAACTCCTGACCTCAGATGATCTGCCTGCCTCAGCCTCCCAAAGTGCTGGGATTTCAGGCGTGAGCCACTGCACCCAGCCTATTTTTTCTTTTAATAGAGATGGAGTCTTACTATGTTGCCCGGGCTTGTCTTGAACTCCTGGGCTCAAGCAATCCTCCCACCTCAGCTTCCCAAAGTGGCCATAGAGGTTTGATAAGAATATCATTCCAGCAATAGGAATACAGGATGGATTAGAGCCACAAGGATGTCCGTAGGACATTTGCTAGAGTGCCTGGGCCAGGACATTTACTTAGTTTTTCTCACAAAGGTGTCTGTCACCCATGGCTGATTTCTGAAATGAATCCACAAGCCAGGAACATTTGTCTAAATACTTTAATTAAATGCATTGTAATATGAAAGGCAGAGTGTAAATAAAGTGTTCATGTTTACTAAGAAAACAGACTAAGATATTCCAGGTAGCTGAATACACTTTGATAATAAAATTTGAAACAGCTTCTTGGTTTTCATTCTATTTAAAATATTTATGTAGTTAAAAAAATAACTGACTATTTATTTTCTATCTAAATGCAAGAAATGCTGAGACATTTTAAATGAGTAGAGATTCAACATACATAAAGAAGCATCCTGTTTCAGCTACAGAATTATAATACTTCTGAGCTGTTCCATTCATACCTCAGCAAACAACCAGTCCAATTCAATTTGGAGAAGAATGCCAGCCTCAAATTCAATTTATTTAATATCTAAGTTTTGTGAAAGTGCTGAGTTAAAGGAGTTATCTCAGCAAAATTAAAACACTGCTAATCTCATTTCAAAATCAATTTTCTTTCCAGGACAATTCTTGGGAACCTCAAGAATCTCTTGCTTTATATCATAAGCAGTATACATTTAAGAACTGATATCTAAAAGAATAAGTACATTCGTACAAAAAAGATTCCTTATAAAATAGGATCTCACAGATAAGGTGTTGTTGAAGCATTTTTCCATTTACTGAAAAGCAATGTGTTTATTAGCATATCTGAAATACTTGCTAATGGTGGAAGCATTCTCTGTGCTTCGATCTTAGACTATGTGGTACAAATATACAAACAGTAAATGGAGACGAAGGAAAAATAACTGCCTAAACTCGCAGAGTTCCCCCATTTAAAACATGTTTACCAGTGAAATGATGTCTGCACAAGATTGTTTTATTGCAGCATTATTTTTAACAGCGTAAGATAGGAAGCAACGCAAATGCCCATCAATGGGAGAGTCGTTTAAATGTTATCATACATCCATTCAACAAACTAGATTGCCATCCTGAAAAAATAAGCATGCTCTTTAAGGATAGGGAACAATCTCCAAAGTAAATTAAGTGAAAAATAACAGTGGCTCTAATATGTGTTACCACTTCTGTTAAAATTTAAAAGGAAGGGAAGAAGCAGTTACATATTTCCTTGTATAAGCATAAAATAACTCTGAAAGGATACAGGAGAAACTGTTAACAGTGGTTGCTTCCAGAGAGGGAACCAACGAAGCTGGGTACTGGGGTAGGATGAAGAATTTTTATTGGATGTCCTTTTGTACCCATGTAAATATGTTATTGTCTATTAAAACACATTTTAAAGCTTTTTTTTAAAAAAAAAAAAAAAAAGGGTAAAATAATAAGGTCAATCATCACTATATTCAATGTGATGATTACCCGGATCACGTGACAAGCCATCAACTAGACAAATCTGTTTCTGACTCTGGGGTTTGGAAATGCTTAGACCAGCCTGGGGACTCCCACATTCTTTCATTTTTCCACAGTGGAAATGAATGTTGTTTTTAGTGGATTGGACAAATACATACAGACATTTGCAAACCTTCAAAGGCCTCTGAGCAGCTCACATTTTCCTGTAATTTTATATAAAATGGGCAGGACCTATTGGAATTTCAGGTCCTTTATGTTCACTGTTGCAGGTGAAAACAAATGGCCTAATACTAGAATACTAGATTTTGTTTTTAATCACTCACTCCCCCAAGAGCCATTCGGTATGCAAATAAAATCCTCTTGATGAATATTCATTCCCTGAATGACCCTTTTTTCTTTCTTTTTTTTTTTTTTGTGTGTGTGAATCATAAAAGCAACATGACACGATCTGGAAAGCTTTAGGGAATGTAAGTGCTGTCATCAGCTGGGAGATTTCATTTTCTAGGATTAATTGAAGTTGCTGCCACCATCTCTACAGCGAGAGTGTCAAAAGTGAGTAACGGACTGATCCCTGCTGGCGAATGGGGTTTCTCAGGATGACAGGCAGAGGATGCTCCTACCGGGCTGTCCCTCCTGGCAGAGGCAGAAACGCTAGTAGCCCCTGGCCAGTAAGTCCATTTCCCTTCTACCTGTTCTGAGATAATGGCATTGCACTGGAAGTGAATAGAGTCTGGGGAAGATAAGCACTAACTACCTTAATGGGCATCTAGCCCCCTACTGTGATTGCCCGCAAAGGAAAACAGCGTCCCAAGCTCAGCTCAGAACCGTGGCAATTCTCAGCTGAACAGCTCAACTGCCCTCCTTTCTTTGTTTTTTTGTTTGTGTACGTTGTTGTTGTTTGCTTTTGTTTCTGCTGCTGTTTTGTAGAGATGGAGTCTCAACATGTTGCCCAGGCTGATCTTGAACTGCTGGTCTCAAACAATCCTCCCATCTCAGCTTCCCAAACTGCTGGGATTGCAGATGTGAACCACTGTGCAGGGCTGTCTTTTAGTTTTTTTGAGACAGGGTCTCACTGTGTCCAGCTCACTGCAGCCAGAAACTCCTGGGCTCAAGCCATCCTCCTGCCTCAACCTCTCCAGTAGCTGGGACTACAGGTGCACACCATCACGCCTGGCTATTGTTTTTTGGTTTGTTTTTGTTTTTGTTTGAGATGGGGTCTCGCTATGTTACCCAGTCTGCTCTCCAACTCTTGGCCTCCAGTGATCCTCCTGCTTCGGCTTCCCAAAGCACTGGGATTATAGGCATGAGCCACCATGCCCGGCCGTGAAGTATTTTCTATCCTTGAAATGTGTTGGACAAATTCCTGAGGGGAAACCCCACACATTCAATAATCCTTTACTTTTTCAACAAAGCTTCCCATGTATTGGAGCCTCATTTTATCCCCCACCCATGAACTTTAAAAGTGGAAAATCATTTTGTTCTTAAAAAGAGGAACAGTCAGGACAAGGTAGGGCTCTCAAATGATAGTGAGAGCTCAGGGACTCGAACACTTGATGCAACTTGTCGAGCTCAGGCCCAGCCCCGCGAGGAGCTGAGTCGGGGCTGGCGTGCTGGCGGGGCGGTCAGAGCTGCAGCCACTGAGGCCACGACTGCGGAAAAGCATCTCCTCTTGGGCCGTGGGGGAAGATGGGGCGCTGGGGCGCAGGGGCGCAACGGGCGCTGGGGACACACCTGCCGGAACTGCGCGCGGGATCCGCCTCACCCCACCTTACTCCGCCTTCTCCTCCCTTTCCTCCAGCATCTCCACCGACAGGATCTGCTCTCCCGGTTCCGGGCCCGGGCTCATGCAGATCCTCACCGAGTGCTCTTTGGGCTCGGCCAGCCCCTCCTCCTCTCCCTCCGGCCTCCCAAGGGAGGCAGGCGGTGGAGAGCGCGGTGGAGACTCCGGGGGCTCGGGGGGCATCCGGGGCGCGGGTGGGTCGGGGGCGGCCTCCTTTGGGGGCATAAATTGGTCTGGAGCGGCCGAGCCTTCCTCTCCCTTGGCGTCTTGCGAGCTCTTGGCCTGGAATCCAGAAAGGGTGACTCGTGAGGCACAGACTCTCGGAGGGGTCTTGGACACCTCCCTGTTCCAGCCTTTTTGGACCCCCAAAGAGGACAGCGCAACACACAGCGGGTGAAATCTAGTGGGTGGGGTGGAGCCGCATCGGGGTTATTTAGGAGAAACAAAATACATTATGGGGAAAGTGTACAGATTAAAAGTCCCGGTTGGATTTCGTGGAAAGTCTTGGGATGTCTTAGATCTAGGCTGTGGGGCTGGAAGCTGGGATGAGGCTGTTGTTTCAAGTGCAGGGCCCCTCCCCCGAGTATTGAAGCAAGCCAGGCAGTGACTCTGAGGGAGTACCCACAAGGCCTCTGCAAAGGCTGAACCAACCATCTGTTACCAGGGGTGGGCACTCCTGGAGTGGATGAGAAAACTCCAAGCAAACAGGGTAACAAGTGATGAGGGGAGAGGCTGCTGGGGCTGGGCCCCCTTTCTGGGAAGTCTCAAAGGTTGAGATCCTCAGGGATAGCCTGGGGCTGGGTACCCCTGGTATTGGGCTGCGCTGACCCTGTGTGTGGGGACTTGATGGATACCTCCAGCCTCCAGCCTGTGCTGCCTCCCACAAACGATGGCCATGGTCTTCGCATCAGTAGGGGACTGGGTAATTAAATCAAGCCTTTGTGGATACCTGTGGCCCCTCCCACTCTGCCTGACCCCATCTCTGCACGGAAGGAAACCGGAGAGGGAGCAGCTCCCAGAGGAGGCCAGGATGGTCCTCAGCTGCCCAAGACCCATGTGAAGTGGTGTTTGTGAGTTTCAAGTGAGAGCAGTCAACGTGCTTGTGCAGAGAGACCTGTGCCATTTGCTCAAGTCGTAGGATATTGAAGGAAAGGAGGAATGGAGGGGGGCAGCCAAAATGCTCCAAGAACCCAAGGCCTCTCTTGGGACATGCTTCTCCCTCTGTCTCAGTTTTTCCCTATGTTTTGGTAACCCTCTCCCACCCTCCCCTGTCCACCCTAAACTCTATTTTTTTTGGTTTTTGTCTTCTTTCTTTCTTTCCTTCTTTCCTTCCTTCCTTCCTTCTTTCCTTCCTTCCTTCCTTTCTCTCTCTCTCTCTCTTTCTTTCTTTCTTTTTGACGGAGTCTTGCTCTGCCACCCGGGATGGAGTGCAGTGGTGTCATCTCAGCTCACTGCAACCTCTGCCTACCAGGTTCAAGCGATTCTTCTGCCTCAGCCTTCCGAGTAGCTGGGCTTATAGGTGTGTGCCACCATGCCTGGCTAAGTTTTTGTATCTTTAGTAGAGATGGGGTTTTACCATGTTGGTTAGGCTGGTCTTGAACTCCTGACCTCAACTGATCTGCCCACCTTGGCTTCCCAAAGTGCTGGGATTACAAGGGTGAGCCACCTGCGCCCAGCCCACCCTAAACTCTTGACAACGCATTTCCAGGGCAGGATGCTTAGATGGTGAGCATTGTGGAACTTCCTGAAACATAGTGCTATGGCTGGAATCAGCAGCTCATGGGAAGTTAGAAAAGTGCTTTGCTGTGTTCAACATGCTTTTCTAAAAGGCCTCCAAGGTAATCCTGCTTGATCTTTACGACCTCATGAGGCAACCCTCAGTAATCCAAGTCTCGGAAAGCTTGAGGAGCTTCCTGGGTCATGGAGCTAGTGGGTGACAGAGCTGGGATTTGGACTTGTGTCTCTGAATGTCTAGTGAAGAGCTCCCTGCACTCTGCCATTCTGCCCTGGTTGTTCTGATTTGGAAGGGAAGTGCCTTTTAATGGAACACTCATACAAATTTAATTCCCATCTGAAAGCTGCCTTGCTGAAGAGCTACCACTTAGGAGCCACAAGCCCACCCCAGCTGAAGCTCTTGGTGTACTGAGAGCACCCTTGGAGTTCCTGTCTAGTCAGCCCTCACAGCAGCCAGCACTGAAGACCCCTACTTGCCAGCTCCACCTTAACCTTGACAGTTTGTGAGCCAGGCAATCACATCTTTCCTCAGTCTGGGGTCATTGGTGGCTGTATCTGGAGAATGTCTTGGTACCCCAAATGGCTTTGATGTCACTCACCAGACTTCTACTGTCAAACAACATCTGGATGGGTCTCCTGGACTCTGACACAAGGCTGGATTGAGACTGAGTTCACTGGGCTCCTTTGAACTCTGCTGTGTAGACTGTTAAGCCCAGTCTGCCTAACCCCAGTCCCTCTCCAGATCCCCAGCAGCCTTCCTAAAGGACAGCGGTGAACAGACATAATTAATGTAATCATTCTACTTGGTATTCTTGGCTTTGGTCACAGAAAAAAGTCCCAGAACTAATTTTAATGTTCCCCATAGATTTATGGGGGTGGGGACATTTGGCACTTTGCCTGTGTGAGAGGTTTTTACTTTCAAATTTTTATTTTTCATTTTTTGAGACAGGGTCTCACTCTGTCACCCAGGCTAGAGTGCAATGGTGCAATCACAGCTCACTGCATTCTCGACTTCCTGGGCTCAAGTGCTCCCAGCTCAGCCTCCCAAGTAGCTAGGACCACAGGCACGTGCCACTAAGCCTGACTAATTAAAAATAAAAAAAGAAAAAATTTGTAGAGACAAGTTCTCGCTATGTTGCCCAGGCTGGTCTTGAAATCCTGGCCTGAAGAGATCCTCCTGCCTTGGCCTCCCAAAGTGCTGGGATTACAAGTGTGAGCTACCATGCCTGACCCAAATATCTTAAATTGTCAGAGACACAGTATTAAATATGAGGATACACTGTCTTCTGGGGAGGGACATTTGCTTCTCACACCCTCTCCTCTAACCTCTGCAACAGTATCAAGACTGCCTTTTAGAGATCCTGCTCCCAGCCTACTCTCAGTCCAGGGGCGGGTATGTGACCCAGGCCTCTTTAGAGCACCATAGTGCCCTGGCCACACCGAATGGCTCAAGAATTGGCATGTGACCCAATTCTGTCCAATGACAGTGAGTCCTGGAACTTTTGCTAGAATCCCTGGGAAAGAGGTGCTTTCTTTCTGTTGGAGTTGCTATGCCAGGAGGATGTCATCCTAGAACTGTTGAGAACCTGCCTGGAGATAAAACCATCACTGAATAAAGCAGAGATGACACAATGGGAACACTCGTCCTGCTGGCATCATTCGGGCTTTTGGATCCAGGCTTGCCTGAACTTTTCGATTACTTGACCCCTAATTCCCGTTTTTCTCAAGCTAATTTGAGCTTGCACTCTGTCACTAGTAACCAAATGAGCCCTGACTGATAGAAAAAGGAGGGGGAAGACCCTAAAACTAAATGTGTGGCCCACTCTTGGAGACCCCTCGGCCTTCTCCCTGGCACATATCCGAAATGGACGTGGTGGCTGGGTTCCCAACCACATTACCTGTTCCAGCAACTCTTGCTGCTTTGCAGCCGCCTCCAGCGCGGCCAGTTCTTTGAGCCGGGCCCGGAGGTGAGCAAGTTTGCCGCCTTTTGCCCCCTTGCCACCCATCTTTCCTGTCATAGCGAGGGCAGCACTGAAGAGCTTTGGGGTGCCCGCCCGGGGCGGAAGGATCAGCATGCTCTTCTCCTCCTTGGGCTTATTGTTGTTTCTCAGCATGCGCCTGGAAGAAAGCAGCATCCACTTACATCACAGACGCACTCTGGGGGAAAAGAAAGGCTCGCTTCTGCAGCCTCCTTTAAGCTGGAGCTGTGTAGTGGTGGTGATTTTGGCTGGTGATTATAGAGAGCTTTTTCTGGGCCAAGCGTCGTGTTAAGTACTTTATGCATTGCATCTCATTGAAGGATCAGAACAACTGTAATGAGGTGGGTCTTACTGTCTGTTGTACCTTAGAGATGAGGAAAATGATGCTCAGAGAGGTTGAATAACTTGTCTGAGGTCACATAGCTAGAAAATTCTTCTCTTTCCTTCCTTTCTGTCTCTCTCTGTCTCCTCTCTTCTGTCTTCTCTCCTCTCTCCTCTCCTCTTCTCTTCCTCTCTCTCTCTCTCTGTCTGTGTCTCTGTCTCTCTCTCTCACAGGGTCTGGCTCTGTCGCCCAGGCAGGAGTGCAGTGGCATGATCATGGCTTACTGCAGCCTTGACCTCCATGGCTCAAGCAATCCTCCCACCCAAATAGCTGTAACTACAGGTATGCCCCACCACAATTTTTTATCTTTTTATAGAGACAGGTTTTCGCAATGTTGCCCAGGCTGGTCTCAAACTCCTGGGCTCAAGCGATCCACCCGCCTTGGCCTCCCAAAGTGTTGAAATTACAGGTATGAGCCACTGCGCCTGGCCTCTATCTTTTTTTTAACCAGCAGAAGAGTTAGGAAATCCTGAAGGACACTTTCACACAGGGAATTGGGAATAAGATGCCCAGGTGGAAAACGAACCAAAGCTCTTTCCTTCTCCTTTTGCTTCACTGTCACCTCCCCCTAGTCACCATCACAATTATCAGCATTTATTGAGTGTCTATATGTGCCAGGCCCTCTGCTCCATCCTTTGCAGGCACCCTTCAGTGGACCCTATTACCCCTTTCCTGGTGTCCACGCCTCTGTGTGGTCCCCTTCCCTTGAGGATGGGTGGGGTATGTGTCTTGCTTTTAAACAATCGAATACAATAAGCGCTATCACTGGTGGAATATGTCACACAGGACTGTGATCTCTGTCTTGCAAGAGGATTCTCCCTTGCTGACTTTATTTATTTTTTATTTGATTTTTATTTTAAGTAATAGAGACGGGGTCTCGCTATGTTGCTCAGGCTGGTCTTGAACTCCTGGGCTCAAGCAATCCTCCTGCCATGGCCTCGCAAAGTGCTGGGATTACAGGCATGAGCCACAGTGCCTGGCCTCCCTTGATGACTTTGATGTAGGGAGCAGCCAGCTGTGTTGGAGAAGGCCCACATGGCAAGGACCTGAGGCCAGCCACTGGCCAATTGCTAGTGGGAACTGGGGCCCCAGTCCTACAACCCCAAGGAACTGAATTACACCAACAGCCATGTGATCCTGGAAGTGGGTCCTTCCCCCATCCAGACTTAAGATGAGAGCCTGCTCCGGAAGACATCTTGATGACAATCTTGCAGAGGACCTAGCTAAGCCATGTCCGGACTTCTAACCCACAGAAACTGAGATGGCAAATGTGTGATTTTAAACAGCTAAATCTGTGGTAATACTGTTATGCTAATACATACTCTCTCATTTAAGTCTCACAACAATCCCCATAAGTAGGTCTTATTATTCATCCTCATTTCCAAATGAGGGTATAGAAGTTGAGAGGGGGTGAGTAACTTTCCCAAGGCCACACAGCTAAGAAGCGGCAAAGCTAGAATTCAAACCCACACTTCTGACCCCAGTGCCCCAGATATTAATGATTACAAAGCGACATTACATCATTATCTTCCTGGACACTGACAAATACCCCTGTGACATGGAAAGGGCTGAGATTATTGTGCCTCTGACAGTTGGGGAAATTGAGGCTCAGAGCAGGGGGAGTGACATGCCCAAGGTTACCAGGAAGTGGCAGAAGCAGAATTGCCACCCACATCTAATGGCATGTACCACCCTGTTTCTCTAGATAAGGGTAGATTTTCCATCAAAGAGAGCCCTAGCTTTTTACTGGGAATTTTTCACACTACAAACATGCGGTGAGCAGTTTGTCTCAAGAACAAACGAATTCTGCCTGCAACCAGCGGGCCTAGACAATGAATTGGCAAATTCATTCGTTGAGGCTCCAGCAAAACTTGTTTGTTTAAAAATGAGGCCATTACTGGCTGCTTATCTAATCAGAGGCAATGGGTTTAAATTGTGCATGTTGATATTAATTGCCCAAGATTTGCATTTCTAGCTGGAGATCCCCCAGGAGAACACAAACATGATAATTCACCAGACGCCTCTGACATGCGCCAGCTCGGCACTGTCCCCCATGTTATTTGAGTCCATAATTCATGATGTGACAGCCCACAGGAAAGCTGAGGGTGCTGTGAAAATGAACTATCTTTTTCTTTCTAACAAAATAACTATTTATAGGACCTTTGCTGATTGCTAATAGCTGTCTCTGTTTGGAAACATTGAGCTGGCTTCTGGGGCATTTCCAGATTAGGGAAATTTGTCCTCATTTTCTGATGATGTATGCTTCCCTGTAACTGAGATTGAGCAGTCAGCCTGGAGCAAGTCACCCACATAAGACCTCTTCATCCTCTTTCTTGGAGTGGTCAAGCCAGAGATCTCAGCACTTCACTTCTTTGGGGACCCAGGTCCCCCATCTGCAAAGCAGGGAGCTTGGACAGAATCTCACACGTGGCCCTCACCAACTCAGATGTCCCTGGGACTATGGTTCTCAGACAGTGTATCTCCCCTGATGAGCAGAGCTCATACACAATCCCCTGCCTCTCTGGTCAAGCTGGCCTGGCCAGCAAACAACCACTCTGATGACTCATGGCTGGGACCCCCATTCCCACGCCCCCTGCCACGTTGCCGTGAGGCCTGTTAGCCCCATTCCTTCGCCTGGCTGCCTCCCACCCACACCTCAGCCTTCTCAGTGTGGACACAGGTGCACAGGCACTGTCAGGAATGGGGGCCTCTGCACGGCTCTTGGGAGGTGCCTTTGCGGTCCCATCTGATTTGCCAAACTCTTGCCTAACCCACCCAGCGGGATGGGATAACAGCTAAAAGCATGGCTTTCCTGAGCTTTGCTCCTCCTGGTGGGGGCGGGGGCAAGAAGAGAGGGTGGGGAGACCTGGTACCAGTTTTCAGTCATAAGCAGCTGAATCTCATGATTTGCAGTAATTATGTCCTATAAGATCTCTGCGAACACTGAATTAGCAAATATGGAAACATTGCTCCTAGGGGAAATACAAGGCTAGATTCCTACAAATCTCTCATCACAACATTCATCAACCATAATACATAAACTTGGCCAGGCGTGGTGGCTCACACACAGTCCCAGAACACTGGGAGGCCAAGGCGGGAGATTTCTTGAGCCCAGGAGTTCGAGGCTGCAGTGAGCTATGATCGTGTCACTGCACTCCAGCCTGGGTGAAAGAGCACAACCCTGTCTCTAAAATTAATAATAATAAACTTGTCTTATGTGTGTTTCTTTTTAAAGACATTATTATTATTATTATTATTTTGAGACAGAGTCTCACTTTGTTGCCCAGGCTGCAGTACAGTGGTGTGATCTTGGCTCACTGCAACCTCCGCCTCCCAGGTTCAAGCCATTCTCCTGCCTTAGCCTCCCGGATAGCTGGGATTATAGGTGCCTTACGACCACGCCTGGCTAATTTTTGTATTTTTAGTAGAGATGGGGTTTCACCATGTTGGCCAGGCTGGTCTTGAACTCCTGACCTCAGGTGATCCGCCCGCCTCAGCCTCCCAAAGTGCTGGGACTACAGGCGTGAGCCACTGTGCCAGCTAAAGACATCTTATTAAATATAGATTGTTGTTTTATTAACATTGAACACACAGCCAACAGCACTGTAATTCATGCCTGAATGAAACTTATCTAACACACATATTTTCTGTGTAAGGCACATCGCAGACTTCTTGTGCTTAGGAACACAAGACGGCACTTCAGCGCTATGCTGGGGGGCCATTTTAGACAGTGCAATCGCCAACAAAAAGCACAAAAATGCAAAAAAAAAAAAAGAGTGGCATTATATGGACCATAAAAAGACACCTCTTTGCAGTACAAGAGCTGAAACCAGAAGACAGAACTGGGACTTCAGCGGGGAGCGTGCACTTGGGGTGACTCAAGTATTTTGTTGCTCTGGGCATGTCCTTGAATGAGCACAAAAGCCTGATAGTATTGATCTTGGCATTACGAGTCCATTTCAGTGAGGAGGCGAATTTGCAAATATGGAGTCCATGAATCACAAGGGCCCACTCTACCTCTCTGTCCCTCGGGAGAGGAGGCACTGGCACACACCACTGATGTGGTGGGGAACATGGGGAGATTTTCTGGGAGAAATCAGATAGACTGGGTTCTGGAAGGGCCCAGTGGGTTCCTTGAGAGCAACCAGGTAAGGTGAGTTTTGGGACAGCTTCCTTCCTCAGGAGACCTCAGTGTCTTGTGTGCATGATGCTTGGACATCAACACTACATCCTTTTACCTCGAAGCTGCCAAAGGGCTCCTGTGAAAACCTAAGGCACTTCAAGTCACTCCTCTGTGTAAAACTCTCCGTGGCTCCCATCTTCCTCTGAGGTCCGACCCAATCTCTTCCCCTAGACTCCTCTGATCCCATACCAAGCTATGCTAATTTTCTTGCTGTTGCGCCACCCACACACTAAGCCTGCTCCTCCCCAGGGCCTCTGCATATGCTGTTCCCTCTGCCCAGAATGCTGTACCCAGCTCACTCCTTTGCTTTGTGCAGGTCTCGTTGAAATGCCACCTGCTCAGAGCAGCTTCCCCAACCAGCTTATCTCAGGCAGCCCTCCATCACTTCCTGCTCCTCCCGTGGCTTTGTGTTTCCTCATAGTCAGACACATCACATCATCGCTCATCTTTCCATTGTCAGTTCCCTGACTAGAATGTGAGTTTTGTTTGGTCCCTGCTGTGTCCCCAGAACTCAGCACTGTGTACTCGATACATCACTGTGCTGTAGGAACGGATGCTGGTGAGTTTCTTCCCTTTGTTATGACAGCTCTCTGTGCAGTTTATTTATGGTGTCATTGTATAGAATGAAGGGGAAAATACGAATGTGTGATACAAGACAAGGAGGAAAACCCAGACATGTGGATTAAAAAGGTTTTAGCTAATTGAAAAATTATAGGGTAAATTTGATGGCTACAGAGGAAAAATTGCTTATTTATCTTAGAGACAGGGTCTTGCTCTGTCACCCAGGCTGGAGTGCAGTGGCACGATCATAACTCACTGTAACCTTAAATATCTGGGCTGAAATGATCCTCCCACCTCAGCCTCCTAAAGTGCTGGGATTACAATCATGCGCCATTGCGCCCGGCCTGAAGTGATCATTATTAACATGCACTGAGCTCTCTTGTATGACAGGCACCCCACCGGAGACATTCCTGCACACTATTTAATTTTCACAGCAGCAGGCCAGGCACAGTGGCTCATGCCTGTAATCCCAGCACTTTGGGAGGCCAAGGCGGGCAGATCACCTGAGGTCAGGAGTCCCAGACCAGCCTGGTCAACATGGTGAAACCCCGTCTCTACATAAAATACAAAAATTAGCCGGGTGTGGTGGCATGTGCCTGTAGTCCCAGCTATTGGGGAGACTAAGGCAGGAGAATCGAATTGCTTGAATCCAGGAGGCGGAGGTTACAGTGAGCCAGGATTGCGCCACTGCATTCCAGCCTGGGCGACAGAGCAAGACTCCATCTCCAAAAAAAAAAAAAAATTTACAGCAGCAAAGTAGGGGTTATGACCTTTATTTTACATAGGAGACAACTGAGACCAGAAAAGTTAAACAACTTCCTTACAGTCACACAGCCAGCACCTCACATGGAAGGGATACAAGCCCCGCTAGCCTCAGACCTATTGTGGGGTTCCTGACACACTATGTTGCCTGTCGCTCAATTTGAAACCTGACCTTAAGGATTTGAAAACAAAAACTGGCTTTTCTAAAAAGAATAAGCTGTTCCCCAACAATGCAAAATACAGATGCACAAAGTTATTCGTTGCACCACTGTTTGTAATTGCAAAATTGTGGAAATACCCTAAATGTCCATTTACAGGAATGTTCTGCCACTGTGGAAAGGAATGAGGAAGCTGACTCTGTGCTGATAGACAATGATTTCCGGGTTTTGTCATCATGTGGAAAAAAAGCAAAGTACAAGAATCTACAGCATGCCACATTTTGTGTAAGAAAGAAGAAGAAATAAGAAAATGTTTGGGCTGGGTGTGGTGGCTCACACCCGTAATCCCAGAATTTTGGGAGGCAGAAGCGGGCAGATCACCTGAGGTCAGAAGTTCGAGACAAGCCTGGCCAACATGGCAAAACGCCATCTCTACTAAAAATACAAAAATTAGCTGGGTGTGGTGGCGGATGCCTGTAATCCCAGCTACTCAGGAGGCTGAGGCAGGAGAATCGCTTGAACCCAGGAGGTGGAGGTTGCAGTGAGCCAAGATCTAACCACTGCACTCCAGCCCAGGCTACAGAACGAGACTTCATCTCAAAAAAGAAAAAAAGAAAGTGTTTGTGGACTTGTCTATTTTTGCAAAAGTAAGCAGAGGAAAGAAAAGGCAGAAATTGATGCGACGAGTCACGTAATAATGGGGGTTGCAGTCAGGGGGCTGGGGACAGGGAGAGTTGGGACGCTTTTCTGAGTGCCCCATTTTGCAGAGTGTTGACCTTCAGGAACATGTTAATGTTCTACATACTTAAAACAAGAAAAAGTCAACAAAGATCAGGGTGGCAGGAGCCCTAAATGGAATGTAAACTGAAACAAGTGAACCTACCTGTATTTCAAATGAATAAAGTAACCACATTAAAGGGGAGGGGAGGAAGAGAAGGACTCCAGATAACTTTGAACATAACACTTCCATCATATATACTTGGGGCTAAACACAAAAGAACTGCATCCAGTACTGAACTCTACCTAGAAGGCTTACTTTTTGTTTTTACAGTGACATGGGCTGGAAATTCTGAAATGAACTTCTCTGTATTGCTCAGTGTTGGAGAAGAGATTTACAAGTATGAAAAGGGAGAATATTAGAATGAATTCTAATATGTGGTGGCAGGGCAGGGTGGCTCACGCCTGTAATCCCAGCAACTTTGGGAGGCCGAGGCAGGTGGATCACCTGAGGTCAGGAGTTCGAGACCAGTCTAGCCAACATGGTGAAACCCCCTCTCTGCTGAAAATACAAAAATTAGCCAGGCGTGGTGGCACACGCCTGTAATCCCAGCAGAGGTTGCAGTGAGCTGAGATGGCGCCACTGCACTTCAGCCTGGGTGACAAAAGTGAAACTCCATCTCAAAAAAAAAAAAAAAAAAGAATGAATTCTGCGATGCTGGATTGAAATTGTTTTCTAGATAATCAGTAGAATAGACAGAAAAATTGAAGCTGGCATATATATGTATATGTATGTGTATGTATTTTATATATACATAATATATTATATATGTATTTTGTATATGTATATTTGTATTTATACATCCTGGTGTGTTTCTTGGTTCTGTCTGCTGCAGAGGTCTAGTAGCACTCCAGTAGCAATGACTGCTCCTAGGACTCAGATCTTGGTTTCTAAAAACCATCCCCCAGTAAAAGGAATCAAGTCTCCTTGGAGAAATGGCCACTTCCAGGATACCGCAAGGGAAGAACAAGATGAACCAGGGCATCTGGTTGTGGCTTACTGTTCCTTGAGTAAGCAAGGAAGTGCTAAAATACGACAGGGATATCACAAAGGTCACAAACGAGCCACCTTGAAAAAGTGCCCACTGGCCAAATTGGACCAATTTGAGCATCAAAATAATGATTGTTAACAGAGTATTCATGGAATCAAGTAAATCCATGCCTATATACATTGAGAAATGAATAAACAAATGGGAGAGAAGAGAAAGCTCTTCCATACAGCTGACTGCTAGCTAATAATCGAGGAAAGAGTGGAGTTACAAAATTACCATTTTACGACTATCATAGCAATCTCTGTAACTATCATAGCGAGGAACCATCAAAGGATGCTAAAAGCAGTGGGTAAAAGTTTGATGGGGAACAGGATATCCTCATAGTCTGAAGGTGACTACCCACTAATTACTTAGGAATTAGGTTTAAGGGAAAATATGTTTGCAGTACAGAAACCTTAACCAAGTAATCAAAGTAAAAATCATTGATATTGGGAGTAAATGGCATCATGCGCCTCTTGATACATCTGCTGCAGAAGCGACTCACTTCTGAGTTCTTCCTGCCAAAAATGCACACTCTAATGGTAATCACGAGAAAACATCAGACAAACCCCAACTGAGGGGCATTCTATAAAATAACTGGCCTGTATAGGCTGGGTGCGATGGCTCATGCCTGTAATCCCAGCACTTTGGGAGGCCGAGGGGGGTGGATCACGAGGTCAGGAATTTGAGACCAGCCTGACCAACATGGTGAAACCCTGTCTCTACTAAAAATACAAAAATTAGCTGGGCGTGGTGGCGTGCACCTGTAATCCCAGCTACTCAGGAGGCTGAGGCAGGAGAATTGCTTGAATCCAGGAGGCAGAGGTTGCAGTGAGCCGAGATTGTGCCACTGCACTCCAGCCTGGGTGACACAGCAAGACTCTGTCTCAAAATAAATAAATAAAATAACTGGCCTGTATGCTTAAAAGAAGTCCAAGTCACTAAAGGTTGGAAAAGCCTGAGGAACTATCCCAGATCAAGGAAGACTAAGAATACTCTGCACCTTAATTACAGTATGTGATCCTAGACTTGATTCAGGAATGGAAAAGAAGAAAAGGTACAAAGGATACTCTTAAAGAATTAGCAAAATCTGAAGATGGATTATGAATGAGATAATAGTGTTGTTTCAATACGAAATTTCCTTATCTTAATAAAGGTATTAGGCCAGGTGCAGTGGCTCACACCTGTAATCCCAGCACTTTGGGAGGTCAGAGCTGATCATGTGAGCCCAGGAGTTTGATACCAGCCTGGGCAACATAGTGAGACCCCAGCTCTAGAAAAAAATTTTAAAAATTAGCCAGGAATGGTGGTACGTGCCTATCATCGCAGCTACATGGGAGGCTGAGGCAGGAGGATCACTTGAACCTAGGAGGTTGAGACTGTAGTGAGTCATGATCACTCCACTGCACTCCTGCCGGGGTGACAGAGCAAGGCGTCATCTCAAAAAAAAAAAAAAAAAAGATAAAGGTACTGTGGTTATGTAAGAGAAATTCATTGTCCTTAGCAATTTTTTATTAAATGAAAGAAAAGTTACATACCTGGCTTTCTTCCGGAGTAACTTCTGAGACTCAGGATAATGCACCAAAATCTCATTCAGGTCCTTCTTATCCAGGATGAAGAGATTGGTAAACCCGTGGGCCACCACGTTGGCTGTGCGCCGGTTCCCGCCCCCAACAGCCAGCAAGCTGGGGCAGAGAAGGGAGGAAGGAGACCCTTTAGAGACTGCGGTTTTGGTCTCATTCAGATCTTCATTTCCCATGTATGGAGCACAGTGGTGGCCCCACACAGATGAGAGCCTTCCCCTGCCCCCATCCCCGCATACATCAGCAGGTGCCAGTGCTGCATCTACCAAGCCGTAGACACTTGCACTGCCCGCTGGCCGCCTCCTTTCCCAGCCCTTGCCCCAGTCCCCTCACTTTACCCCAGCTGCCTCTGACCTTATTTCTCCAAACACAGATCCAGCTTTCAGTGTCACCAGCACAGATTTCCCATCAGGGCCCCCCAAGACCTGCACTTGCCCCGCCTGGATGATGTACATCTCACGGCCAATCTCCCCCTGAAACAGAGAAGGGACAAGTCCCTCTGTCCATCCCCCAAAGTCACCAGAGAAGCAGCCAGGGCTGGATCCAGAGGCTGGAGGTCCGCCAAGGAGGAACCTAGACACTGGGGTCCAGCCCTGCCACCACAACTTGGGGTGTTGTGTGGGGGCAGTCACTTCCCTCTCGGGCCTCAGTCTCCCCATTTGTAGACTTGGAGGAGTGACTACCCCATGCCCTCTGTAACTGACAGGGTTGCAGTGGGACAGTTAATGATGTCATGGAATGGGAAGGGCCAGCTAACCTGGGAGGTGCAGGTATAATGGAATTCTGCAAATTTCCAGTTAGACTCACTGACGGAGGCAGGGCAAATCAGATAGCAGCTCCCACCATCAAATGATGTCTACACCTGGCACATCTCAGGGGCTCGGGAAGCATTTGCTAACTGCAACAGGAATGGGAACAATAATAATGATAGTGTTCAAATTGCCTTTTTTTTTTTGAGATGGAGTCTCGCTCTGTCGCCCAGGCTGGAGTGCAGTGGCATGATCTCAGCTCACTGCAACCTCTGCCTCCTGGGTTCAAGCAATTCTTGTGCTTCAGCCTCTCAAGCAGCTGCGATTACAGGCATCATGCTTCAGCCTCCCAAGTAGCTGGGATTACAGGCATGTGCCACCGCGCCCAGCTAATTTTTGTATTTTTAGTAGAGACAGGGTTTTGCCACATTGGCCAGGCTGGTCTTGAACTACTGGCCTCAAGTGATCTGCCTGCCTCAGCCTCCCAAAGTGCTGGGATTACAGGCATGAGCCACTGTGCCCAGCCCCAAATTGCTTTATGCAGTGCACTACTTATCCTCAACAACCCTCGGAGTTGAGATCACTCTTTGCCCAAGAGCTGGGATCTGAACCCAGACAGTCTGGTTCCAGAGTTCCTGATTGTTATGGGTTGAATTACGTACCCCCTCCCAAATTCATATATTGAAATCCTCATCCCCAGCCTCTCAGAATGTGACCTTATTTGGAAATAGGGTCATTGCAGATGTAATTCCTAAAGATGAGGTCCTTCTAGACCTAATCCAATATGACTGGTGTCCTAAAAAAAGGGAAATGTGGACACAAAGACAGGCATAGAGACAAGAGGATGTGAGGAGACACAAAAAAAACTAGATGACCACCTACAAGCTGAGGAGAGAGGCCACTCAGCTTGTGGTGGAGTTGCGCAGTGTCCCGCGGCAGCCTGGAAAATGAATACAATGGCCTTAATCCCAAATTAAACTGAACGCATGCATGAATGAATAGCTTGCTTTGGAATGCAATTAGAAACACCTAGTCTGCCACGCGCCTTCCAATCCTCATGCCTTCACGGGCCCTTGTCCTGGCCAGCTACCTGTGAGTCACATGTGTTTAAAAGGGGAAGAGGAGGTCTACAGAAAAAAAAATAATAATAATTAAAAAGGGGGCCGGGTGCCTGTAATCAATTACAAATTGATTACATGCCTGTAATCCCAGTACTTTGGGAGGCCGAGGCGGGCACATCACCTGAGGTCAGGAGTTTGAGACCAGCCTGGCCAACATGGCGAAACCCTGTCTTTACTAAAAATAAAAAAATGAGCCAGGCATGGTGGCATATGCCTGTAATCCCAGCTACTTGGGAGGCTGAGGTAGGAGAAATGCTTGAACCCAGGAGGCAGAGGTTGCAGTGAGCCAAGATAGTCCCACTGCACTCCACCCTGGGAGAGAGAGTGGGACTTGGTCTCAAATAAACAAACAAACAAACAAATAAATAAATAAATAAGGGGGGGGGGAGTGACCAAGGACAGTAACTGTCACACTTTTGACTTATTTGACAAAAATTTCCTGTGCATTTCACACATGCATGACCCCCTTAACAAAAAGGAAGAGAGGTTTGCCTCCATGTTTCTGTTTAGTTTGACAAGGGTGAAAGGGTGAGGGGACCCCTCACCTCACTAACCATTCCCCGGGTTGTCTCAGAGAGATCGCTGCTGAGCAAAACCAGACAGCAGAGGGCGCCCTTCACACGTGCTCACCAAGCGCTCAATTTAATTTGCAATCACAGACTCTAGATTCACTTTTTCTCATTTAAAGCAAACTGCATCACCCACGAAGATAACAGCAACAGTACTGGCACCTGCTTTGTGCCAGGAACAATATTAAGCTCTGTATGCACATCTTATTCAGCCCTCACAACCACCCCATGAGGGAGGTACTATCAACATCCTCCACTTTATCCATAAGATGTGCAGGACTCAGAGAGGGCAAGCCACTTGCCCAAGGGTGCACAGCCAGGTAGTGGCTCCAGTGTCAGGCAAGTCACTCTATTGCTCCCAAACCCCTCTTTGCCCCTAAGGTTGCAGCTTTAAATTCTCAGCGCTCTGAAGCATCCTTTTCCCCTCTTCACCCCGGCTCTCTGCTTCCAGAAATTTCATTGCTGCACAGCATATAACCTGGAGACAGGGACTTTCTTGGGGACAGGGGTTCCCAAGTCTTGCAGAGCCTGCTTGGGTAACGTTTTCCCCCGTACACTTATTAATGGCTTATAATTAACTTATTAACGGCTCTGTGCAAGAAGACTGAAACCTGGGTTCCTGACCCCTCCCCTCACTCACCAAGTGACCTTGGTCTCACCTTGAACCCCAAGGACAGGGAGCAGAAAGAGCTCTAGACATTGTCAGGCCCCAGGATTCAACCCCAGATGTTTTCTGGGATCAGAGGGTGAAGCTGAGCAGGGAGGGGGTCCTAGGGTGGGGCAGTGGGGAGTGGTGGGGGCTGTGGCATCAGGAAGGGACACGATGTCCCCCTTTGGGGCAACCTTTCCTCCACCCCAGCTGGCTCTTGCCATTTGGGAAAGTGGACCCAGTGCTGGCAGATTTTCTGTTTTCAGCCAGAAATCTGAATTTTTATATGAAATCTTCAAATTTTTAAAGGTTGGGGACCAATTCAACATTTTTTTTAAATTAGAAAAAAAAAACCCACAGAATACCTGTGTGCTGGATCTTACCCAAAGGCCACCAGTTTGCAACCTCTGACCTAAGCCCACCCCTTCTCCTGCCCCATTTTCCTGATGGGAAGACGGAGACCCCAGAAGCAGTTCCAGCTACACAGTCAAGGCCCTGCCCTTCTTCAGGCTCCACGGTTTCCCTTTCTGTAAGGTGGGGTGGGGGGATCTTTGTCCTGGCCCCCATGGTCCTGTGTCAATGGAGCTGAGGAAATGCTTTGCAAAGCCCGAGGCAAAGCCTCCTAATCCGCTCCTGCTCTTGGGTCTGGTCAGGTCATTGCAGCATGAAGCCACAGACGCTCTTCTCCCTCCCCAACAATCTCGCTCTGCCCTGGGCTGGCAGGCACCCCTCCAGCTCAGCTCCTTGAAAGCCAGGGGGATCGTGAGCCCCAGATCCCGTGGTGGCTGCCGGGCCAGCTCACCTTCTTGCACACATAGTCGTTCGGCAGGTAGACAACAGAGCGAAGCCTCTTCAGCATGTCAAAGATCATCTGCCGGTCACAGCCCTGTCCCGGTGAGGAAGGGAAAGGAACGCTGTTTAGAGAAGACTGGGCTTGGAGCCTCCCACAGCCCTCAGGGTGAGAGCACCAAAAGGTGTACCTGAAAGAGTGCGACTTTGCTAACGATGTTGTAGTTCACGTCGATGGCGAGGTCCAGCCGCATCTTGTCTGGAAGCTGCACCATCAGCTCTGACTCATCTGTGAACAAGGCCTGGCAAGGGTCAGAGGCAAGGCCGGGCCCCACCCCAGACATACATACAGGCCAAGTGCCCACCTACTGGCTCACCAGGGCACACCATTGCCCTGCCGCATGGAATCACTCTAGATTTGTAGTGCACCCTCTCTCACCTCCAGGCCTTTGCCAATACCATTTCCTCTGCCAGGAGCACCCCTGTGCATTTCCCAAACTCCTACTCATCCTTCAGAACTCAGCACTAATGTCACCTCCTCCAGGAAGCCTTCCCTTGACATCCCCCACTCAGCTACTATGTTAGTAGCCCCCGCGCTGTTGCAGTTATTGGTCACTTGTGTTCCCACTTCCCTGGAAGGACAACATCAGCAAGAACTAAAGTCTCTGGAGCACTTCTATGAGCCAGGCACCTGTTTTGTTTTTGTTGTTGTTTATGTTTTTTTGTTGTTGTTGTTTTAGAGAGAGTCTCGCTCTGTCACCCAGGCTGGAGCACAGTGGCATGATCTTGGTTCACTGCAACCTCCACCTCCCTAGTACAAGCGATTCTCCTGCCTCAGCCTCCCGAGTTGCTGGGACTACAGGTGCCCACCACCACGCTGGCTAATTTTTTGTATTTTTAGTAGAAACGGGGTTTCGCCATGTTGGCCAGGCTGGTCTCAAACTCCTGACCTCATTTGATCCACCCACCTGAGCCTCCCAAAGTGCTGGGATTACAGGAGTGAGTCACCACACCTGGCCAAGCCAGGCACTTTTTAATAGAATGTTTTATAAAGATTATCTTAGTTTTTAGTTTTTATTAAAATAAAATTTTTTAAATACTTTGAACCCTGAAAAGCTAAAATTTTTCTTTTTCTTTTAGAGATAAGGTCTCACTATGTTGCCCAAGTTGGTCTGAAAACTCCTGGGCTCAAGCAATCCACCCGCCTCAGCCTCCCAAAGTGCTGGGATTACAGGTATGAGTCACTGCACAGGGACTTATTTTTATTTTTCTGAGACAAGGTCTTGCTCTGTCACTCAGACTAGAGTGCAGTGCAGTGGCACAATCACAACTCACTGCAGCCTCAACTTCCTCAGGCTCAAGCGATCCTCCAGCCTCAGCTTCCTGAGTAGCTGGGACTCACAGGGACGCACCAACACGCCCAGCTGAATTTTTCGACTTTTTATAGAGACGGGGTTTTGCCATGTAGCCCAGGCTGGTCTTGAACTCCTGGGCTCAAGTGATCCTCCCACCTCAGCCTCCCAAAGTGCTGGGATTAAAGGCAAAATTATTTTACTAAATCTCCTAAGCAACCCAAGAGGTGCCCTACTATAATCTCAACTTTATAGATGAGCAAATGGCAGTGACATGCCCGTAGTCTTGTAACTCGGGGAATAAACTCAGGACCCCAACCTGGCTGTGGAGCTCTAGAGCTGCCCCAGGAGATCCAGGGCTAAGCCTGCTGCGCTCATCATGGGGTGTGCAATGCCCTGAGACAAAGCGAGGACAAAGGAGAGAGAAGAGAGGGAGGGAGGGAGAGAAAGGAAGGGAGGGAGGAAGGGACAGAGAGTACTTTTTTTTTTTTTTCAATTTAAAGTGCACTTCGGCCTCACACCTGTAATCCCAGCACCTTGGGAGCCCAAGGCTGCCTAATCACCGGAGGTCAAGAGTTCGAGACCAGCCTGGCCAACATGGCGAAACCCTGTCTCTACTAATAATATAAAAATGAGCCGTGCATGGTGGCACATGCCTGTAATCCCAGCTACTTGAGGGGCTGAGGTAGGAGAATCGCTTGAACCCGGGAAATGGAGGTTGTAGTGAGCCAAGATTGCTCCACTGCACTCCAGCCTGGGTGACAGAACGAGACTCCATGTCAAATAAATAAATAAATAAACAAACACACACACACACACACCACACTTCACTCTTGGATGGGGATGCATTTCAAGGTGGGTGAAGTGAGGGGGGCAGGCACACAGAAGACAAGCCCCCCAAGTCTCCAAGGATCTCATGACAGCCCTGCTAGAGGCACTTCAGGGGCCCCACTGGGCCCCTCTCACACCAATGCTGGGGACACAGCCAAGAGAGGCCCCAGTACTCAGGACCTCAGAGACACAGAGGACAAGGGAGGCGCCCCGAAGGCAGGGGACCGGGCACCAGGTGACAGGAGTTGGCTGGGAGCTGGTGGCTGCCAGGGCGTGACCATCTTACCCAGCATGCCTTGCGAGTGCCAGGTGTACTCGTACCAGGTCTTGACACGGTTCTGCACGGACTTGGGGATCTTGTAGAAGTTCATGTACTTCACCGTGCTGTCCATGCAGCTGCGGTAGTAGGTCTGTCCCGCGGTGGCAGCCCCTACCACATCTCTCATCTGGGGGTAAAGGTTATGGGAGGTCAAGGAAGCCACTGGATCATGGGGGTGGGGGCTATGCCATGGATTTGGGATGTGTCACTTCACACAGACCACGGGCATGTGCTCCTGGCAGGGTGTTGGGAGGTGGGTAGGCAGATGTCCTCACACAGAGAAAGTTTTACGGATGGGAAGTTCTGCCTCCATCATGGATGTGGGGAAGAGGAAGGGAGGGAGACTGCCAGCCCCTTGGTGGCCTCAGGTCCCTGGGACCACACCATGGGGGAAAGCTCCTTGGGCTGCGCTGATTCTGGTACAACACAGTCCCTCGGTGATGGCGGCCACTTTGTCTGACTCCATGCTGGAGGAAATAAGAAGCCAGTGTGCTGTTCCTCGGGGCGGGGCCCTTCAAAGGTAAATTTGAGAACCTCTGACTGTCACCTCATGTCTCGACCAGAATGTAAGATGCTGCCCCGGCACACCAGAAACACCAGGGGTTTCTCCCTCGGTCTCTGCAGAAAACCATTCAGCCCAGTGCACCCAGAGGAACTGACATTCCAAATGATAATGACCTCAGAGAGGGAATAGGGCCGAGTTCACCACCACCCCCTTCACCGCGCAGGGTCCAGTGCTCCAGGCTCCTGACTCTCAGTCTAGTGCTCTTTCCCAGGCTTAATCCAAAAGCAACGGGCACAGAGGGTGACATTTCTGGCAAGAGTAGGAGGGGCCCCTGCAGTCAAGTGGGGTGGGAAACCAGGCTGGTGCCCCGATACCTGTCCGATCATCACAGAGAAAGCAAAGACGCCGGTGAAATAATTCAGCAGCTGGAAGACAATTTCAAAGAGTGTCTTGGGGTCAGGCAGCCCCCCGATGGTGATGAGGGTCTTCACAGCAAAGTAGTAACAGCGAATATAACTGGAGAGAGAGGGAACATGGGTCATCACAGGCCCCACTCTGCTGCCCCTGAGCAGTCTGGCTCAGACACCTCTGATAGATGCATGTTGTGCAAAAGACAGAAACCCTTTACAGCTCATCTATGCAAGAAAAACCACCTCCTGCACGTGTAGAGCACGTTGCTGTTTGCAGAGCAGGTTCACAAATGCTATCAGGTATGGTTGTGTCTCTAGAGACATGTTGCCATCCCCATTTACAGATGTGGAAACTGAGGCTCCAGGGGATTGCCAGGAAGAGTTGGCAGGAGGCCAGACCAGGGTCTTCCAACTCCTAATGATTTCACTCCCTCAATTTCCTTCAGTGTTCCTTCAATTTCCAGTCTTTTTGTTTGCTGTCCCCTGCCATGTTGGTTTATGAAAAGCAAAAGCAACATCAAGTTTGGAAGATATCTTGAGGATGACTTTTACTGACCCACCCCTCCCCGGCCCATCCATTTTCCAGATAGTGAAACTGAGGCCCCCAAAGGGAAAGGGCACACCCATGGTCACTAGTTGATAAGTACAAGAGCTGAGCACTGTCTGCTTCTCTGAGATGTCATCCACCAGCAGTAACCCTCTGACATAGGCTTGTGAACCTTCTGAAAGACACGTATGGGGGAGGGGGTCCTACTGTGTGGTAAAAGGCATAGGAAATGCCCCCAAGTGCTCTAGTCTGAATGTGTCCCCCAAAATTCAGGCGTTGGAAACTTAATTCCCAATGCAATGGTGGCGGGAGGTAGGGCCTTTGGGCGCCATTTATGCCTCAAGGGCTTTGCCCTCATGAATAGATTAAAGCTGTTACAAAAGGTTCTGGTGGAGGGTTTCCACTTCCTTTGGCCCTTCTGCCTTCTGCCATATGAGGACAGCATTCCTCTCCTCTAGTGGACACTGTGGCATTCAAGACACTGTCTTGGAAGCAGAGAGCAGCCCTCACCAGATGCCGGCACCTTGATCTTGGACTTCCCAGCTCCCAGAACAGTGAAAAATAAGTTTCTGTTCTTTATAAGTTACCCAGTCTCATGTATTTTACTATAGCGGCTCAAAAGGCATGAAGATACCAAGCTTGTGTGTGATTATCACAGAGCAGCAAGGGTCCCTCTGACACCTGTCCACACCTCAGGCTGAGCCCTCCCCTGGGTCAGCAAAGGTGAGGTCAGAAGGGCCTAGAGACCGGGCAGTCCCTGCCGGCTTTCCTGCAGCAGCTATTTATGCAGTGTCCTAGATAGAACATGGGCTCTGGACCAGGCTGGCTGGGCTCAGCCATCCGGCTCAGCCACCTTCTGGCTGCATAACTTGGACAAATTTCTCTCTCTCTCCCCAAGCCTCAGTTTCCTTCTCCATAAGATGGGGATGGCAATAGAATGTCCCTCACAGAAGACCATGAGGACAAAATGAGATGCTAGAAGAAGCCTGGCACGTGGTGAACTCTCAGCAAGCGAGCTGTCAAAGCCTTCACAGCCACTGTTTCCTGCCGTGGGGAACTGAACAGACTCGCCCATATCCTCAAGAAGCTCGTGGTCCAGTGTGGGGACAGGCAGGTCACGTGCAATGCGTCCAGGAAGGAAGAAGCAGAGGTTGCCGGGGAGTGTGGTAGGGGCTCTGCCTCTGATAGCTGCGGGGCCTTGGGCAGGGCTGCGGACGCCCTGCACCTCCACATCACCTGTTGCCTGCAAGTTTCAGAACCCAAAACGGGCCTGTCAAGCCCCCGTCATACTGGTTCTGGCCATCAGAGGGCGCGCGAAGCAGCGTTTAGCGGGACGGAGTAGCACCCCCAACTCTGCAGACCCCTGGGCTGTCCGGGAGCTGGGTGCATATGCCGCTGGGCCACCAACAGAGAGAGGATGTAGGCACGATGTCCACAAAGCTCTGGCTTTACCCCAAACCCTTCCTAGCTGGAGGAATCTTCCAATGACATGCCACATATTAGGGGCCTTCCTGAAGTCTCCTTGTCCTCCATGCTGTTAGGTCTGTGGGGACACTCTGTGCTTCAGGTTGGGCAGAACCGGGGCAGGAGAGCACTGGGGCGGGATGCAGGGCCTAGCATTTGTAGGAGCTGGGGACCCTGAGCCCCTGGCACACAGCAAGTACTCCACAAATGCTCGCTTTGTAAAAGTTGTTATTCTTCATGCTATTGGAATTTCTTAGGAATCCTCCTTCATTACTCGTACTTGGTTCACATGTTGGGGTTCCCTGCAGGACGTCATTTGGGAAGGAGTATTGCTGCCAAGGAAGCGTGCCCTTCCCACTGCTGGGCAGCTCGAGCTCCTCCCGCAGAGGGCCCTGCAGAAGGAGGTCCCAGACAGCTGTCCCCCTGCCCCGCCCCCGCCCTGCTCTGCTTACTCTCCCTTCCCCGAGCTGCCCAGTGACGGATGTGCCAGGCTTAGCCCCAGGGAGGAGAGTTCTTAGTTTACTGGGGCACAAGCCCATTTGAGAATCTAGAGAAAGCCAGCTCTCTTTCCCTAGAAAAGCCAACATATGCTCAAATTTTAGCTCCAATGTCTGGGGGTTTGTGACCCCCTAAGATCTCTATACCCTAGGTTATTAACTCCTTTCCTGCCATGCTGGCTTCCCCCTAACAATAGCCACAGGGGCCACTGACTCCTGTTCAGGCCCAGGCTAGACATGCTACACATATTAATTTATTATTTCTCATAAGAAATCTGGATGTAAGTTACCCACATTGTGCCTGTGGGAACACTGGGTCTCAGAAAGGGTAAGCTCGCAGAGTTCAATTCTATGCAGAAATTGCGTTCTCCCCTTTGCATAGAAAGGGCCTTCGAGTCCTCCTCTGCCTCCTTGTGACGGGTTAAATGAATGAGGAAGTGAATGAATGCATGGTCTAGCCAGGGCTCAGGAGCAGGGCTGTGAATGGGAACGGGTAACAGGACCACTGGTGACGTGGGGAAGCATTAGATCTTGACCCCATCCCTGATATTCTCCACCCCACAGTGGCTCTCAGGGACTCCTCTCCTGCCTGCCTGGGCTGCCCTGGCCTCTGGCACATCTCTTTCAAGACAAGGTCTCACTCTGTCGCCCAGGGTGGAGTGCAGCGATCTGGGCTCACTGCAACCTCTACCTTCAGGTTCCAGCGATCTTCCCATCTCAGCCTCTTGAGTAGCTGGAATTACAAGCGTGTACCACCATGCCCAACTAAGTTTTGTATTTTTTTGTAGAGAGGGGGTTTCGCCATATTGCCTAGGCTGGTCTCGAGCTTATGAGCTCAAGCAGTCTGCCTGCCTCAGCCTCCAAAAGTGCCAGGATTACAGACATGAGCCACCAAAACCAGCCTGGGACATCTCTGTAAAGGCGTGGCTCTCCCTCAGGGCAGGGCTCATGGCAGAAGGCGACCGCCATAGCCATGATGGCTGAGGTTGGGGCATCTATACTGGGAGGGGACGTTCTGAACAATTAATCACTCTACGAAGCTGCCACCTTGGACGCAAGTGACCCACCTGTTCCCACTGGGAGCAAGGGCCTGGGGGTAGACAGCTGGACCACAGGCATTTTGTGTCACTAGTGGGCACAGCCCAGGGTGAGGCGGGCACCCTTCGGTGAGTAACTCCCCACTGGACCTTTCCTTCTTCCACCTTCTCATCCTCACTATGGCTGACTGAGCGCCCACTGTGCCCAGGCACTGAGGCAGGGGCTCAGAGGCATCTACTCCTCAGTCACCTCTTTAGGGTGGGAGTCCCATTTGCAGCCCCATTTTGCAGGTGAGGGAACTGAGGCCCAGAAAAGAGAAGTAGCCTGTCTCTGCTGCCAGGGGGCAGCTCTAGGAGTCACACTTGGGACTCCTCATCCCTCGTCCCTCAAGCCTCCACTCTGACTCTGCAGGCCCAGCCCCCACCCTGTGCGCATCCCTCCTGCCCACACTGCCCTCCCTCCCCTAGGTCAAGCCACCTGTTGGCCTGGAGGGTTTGCTGCTCTCTCTGACACAGCAGGGCCCCTTGCTGGCTGTCTGCTGCCTGCCCTCACTCCCAGTGCACTCTCCCATCAGCACGAGGGCTGAGTCCTCCCTCTGCTCACTCTTCTGCTTAAGGCTTTTGACAGGGCAGGGGAGAGAGTGTCGCCTTCAACACCATCCAGCCTTAAAATGAGGCACACACCTGTAATTCTAGCACTTTGGGAGGCCAATCACAGGCAGATAGCTTGAGCTCAGGAAGCCGAGACCAGCCTGGGCCACGTGGCAAAACTCCATATATCCAAAAAATACAAAATTAGCTAGGTGCAGTGGCGTGTGCCTGTGGTCCCAGCTACTCGGGAGACTGAGGTGGGGGGATCACTTGAGCCAGTGAGGCGTAGGTTGCAATAAGCCGAGATCATGCCGCTGTACTCCAGTCTGGGCAACAAAGAGCAAGACCCTGTCTCAAAAAATAATAACAATAATAATAATAATGGAGGTGGCATATATACGGGAACTCTCTCTACTTTCCAATGGACCTCTCTATAAACTTCAAACCACTTTTAAATAAATTAAGTCTGTTCATTAAAATAATTTTTTAAACTTTTTTTTCTTGCTTTCTGTTGCCCAGGCTGGAGTATAGTGGCGCAATTTTGGCTCACTGCAACCTCCCCCTTCCGGGTTCCAACGATTCTTCTGCCTCAGCCTCCCAAGTAGCTGGGATTACAGGCGTGCATCACCATGCCTGGCTGATTTTTGTATTTTTAGTAGAGATATGGTTTCGCCATGTCGACTAGGCTGGTCTCAAACTCTTGGCCTCAAGTGATCTGCCCACCTCGGCCTCCCAAAGTGCTGAGATTACAGGCATGAGTCACTGTAACTGGCTAAAAAATTTTTTTAAATGTTAGTAACTTTTGGTGACTTTTGGTGGAATCAACAGTGCTCACGCCCACCTCCCCCACTCTCTCTGGCCACCAGGTTGGCACTTTTCCTTTTCATCGAGGCAGTTAGGACTCTGTGGCCACGACACCTGGGTTCAAATCCCAGCTCTGTAACTCACGAACCGTGTAACCTTTGGAACTCCCATCTGCTACCTCAGCTGTAAAATGGGGATGGGGCAGTACTATCTGATGTGATGGTTGTGAGTTACTGTGTTCAGTGCTTTAAACAGGGCTGGCCCGAAATAGGTATCCTACAAGCCTTGCTGCTCTTATCATCATTGTCACCATCATTATCATTGTAAACCAAAAATAAATCATAAGGCCCCCAACCATCGGAATGGACCCCTCCTCTTAGCCAAGGGCTTTTCCGAGTTATCTGAAAACCTAATTCAGGCTATGAAGGAAGAGGGGGTCAGACACGCCTCATTATACCCCTCCAGCGTTAACATTGACACACACCTTAAGTCTGGTAAAAAACATCACAGTCTCTTTTCTCTAAAGCCCGCTACTTAGAGGCTTCATCTGCATGAAAATACCTAGGTCACCACAACCCCTTATCATAACCCAGACATTTCTTTCTACAGATAACTCTTTCAACCAATTGCCAAGCAGGGAATATTTATTTATTATTATTATTTTGAGACAGAGTCTTGCTCTGTCACCCACACTGGAGTGTAATGGTGCAATTTCATCTCACCACAACCTCCACCTCCCGGGTTCAAGTGATTCTTGTGTCTCAGCCTCCCGAGTAACTGAGACTACAGGCACTGCCACCACACCTGGCTAATTTTTCTATTTTTAGTAGAGATGGGATTTCACTGTGTTGGCCAGGCTGGTCTCGAACTCCTGACCTCAGGTGATCTGCCTGCCTTGGCCTCCCAAAGTGTTGAGATTACAGGTGTGAGCCACCAAGCCCGGCCTTTTTTTTTTTTTTTTTCTCAAGCAGAGACTTTTTAAATCTACCTATGACCTGGAAGCCACTCCTCCTTTTGAGTTGTCCCGCCCTTCCAGATCTAACCAATATAAACCTTACATGTATTGACTGATGTATCCTGTCCCCCTAAAATGTATAAAAGCAAGCTGCACCCCGACCACCTTGGTCACATGTCATCAGGAACCCCTGAGGCTGTACCATGGGCGTGTCCTTAACTTTGGCAAAATAAACTTTCTAAATTGATTGAAACTTGTGCCAGATACTTTTTGGTTCACACGTCATCATCATCCCTTTGGCAAGTCTCATAATGGATGGTGGCTCTCTGATTGGCAAGTGGGTCTCACCTCATTCGCCAGCGCCTACATGGTAGCAGTGCCTGGGGAGCTGTGCTGGGGAGTTTCTCTGGCCTCATTCACTCTCGGCCGTGCCCGGGGAAGCAGGAGTAGATGCACAAATACAGCGTATTTGCACACCCTAATAGACTTTGGATGCAGAAAGGATCCAAGCAAGTCTTGTTCACACCAGTACCTCCGGCCTGGCACATGCAGTTGCTTAGGAAACCTTAGCTTGGGGAAGACGTGGTGACCTGGCTCTTTTTCTATTTTTATTTTTTGAGGTGGAGTTTAGCTCTTGTTGTCCAGGCTGGAATGCAATGGCACGATCTCGGCTCATTGCAACCTCCGCCTCCTGGGTTCAAGAGATTCTCCTGCCTCAGCCTTCCCAGTAGCTGGGATTACAGGCGTGCATCACCACGCCCAGCTAATTTTTGTATTTTGAGTAGAGATGGGGTTTTACCATGTTGGCCAGGCTGGTCTCTAACTCCTGATATCAGGTGATCCGCCTGTCTCAGCCTCCCAAAGTGCTGGGGTTAAAGGTGTGAGCCACCACACCCGGCCCAAGACGTGGCTCTTGAGCCTTGTCATGGCAGTGATTGCTTAGGAGCAAAGTGGCCTTGGCAATACAGCAGCTATAAGACTCCTTCCCGGAGTCTCTGTGCTGCGAATTATAAAGAACAGGAAGGTCACCAAGGCATGGCCCCAGGGGGATGACTGTGGCTCACCTGTTTCCCACGCCATCGTAAACCCAGTGAGTGGAGCCGAGGCCCTGATAGGCCGATGCCCAGTAATAAAGACAGGAATTCAAATGCAGGCTGTAGAGAAGGTAGGCTGTGGTCCTGATGACTCTGCAGAAGGAACGCAGTGCGTGAACACAGTGGTGGAAGGGCGAGGTGAGGGATAGACACCTGGACAGTGAGAGCCAATCCATGGCTGGGCTGGCCCGACTGGATGCTTTGTTGAGATTGCACCAGTTAGGAAGGGTGGTGCTTGAATGGGGCATTGTCACGACCTGGGGCTAGAATTGGCACAGAGGTAGCAGAGCTGACTGTGCACTGGGGGATGGAGGGGCCAGAGGGGAAATGTGTGTGCGGGGAGGAGCAGGGAGGGACTGATGAGTGCAGAGGAGTTGAGTTGAAGATGGGGCCATGTCGCCCCAGGAGAGATGTGGACAGGAGCCTTGCTCCCTAGCACGGCCTGGCTGGTCTTGCACCTCATGCTCAGACATCTGTGAAACAGCCACCGCCACCTTACACCTGTGCCCATTCTGTTAGAGGTGGCTGGGGGCTCCAGTTCCCTGAGCTGAGGCCAAAATGAGGCCCGGTTCGCTGCAATGCTGGTAAGCCCCTCATGCCAGCCGATGTGCACCCTCATCACAATGAGGGGTATCGGATATTCCTGGTTCTCTAAATAAC
The DNA here is from genome assembly GCF_028885655.2 of Pongo abelii. Taxonomy (NCBI): domain Eukaryota; kingdom Metazoa; phylum Chordata; class Mammalia; order Primates; family Hominidae; genus Pongo; species Pongo abelii. Next base: position 57,180,050 of record NC_072003.2, read on the forward strand.
AAACATTTCTCTGGGAAAGAGGAGGCGGGACCAGGAAGATGCCTGGCTTCCAGTGGAGATGGGGCCTGGAAGTCAGTGGGGGTAGACAATGTCTTGCTGTCTGTTCTAGGTGCTAACTTCCTGTGTTGTGTGTGTGTGTGTGTGTGTGTTGTGTGTGTCATTCGTGTCATGTGTGCATTGTGTGTTGTGTGTGCACTGCACTGCGTGTGTTGTGTGTGTTTGTGTTTGTGTGTGTTGTGTTGTGTCGTATATCTGTTGTGTGTGTGTTGTGTGTGTTGTGCATGTATGTATGTGTTGTGTGTTGTGTGTGTGCATTGTGTGTTGGGTGTGTGTATGTTGTATGTTGTGTGTGCATGTATGTGTGTGTGTTGTGTGTGTTGTGTGTCGTGTGTGTTGTATGTGTGTCATCTGTGTTGTGTGTGTATTGTGTGTTGTGTGTTTGTGAGTGTCGTGTGTGTGTGCATGCATGCACATGCAGGGGGAGTCTCACCTGTACACGTAGGCTTTGCTGAGGATGGATTCCAGGCGGCTGTTAAACTCGAAGAAGGCCATGTACTGGAGGGAGAGGAGGGCGTGAGAGCAGCCCACCAGCCGTAGGTAGCATGCTGCTCCCACGCCCATAGGTGCCGGGACTCAGGGCTCTTCCCGAAGCCCCCGGGAGGGAACAGGATGGTGAGCATTCAAAATCAGAAGTCCTCAGCCCCTTGACGGGTAGGGGCCAGAAACTCCATTTAGGAATCTGAAGAAAGTCATAGCCCGTCTTCCCTTGGAAATGACATGTAATCTTGTTCTCACAATTTGCATATAATTTCAGGGGACTCCCGGACCCTCTGAACCCTATCATGAGACTTTTAGGGGTACATGCATCCAGGTTAAAGCTGCTGTTTTTAATATTTCTTATAAAGAAAACAATTTAATAAACAGCATCCCTAATACCCCACTCTTATATCCTTCAAAGGTTTATTTATAAGAATAAAAGTATATTAATAACTACTTTTCTTTATTGAGCACCTATTATATGACTGGCATATGCCTTTTTTTTGTTGTTTTTTCAGAGACAGAGTCTCGCTCTGTCACTCAGGCTGGAGTGCAGTGGTGCAATCATAGATAACTGCAGCCTCGAACTTCTGGGCTCAAGCGATTTTTCAGCCTCAGCCTCCTAAGTAGCTGGGACTACAGGCACAGATCAGCACTCTTGGGTAATTTTTAAATTTTTTGTAGAGACAGGGTCTCACTGTGTTACCCAGGTTGGTCTCACATTTCTAGGCTCAAGTGATCCTCCTGCCTCAGCCTCCTAAATTGCTGGTATTACAAGCATGAGCCACCACACCCAGCCAGCACATACATTTATATACATTACCTTATTCCTTATTTACATATGAAGCATGTATTATCATTCTCCTTTGACAGAAATTGGTGCTCAGGGAAGTCCAGTAACTTGTCCAAAGCACACAGCTGGTATGTGAGAGAGTCAGCATTCCAACCCAGGCCAGACTCAGAGCTGCAAGCTCTCTCCTTATGCTATACCACCTCTAGATCTTTGGATTTATTTTTTGATATTTGAAAACAGTATTTATGAAGATTCTCTAAGGGATATTCCAGTTACCATCCATGTGTTCATTCTAATTCCAGCCATAGTTTAAACTGGAGGCAGAAAGAACGGGGGCTTGGATGGCTCACTCAAAGAGTTTTGTCCACTGAACGGTGTTCAGTGTTAGGCCTGTGAGTTTTGCCCCCTCACTGGGGCCGCCATGTGAACCAAGGTATGGATCTCACCTCTGTGTCTGGGGTGAAACTTGGCCTGTGGACCCAACCTTCCTCACTCTGATGTTTGGCTCTAAAGCAACCGCTGCAGCCCCTGGGAGGCTGGCACGTGTCAAATAAGAATGGTGCCAATTCCACTTTCCCCCTTCCTCTTGGCAGCCAGGAAGCTCAGAGGCAGCTTCCATGCTTGATTCCACATAGGTGTGCTTTCTTCTCATCAGGGCACTTGCACGCCCCCTAGTTTTCTCTGCCCTGTTTCTCTGGGTTGTTCATGTTACTGCATTTGCATTTCTTTGTAAATTCCCTCAGTATTGTTTTCAGAGAAAGGCACCAGGCATCATTTCAGGAGAGAGATGAATGTGATTGGTTGGCCAACAAAATCCATTTGGGGGATCCTGAATGTTCTGAGTGGCTATCCACCCTGGTCACATGACAGGACCATGGCCAGCTGTGGCAGCCAGACCATCCTGGAGACTTTGGCTCTGCCCAGTGAGTGGCAGAAGGAACGCTGGAATGACACTGAGGCCTGGCCAATGATGAAACGGGTGTCTGGCTGTGCATTCAAATCCATCCCTGGCACTTCCTTGCTCCTGCGACCTAGGGCAAGTCCCCCAGCCTCTCCAAGCACCAGTGTCCCCATCTTTTAGACAGAGACCATCATAAAGCAGAAGATCCCCTCTTAAGAGTCTCTATAATCACTGAGAGCATAAACAGTGGAGACAGATGACCTGCATTCATATCCGGGCTCCACTCCCTCCTGGCTATGTGACTCTGGGCAAATTAGTTAACCTCTCTGTGCCCCAGTCCTTCATTTGTAAAATGCTGGCAATAATACTACCTAACATGCAGCACCACAGAAGCACTAGCAAATTGTAATGAACTTTCCACTAAGACACACATGGAATAAATGCATCTCCCCTCAGGCCTTCCCTCGAGGACGCTCCCCTCCCCAGTGCTGCTGGGGGCAGACACGAAGATGCCAGTGTCGGTGCAGAGCAGGGATGAGCTAAAGGCCTGGGGTGGTGGGCCCAGCAGTCCTACCTTTAAACAGCGGGGCAGGCGGAGGAGGGGGTTCACACCGACTTTCAAATAGAGAAAATCCAAGGGCAGGAGGCTGAGCAGGTCCATCTGAAATCCCAATGGGATACCACAGGGGTAAAACAGATGACCCCAGGGTTGGGGGTGAGGGGGGTGAGAGGCGGAGTCTCTCCCTTCCATGGAAAAGTGAGGTCAGAATGCCCCAAGAGAGCTTAAAACTAGAGGGCAGAAGGTGTCCCACCAACAAGCCCTTGTTTGGCTTCAAAGCCCATGTTGCCAGCCCCGAGGGCAGCTTCATTATCCCCAATAGTGGCTGCTGTGTCATACAGTAGGGGCGGGAGTGGTACAGACACACTGAAAGGTGGCTTCTGGCTAGGCACGGTGGCTTATGCCTGTAATCCCAGCACTTTGGGAGGCCGAGGTGGGCAGATCACTTGACATCAGGAGTTCAAGACCAGACTGCCCAACATGGTGAAACCCTGTCTCTTCTAAAAATACAAAAATCAGCTGGGTGTGGTGACGCACACCTGTAATCCCAGCTACTAGGGAGGCTGAGGCAGGAGGAGCACTTGAACCAGGAGGCAGAGGTTGCCGTGAGCCGAGATCACACCATTGAACTCCAGCCTGGGAGACAGAGTTAGACCTTGTCTCAAAAAAAAGAAAAGAGAAAAAAGAAAGGTAGCTTCTGGGGGCCACCCAGCCTGCGCTGGTCTCCTGGGGTTTGTGGCTTGGAGTACACTCCCACAGGGACAAGCATCCCTCCGTGTGGCAGAAACCACATCTCATAAGCCCCCCAGGCACCCAGGGCCCACTGAGGCACCCCCTTCTAAAACCCCGCAGGCGCTAAAATGTGCACGCCCGGCACACACCTTGAAGCGGTGAGACTTCAGGTAATTATTTCGCATGTCCTTTTTGTCCGTCTGAAAGAAAGGGAATAATGATGGTGAAATGACCTTACAGCTTAATCTCTGACCCTGTGGGGAGCAATTTTGAAACTTCCCCAAGAACCCCACCCTCAAACGAGCATAATAGCCCAAGGACCATCTGAGCCTTGGTGAAAGCCTTGAGTTTTATGGGTGGAGAGGCCCGGCCCCCAGGGAGGAGGGATTTGTTCTGGTCACCCAGCTAGATCCTGATTTCTTGGGTGGAAAGCGAGGACATTAAGCTTATTCTCTCTGCCCATTGGTCTTACCTGGACCATTTGCACATCTGTTTACTAAGGAATTGGTAACCACTCTGATCAGGCCAGAAAAGAGGTTCTCCAAGGAAATCTCTTTACTTTTTACTTTACTCTCTTTAAATCTCTCCAAGGAAAATTGTTTAGAGGCAAAACCTGAGCTCATCTGCACACAGCAAAACAGGCACCGCCGGGGCGGAATTTTGGAAAGTGACCCACACTGGGAGACAGGGACTGTGTCTCCTGTTCCTGAGAGGTCACAGTCAGGGCCTCAGTTTCCTCCCTGGTAAGGCAGGGGTGGTGCACGGGACTGGACCAGAGGCCAGGGTCTCAAACTGGCCCAAGTAGGAAAGCATCAGTGTGTTCTTTGCAGGACCCCTGGGAGAAGTCAATTGCCAGTGGATACCTGTGCTGAGCGCCCTGCATGCATCGTTTCAACCAATCCTCATGGCAACACTGGGAGGTGGAAGCTGTTACTAGCCCCATTCTACAGATGAGGAAACAGAGGCGATTCAGCTAGCTGTAGTGGAGGTGGGATTCAAACCAGGTACATCTTCACTAAAGACCATTCCCTGGACCACTTCTGTATCTTTGATTCTGTCAAGTGGTCCAGGAACTATTTCACCTATGAGCAATATCTGATGTGCATAATTTGAACGTATCAAAGGCATGCAAAATAAACAACCATGCTATTGAACAAGCACAGCAGCCATTCTTGAGATTTCCTTATTCACTTATTTTGTCATCTATGACAGCATCAGGGGTCAGTGCCCTGAAGGCTCTGGCTGAGCGGTCTGCCCCCAGTCACCCCAACACCACCTGCCTGTGACTCACAATGATGTCCCCGCCTCTGACAAACTGCAGGCGTGTCTGGAACATGGTGATGTCCAGGAAGTAGATGAGGTCGCATAGGTAATCCATCAGCAGCCAGAGGTGGATGTTGTCCAGGGTCTGGTAGGGGAAGGCCCAGCGCACGGGAATCAGCCAACAGTTCCAATTCCAGGCCATCACCACGAAGAACAGCCATAAGACATACATCAGGTCTGTGGGGAAGATGGACGGGGATGCTAGAGCATCAGCCAGGCAAGGCTCTTCACCAATTGGATCAGGTGGGGTTTTGTTCTTTCTACATTTCTACACTTTCCTTCAACTACTACATGTGGCACTTTTGTAAGAGTATGTGTGTGTGTGTGTATATATACATATATATATATATATATATATATATACACACACACACAACTCTCTGCTTTAGGAGCCAGGCACAGTAGCTCATGCCTGTAATCCCAGCACTTTGGGAGGCCTAGGTGGGAGGATTGCTTGAGCCCAGGAGTTTAAGACCAGCCTGGACAACATAACAAGATCCCCATCTCTACTTTAAAAAAAAAAAACAACTGTCTGTTTTAAAAATAAATTACTGCTAATCCCTAATAAATCAGAGTACTCTCAGGAGGGAATATGCTGGTATTATAAGATAATAGGCAGCTAACTAGAAAACCCATTTGCTTTTATTCTTCTTTAATTTTTTCCCAAAATGTATTTTCTGCCTCAATAAATACAGAATAGTAAATAGTGCATGAAGGATGGACAGATAGATGGACAGACAGGTGAATGCATAGATGGATGGATGGATGGATAGATGGATGGGTATTCCAGATCATCTGGTTATTATTTATTTATTTACTATTTTTGTAGAGATGAGGTCTCACTATGTTGCCCAGGCTGATCTTGAACTCCTGGGCTCAAGCAGTTCTTTCACTACAGCCTCTCACAGTGCCGGGATTACAGGTGTGAGCCAATGTACCCAGCCCACCAGGTTATTCGAGAAATCCAGTGGACACCAGGGTTGAAGTCCTGCCCCCCAAATGTGTGACCTTGAGAAAGTCCCTCTCTGGCACCTGCCCTCTTCTGAGAAATCACAAGAGAAGGTCAGATAAGAAAGGCAGGGAGTCCTCTGTAAACTCTAAAGTGCTATGCACATTTGAAGTGGGTTATTTCTCAGGAATATGAAGTGGGCTTAAAGGGAAGCAAGAGGAATTCACACTCCTGCCTTTTTTCTGTTCAGAGCAGGAGCTCTAGGAAAAGGCCAGCATGACCAGAGTGGAAAAGGACTTGGCCAAGAGTCAGGAGTCCTGGGTCTGCACTAACTAGTTGCATCTTTACCCTGGCTGACTTCTCTGTGCCTTAGTTTCCTCATCTGTAAGATGGGTGTGATCTTATGTTCCTATTCCAGGGACTTTTGTTGTTGTTGTTTTTAAGACAGAGTCTCACTCTGTCACCCAGGTTGGAATGCAATGGTGCGATCTTGGCTCAGTGCAATCTCTACCTCCTGGGTTCAAATCATTCTCCTGCTTCAGCCTCTCGAGTAGCTGGGATTACAGGTGTGCACCACCAACCCAGCTAATTTTTATGTCTTTAATAGAGGCAGGGTTTCATCATGTCGGCCAGGCTGGGTTTGTTTGGAGAATCAGGCAAGAAACTGTGAAATGGTTTGGAAAAGTATAAAAGATCATGAACCCAGGTCATCTGTGGCCTCCCACCCCACCTCTTGAATCCCCTGACCCTCTCCCCATCCCGCTCCCACTCTTCTGCCCTCTCATGTTACACAGTGGGAACACCCATTCCCCAGGACTCACTGGTCAGCGGGTCAATGCTCTGGGGAAACTGGTACTTCTTCCAGGGGCGGCGTTTGAACTTGCAGCAGAGCATGTCGCAATAGTGCTCCTCTTCCACTGGCTCGGCTTCAGCGGGCTTTGTGTCTGGAGCTGGCTCTGGGGCTTTCTTGGCTGGGGCTGTGGGATGACATTGGTGACCATCTGAACCAACCCTGAGGCCCACGTAGAGGATGAAGAGAGAAAGGTCCCAACTGCAGACCCTGGATCCAGATCTGAGAGGACCCTGGCACCATTATACAAGCTACTGCAAGCTGTGTGTGCAGAACCCAAGGCGCTCTCCTGGAGTGAACTCCACAACTCCCTCATCAACAGCAACAGCAACCTGGGTGCCCACCCAGAAATTCTTACCAACTACAATCTGGAACTGCTTCTCAGAAGCTGCCCCAAACGAGTTGTTTCTGGACTAGCTGGATGTTTTGGTGTCTGCTTGTGTGTTGTGCTTAGACCCCCTTTGTTCCCTCTGATGGGATGGGGACATTTTGTATCCAGTGTTCCCAATACCCATGGCTGGAATGCTGAAGGGCCTAACAAAATCAAGAAAGTTTTGCTCCAGGTTTCTGAGAGGGAATCTCAACTCCTTCATCTCTAAAAACAGAGACCAGATGGGATCACAGCCTCCCTGTGCATCTATGATGATACTTTTGGTCTAGGGATTGGCTCTTATAGGTTCAATATGGCTATGTTTTCCAACTTCAAGACTGTGACATCAGGCTCTGCATGGCCTGTTGTGGGCGCCATGATTTCCAAGATACAACCTTCCTCTGGAAAGATCTAAAAAATCTCCCTGACAAGAGATCATGTGTCTTATTTCCTCCTGATACCTTGAAAGAAAAGAAAAATTCGGGTAGCCTCAATAAGAACTTTCAAGGCACTGACATCTCTGAAAAATAGGACTGCCTAGTTCCAGAGCAGGCTATGCACACAATCTGAGTGTAAGATCATAAGATACATTTTGGGGTGGCACCACCCACCTACCAGTAGGAAAGGGACGGAAGGGTCAAGGAAGGCACTTGCCCCATGGGAGAGAGGGCCGAGTGCAAGTGAATTGTTGGTCAGAACTTTGATCTCTTTCCCACCCTTGGGTATATATCTCAACCTGTACATATGGATCCTAAATCCAGAGAGTAGGGATCTGGGCTTCTCTCATGGACCTCAACCATTTCCTTGGGGCTACCCTTGCCATGAGTTGACAGGGGACTTTGGAGGCCCCACCCCATCCCCGGCCAGGTAGGCCCCCTCCGGCTCCAGACTCACAGGGCTTGGGGCTCTCCTCATCAGAGGTGACGTCAGGGTCAATGAGTTTCTCCTTCACTTTCTCTGTCCGCTCCTTGAAGAGCTTCACCAGCTCCTGGAGCCGGTCGTTGATGATGGCGCTATTTGTGCTGGCCGCGGAGGCCGCACGGTCCTGGCCGCTGTGGGAACATCACCCAAAGCTGAGCAGGCTGAGCCGGGAGGGACCCGTGCGCCCCCAGGCCAGAGCTGTGCAGCGTCTCTGTCCCACCTTCTGGCAGAGCCTGAAGGAGATAAGTCCTGCCCCCGTCTCCTTCTGACATCAGAAACTACAGACCCACTGTAATCTCCTAGAAGGAAATTCAGTCCGGGAATAATGCCCAGGTGTTCTGGCCCAGCTTTAGGAAAATGTACCACGTAGGCTCTGATTCAGATGGGCAGTTCTGGAAAAAGCATGACTCCACTTGTAATTTAGGAGGAAACTCTTGGAACTCAGTTTAGAGTTCAGCAAAATTGGGCTGTTCATCCCAGTGCAGGGTTCACATGAGATATGTGTCCAGGGGCAGATCAGAGAGGGAGCAGGCCTACTTTTTTAGGCTTAGAATATAACTGGTGGAAAAAGCAGTGCAGATACATTCTATATCCCTTTAACTTACAGGAATTAAAGTTTCTGCACTGTCAGCAAGAGAGAGAGAGAAAGACAGAGAATGAATGAGTCTGCCTAGCATTCAACTTAGCATGGCACATGTGCCCTGGGTGCGTTGAAGCAGGCCTGTGAATGTGCTTTCTTTCCTCTGAGTGGCCTCACTGAGATCATCTTGCTGAGCTGAATATCTTTTTTATCTTTTTTTTTCATATATTAAGACACAGAAACTGCAGTCGACTACTCTTTTTGAGCTCAACTGAGGAAGCTGGGCTGGAGAAAACAAGTGTGGGGCTCTTTTTTTTTTTTTTTTTGAGATGAAGTTTCACTCTTGTCGCCCAGCTGGAGTGCAGTGGTACGATCTCGGCTCAGTCAACATTCACCTCCTGGGTTCAAGCAATTCTCCTGCCTCAACCTCCCGAGTAGCTGGGATTACAGGCGCACGCCACCACGCCTGGCTAATTTTTGTAGTTTTAGTAGAGACGGGGTTTCACCAGGTTGGCCAGCCTGGTCTCAAACTCCTGACCTCAGGTGATCCACCTGCCTCGGCCTCTGAAAGTGCTGGGATTACAGGCATGAGCCACCGTGCCCGACCAAGTGTGGGGCTCCTAATGAGAGCTGGCATACAGGTGTGGTGGAGACATGAGCTGCTCCCCTACACTCATTCTCTCCTGTGGTGCATATTCACTGGGATATAGCCACCCAGCCAGGGACCACGTACCAGGCTCTCACTATTGGAATGTGAGCTCTCAGACACAATACATGCAACTAGGGGCTTCCTTGCTGAAGACAGACCTGGAGTTCTCCCTTTCTAGTGGTGACCAGTGGGACATGAGAAGGCACATGGAGAAAGTGGCAGAGCACTGTCATCTGGGTCCCTAAATTATTGCATGGAGCAGAACCTTCTGCTGACCTGATGCACGCAACTAGTGAGATGACGATGGTATATGATACAGTTCCTTAAGCCACTCAGCCTTTGAGGTCCATTTGAGGTCCAGCAGCCTAGCCTGCCTAGCTAATACATGGGTCTCCAAGTTGAACTCCTTAAGAGTTTTCAAGAATAGGTTTTCTCATTATACCTCATTTCTGCCTTCGTTTCTGATATTAAACCCTAACCCTACCCCTACCCTACCTCATAAAATGTGAGTCCACTGCATGCTGCAGTGGGCAACTGGACTGAGGGTGGCATCGGGGCTTCTTCTTGCTTATCTTTTCTAACTTTCCACAGCTCTGTTAAGCATAAACTGCATAAAATTGTGGATAGAAAAAAAGACTGGAAGGAAGAACAAATGCCTACTGTCTCCTGTGACTCATCCAGGAGTCATGGCCAAGGACTGTGATTGGGGATTCCAGGCAGAGCCCAGGGCCGGGGTATTCGCCATCCACCAGAGCTTCTCAGATCCTTCAGGAAGAAACCTCCCACTGGCCCAGCCCTGGGGACAGTTTGATCTCAGAGACCCAGGTCCCAATGCCATCACAGTGGTTTCTCTTTTTTTTTTTTTTTTTTTTTTTTTTTGAGATGAAGTATCGCTCTTGTCACCCAGGCTGGAGCGCAGAGGTGCGATCTCAGCTCACTGCAACCTCCACCTCCCAGGTTCAATTGATTCTCCTGTCTCAGCCTCCCAAGTAGCTGGGATTATAGGCATGTGCCACCACACCCGGCTAATTTTTGTATTTTTATTAGAGACAGGGTTTCACCATATTGGTCGCAGGCTAGTCTCAAAGTCCTGACATCAGGTGATCCGCCCACCTCAGCCTTCCAAAGTGCTGGGATTACAGGCATGAGCCACCATGCCCAGCCATCATCATAGTGGTTTCTAAACGTTGTTCTGCAGGCAAGCTGCACATTGCCTGGGGAGTTTGGAAAATGTGAACTCCCCAGGCCCCCTGTCTGCAGCTCTGATCCAGTGCAGCCAGGCAGGGCCAGGGAATCTTTTTTTTTTTTTTTCTTTTTTCACAAACTCCCCAGGGCAGAACCCACTGGAGATCCTGGTGGTCCTCCCTGTCGCCACTGACCTTTCAGAAGTTCAGCGGCATAAGCCCTGCTGGCAGCTCCCCTCAGCCTCTCCTTTACAAGGGGACCTCTGCCTAGAGATCCCTCCCTCTCTGAGTGCTGCTGGCCGTGGACACAGCTGGGCCCAGAGGCTGAGCCCACTGGATTTTATAGGACTCCTAGGCCAGCCAGAAGCAGGCTGGGCAGGAGACCGATCCTGACTTACTGCTTGGAAGCCACTGGCAAAGTCTGCCTTGTGATAGAAGGTTCTAAAAGCATCCACACTAGCCCCCCCACATCCCCCACCCTCCCCCTAGTCTTTCAACTTTCTGAGACCCCAGAGGGGTCTCACTCAGTGTCCTTCGGGGTGGTGGGGTCGGACCAGGCAACCACTGGGGACTCGGCTGGTGACAACGCCTTGAGCTCTTCAGCCTCATCATCTTCAGAGGGCAGCTTCTTCCTGCAAAGACACAGATGTGGAAGGGGCCTTCAGCAAAGGCAGAGGCCCCAGGGAGAAGTGTCATGACTTTGATCCCTAAAGATCACCTACAGCCAATTCCTAGATAGAGGATGAGGGGTGGAGCATGAACTTCTGAGTCCTCATTTGCCTGGAGGGAGGGAAAAAGGCAGAAGAGAGGGGTATAGCCACTCTCTAGACCTCAGTCTTCCCATCTGTTAAATGGCTTGGCCTAAAGGTAACAGCACTGGTATTGCACCCCAGTCCTGCCTCTTACCTGTATGTGGCCTCAGCAAATTACTAAAACATGCTGAGTTATCTCAGTTTCCCCCTCTGTAAAATGGGATTAAATCTACCCAAGTAAACGAGATACTTATCACTTAGTTCTCAGCTTAAACTTCCTTCCCCTCTCCTGTTCCCTGTCTAAAGTCACCCACCTCATTCCCCTCTACTCTCTATCACACCACCTTTTCAGCTATCAGAGAAGCCATGGAATCCAGTCTCCAGCTTACAGTGTGACCTTAGGAAGTCCCATCCCCTCCTGAGCCCCAGGCTCCCTATCTGAAGAATGAGGACTAAATGATCCTGGGGTCCTCCATCAGTCAGGAAGTCCAAGTCTGCCATGGAGTACCTCATTCTGGAGCCATTAGTGTCTTGGCTTATGGTGTCTAGATCTGAAATCCACCTGAATTTCAGAGACAAGAAGGTTCTTGCCCAACCTGCCTCTGGCCTGACATCAGCAGGTTGGAGCCTGGGCATCTGACTTGGTGGAAGAGGTGCCTTTGACACTATTTTATGTTGGTATCTTAGGGGCTAACTCTCTGGATTTTCCCACCCTCTGTTCCAGCAGTGAAAATGAATTGGTTTACTGAGGAACGCAAAAGCCTGGGAAAGAAGAAAAAAGATCAAGAGAGAGAAATTCCTTAATACCACCAAGAAAGCAAGCTCCAGTGTTAGAGAAAGAATCCTGTTTAAGATAGAGTAGAACTAGCTGATGTAGAAACACAAAGATTGTGTCTGGAGGACTCCGCCCAGGCCAATATCTACCAATAGGAAGAGCATTTCCTATGTCCATGAATGAAGTTCTGGTGGAGAAGAATGCTCATTCTTAATGACTTCCATTAGCATTTAAAACACAGAAGGCTGAGTGTTAGCACATGAAACCAAGAGTCTGGGGACACGGGTATGCATGTCACACATGAAAGCATATGTGTTAGCACATCAGGATGAGCATCATATCAGTCAGCAGCATGAAGACGAGAGTTTAGGACTTGACATAGTTTGGCTCTGTGACCCCACCAAATCTCATGTTGAATCGTAATCCCCTGTGTTGGCAGTGGGGCTTGGTGGAGGTGATTAGATCACGGAGGCGGAGTTCTCATGAATGGTTTAGCACCATCCCCCCTTGGTACTGTACAGTGAGTGAATTCTCATGAAATCTGATTGTTTAAAAGTGTGTGGCACCTCCCCACTCTCTCTCAGTCCTGCTCTTGCCATGTGAGAGCCTGTTTCTTTTGCCTTCCACCATGAGTACAAGCTCCCTGAGGCCTCCCCAGAAGTAGATGCTGCCATGCTGCCTGTACAGTCTGTGGAACAATGAGCCAATTAAACCTCTTTTCTTTATTTTTTATTATTTTATTTATTTATTCATTTGAGATGGAGTCTTGCTCTGTCATCCAGGCTGGAGTGCAGTGGTGCAATCTCGGCTCACTGCAACCTCTGTCTCCCAGGTTCAAGCAATTCTCAGGCCTCAGCCTCCCAAGTAGCTGGGATTACAGGTGTGCACCACCACACCAGCTAATTTTTTTTTTTTTTTTTGTATTTTTAGTAGAGACGGGGTTTCACCATGTTGGCCAGGCTAGTCTCGATCTCCCAACCTCAGGTGATCCACCTGCCTCAGCCTTCCAAAGTGCTGGGATAACAGGCATGAGCCACCGCTCCCGGCCTCTCTCTTTTCTTTATAAATTACCCAGTCTCAGGTATTTCTTTACAACAATGCAAGAATAGACTAATACAGGAATTGAACCTGAGTGTACCAAAAATGGGCATAACATGGTAATACACATAGCTGAATCAGCAGGAGAAGCTTGGCTGTGGAGACATGAAAATAAAATGCAAGTCAGGAGTGGTAGGACTAGCAAATGGTTAGAGGCTGGGCCCCTGCTGTGAAGACCAGGCTGCAATTGCTACACTCAACAGGGCTCTCCTCAGCCTTGGTGAACACAGGGCAGCCTTGCTTCGGTCTTTAGCTGTGACTCTGTGAAAGTAAAATGGTGGAGCTGACTTCCAGAAAATAGGTCCTGGGACCTTAGTTTCTCAAGGGAAGTTCATGATTACTTTTTTTTTTTTTTTTTTTTTGAGATGGAGTCTCGCTCTGTCGCCCTGGCTGGAATGCAGTGGTGCAAGCTCGGCTCGCTGCAACCTCCGCCTCCCGGGTTCAAGCAATTCTCCTGCCTTAGCCTCTTGAGTAGCTGAGATTACAGGCAGGTGCCACCATGCCCAGCTAATTTTTGTATTTTTAGTAGAGACAGGGTTTCACCATATTGGCCAGGCTGGTCTCGAACTCCTGACCTCAGGTGATCCGCCTGCCTCGGCCTCCCAAAGTGCTGGGATTACAGGCATGAGCCACCGCCCCCGGCCATGATTACTTTTTACCAGGGCCTTCACTTCCATGAGGTTTGATCAGAAATGGAATCCACAGGCAGGGAGCTTCACCTTGGGACCAAGCCTGACAAGGATCTTTAGTGATTAATCTGCAATTCCCTGCAGAAGCTGAAAACTCCAGCCAGTCCCAAATTCCACCCTTTCCCCAGCTGGAGTGTCAGAGGAAGAAGCCTCTGAGAACACACCCTGGGGCCAAGCCCTAAGCTGCCCAAACCTGCTGACATCTGCACATCTTCCGAAGAAGCTCACCTCAGCAGAGGTTCCTACTCCAGCCCCTGAGGGCCAATCAGAGAGCTGGGCAGGAGGACACTGGGGCAGGGGTCACTGAGGCCATCACCGTGCAGACGCAACACTCCACTGGGACCCAAACCTGAGTCTGCCAGGGTGCTAGGCCAGCGCTCTTCCCCAGCCTCATCACCTTGACTCAAGATTGTACCACTAGGGTTTCTAGGGGGATCCAGAGGGAGGGATGTGTGACATCCACCTTGATTCCAGAAGGCTCTGAAATGATCCTGTTGCCTTCTGCCAACTCGCCTAGGGTGGCAAAATTCATGGATTCACTTTTTTCACACTGTAATTAACAAGAACAGCCCCACACAATAAGATTGGGGCCAAAAATCCCATTGCTGGGACCCAAAGTCCACCCTCCTGTGCCCAGCACAGGGCACTCTCCTGAGCCTAGAAAGTGCACACTGCCGCCGGATGCTGTCGCTCACGCCTGTAATCCCAACACTTTGGGAGGCTGAGGCGGGCAGATCACTTGCGGTTAGGAATTCAAGACCAGCCAGCCCAACATGGTGAAACCTCGTCTCTACTAAAAATACAAAAATTAGCCGGGTGTGGTGGCAGGCACCTATAATCCCAGCTACTTGGGAGGCTGAGGTAGGAGAATCGCTTAAATCGGGGAGGCAGAGGTTGCAGTGAGCTGAGACCACACCATTGCATTCCTGCCTGGGCAACAGGCAACAAGAGTGAAACTCCATCTCAAAAAAAAGAAACAAAACAAAACGAAACAAAAACCACAAAAGTGCAAGCTGCCCCAGAGAAGCCAGAATGAGGGCCTAAGCTGGCAGCTCCTGGTCCCCCAGCACTGCCTGTGTCTGGCCCTGTGCTCAGTACCTTAGGGTGCAGTAGCTCGTTAAATTCTCACAATTCTAGTAACCAGGTGGTGTTTCTTTCCTCGTGTTACACGGGGAAAATGGAGGCCTAGGGAGGTTAAATGACCTGCCTTAAGACCCACGTCTTACAAGTGGTGCTCTGGGATTCATTCCAAGCCACGGCCTTAAGCTGGAAGGAGGGCCTTGCCCAAGCTCCTCTGTGGCTTTTTGGCTCCCAATGTTCATTCTGTCCCTGCTCACAGTCAGCCCCACTGCCCTCGGCCTCTACAGGGAGGCAGGCCTCAGAACTCTCCCCTCTCAGGGCTGGGCTCAGGCAGAGGTTTCTCATCCCGTTTCTCATAGTCACAGTCAACCTGGCACTTGCTTGTTTATTTAGTTACTTGTTCATTGTCTATCTTGGCCCCTCTAGAATGTCAGCCCCACGAGGGCAGGCCCCTGTCAGGCTTCTCGCTCATGTATCCCCAGCACCCAGGGCAGAGCCCAGCACATCCAGATGTTCAGTACATGCTTGCAAATACATGAATGACAGGGACAAGAGGAGCCTCACAGGCCCAGCTCACAAGCAGAAGGCCAGAGGCTTAGATTCCAGTCCCACATGATCTTGGTCCCCTCCCTCCCCTAAATACGCCACCCCCTACCCAGCCCAGCCTGCGTTGCTTCCCTGCCCATATAAAGGGAACAGGGGTAAATGGAGCAGATGTCTACAAGTGGAGCCATTTCTGGATCCCTTAATGGGCTTTGTACATACTTCAGTGAACTAAACATAAGAACTGATGAAGTTGTGAGCTGTACTCCAAGGCTCAGTGAAACTGTGTCTCTTTTCTCTATGTTAAGACCTCACAGCCCTCAGTTTGCTACACCTGGCCATCTCCACTCTGACAGCCTTCTGACCTCAGCTGAGCAATTACTCAGGAGCTCATGGATGAGAGCAAAAATTAACTAAGAAGAAAGGACCATCTCTCCATCCAGCCAGTGCAGAAGAGGCACAGACAGCCTCCCTTAGCTTAAAAAGCACTGTCCTGCCCTTGGCAGTTTGCCTCCAGCTGTACACAGAGCCTTCTCCCAGGCACCTGGCTTGAGTTGTCCAAAAGTAGCTCTAACCACTCAGCAACAAATTTATCTGAAGAGGTGTAAAAATGTGCACCACCTTGACTAGGAGTGTCACTCTTGAGAAAGGAGCCTAAGGGCAGAGAGCAGAAGACCAAACACGTGATCATGGTGCCATTATGGATAGGGCCCAACAAGAGGAGATTTGTTAAGTTCATTCCGGCACGTGGAGCTGGAGGAATACTCAACAGCCATCGTAAGTGAGCATTAAGGAGATAGCCCAGCAATATGGAAAAGGGTTCATGGAATGAGACAGCACCATAAATTGGATCCCTCCTCCAATTAAAACCATTCAAGACCATGCGCCTAACCAAGGCATAGAGGAGAATGCAGAGCAGTAAAAACACCGTCTTGGATGGTGGGATTGTAGATGATTATTTTTCTAGTGTTCTGTGGTGTTTCCATTATATTATCTATTATCTTTTTTTTTTTCTTGAGACGGAGTCTCACTCTGTCACCCAGGCTGGAGTGCAATGGCATGATCTTGGCTCACGGCAACCGCTGCCTCCCAGGTTCAAACGATTCTCCTGCCTCAGCCTCCTTAGTAGCTGGGAAGACAGGCATGTGCCACCATGCCCAGCTAATTTTTGTATTTTTTAGTAGAGACAGGGTTTTGCCATGTTGGCCAGGCTGGTCTCAAACCCCTGACCTCAGGCGATCCATCTGCCTCCGCCTTCCAAAGTGCTGGGATTACAGGCATGAGCCACTGTGCCCAGCCCACATTATATTGTCTAATAATACAATGGGCGGATGACACTGAAAGCACAGGTAACAAAAGCAAAACATAGACAAGTGGGATTATCTCCATCTAAAAAGCTTCTGCATAGAAGGAAACAACAGAGTGAAAAAAAAGCCTGCAGAATGGGAGAAAATCTTTGAAAATTATATATTTGATAAATAAAAGAAACCCCTACACCTCAATATGAAAACAAACAAACACATTACCTAACTAAAAAATAGGCAAAGAACTCAAATAGACATTTCTCCAAAGAAGACATACAAATGGCTGGCAAGAATATGAAAAGCTACTCAACATCACTAATCATTGGGTGTATTAGTCCATTTTCACACTGCTATAAAGGACTATCTGAGACTGGGTAATTTACAAAGGAGAGAGGTTTAAGTGACTCACAGTTCTGCGTGGCTGGGGAAGCCTCAGGAAACTTACAATCACGGAGGAAGCCAAAGGGGAAGCAAGGCACATCTCACACAGCAGTGAGAGAGAGAGAGAGAGGGAGAGAGGGAGAGAGAGAGAGAGGGAGAGAGAGAGAGAGGGAGAGAAAGAGAGAGGGAGAGAAAGAGAGAGAGAGAGTTTTTCTTTTTAATTTATAAAGAAAAGAAGTTTAATTGACTCACAGTACCATAGGCTTAACAGGAAATACAACTGGGAGGCCTCAGGAAACAAACAATCATGGCAGAAGGCAGAGGGGAAACAGGTACATCTTCCCATGACAGAGCAGGAGAGAGAGAAAGAGCAAATGGGGAGGGGCCACACATTTTTAAATGCCAGAAGTGCCACAGTTTTAAACCATTGGATCTCGTGAGAACTCACTGTCATGAGAACAGCATGGGGAAAACCAGCCCCATGATCCATTCACCTCCCACCAGGTCCCTCCCTTGACACATGGGGATTACAATTCGAGAGGAGATTTGGGTGGGGACACAGAGCCAAACCATATAATCAAAGAAATGCAAATCAAAACCACAATGAGATACCATCTCACATCTGTTAAGATATCCATGATCAAAAAAAAAAAAAATAGAAAATAACAAGCATTGACAAGTATGTAGAGAAATAGGAAAAATGGTACAGTCACTGTGGAAAACAGCATGGTGGTTCCTGAAAATATTATAAATAGGACTGCCATATGATCCAGTAGTCCCTCTTCTGGGTGTTTATCCAAAATAATCAAAATCAGGATCTCAAAGAGATATTTGCACTCCCATGTTCATTGTAACACTATTCACAATGGCCAAGAGATGGAAACAATATAAATGTCCATCAACAGATAAATAAAGAAAATGTGGGCTGGGTTGGCAGCTCACACCTGTAATTCCGGCACTTTGGGAGGCTAAGGCAGGTGGATTGCTGGAGCTCAGGAGTTTGAGACCAGCCTTTGGCAACAAACTAAGACCCCATCTCTACAAAAAAATAAAAAATTAGCCGGGTGGTGGCACATGCCTGTAGTCCCAGCTACTTGAGAAGCTCAGAAGGGGAAATGCTTGAGCCCAGGAGGTTGAGGCTGCAGTGGACCAATATCACACCACTGCACTCCAACCTGGGTGACAGAGAGAGATCTTGTCTGAAAGGAAGAAAGCAGGAGAGGGGAGGGAAGGAGAGGGGAAGAGAGGGGAGGGGAGAGAGAGGGGGAGGAGGAGGGGAAGGAGGGGAATTTTCTTTTCCTAAAAAGAAAAGAAGAAAGAAAAGAAAATGTGGCATATCCATACAATGGGATATTACTCAGCCTTAAAAAAGGAAGAAAATCCTGTCACATGCTACAATGTGGATGAATCTTAAGGACATCGTGCCAAGAGAAATAAGCTAGTCCCAAAAAGATAAATACTGCATGATTCCACATATATGAGATACCTAAAGTAGTCAAGCTCATAGAAACAGAAAGTAGAATGAAAAAGCAGAATGGTGGCCGCCAGGGGCTGGGGTGGGGTGAAGGGAAGAATGGGGAGTTGCTGTTCTATGAATATAGAGTTTCAGTCATGCAAGATGAAAAATTCTAGAGATGTGCTGTAAAATAATGTGCATATAGGTAACAATACTGTACTGTACACTTAAAATTTAAGAGTTTTTTTAAAAAAAGACTTGGTGAGTTATAATCATATGCAAGTTTTAATAAATAGCATCCTATCAAAAATGAAATAAAATAAAATGAGGAGGTAGAAATTAATTCTGTAATATTTATTATATATTACTATATTATTTATTTATTTTAAATTTAAAAAGTTTTTTTTATTTTTTGAGACAGAGTCTTGCTCTGTTGCCCAGGCTGCAGTGCAATGGCACGATCTCAGTTCACTGCAACATCCCAGGCTTAAGCAATTCTCATGCCTCAGCCTCCTGAGTAGCTGGGATTATAGGAGTGCGCCACTATTCCTAGCTAATTTTATTGTATTTTTAGGAAAGACGGGGTTTCGCTATGTTGGCCAGGCTGGTCTTAAACTCCTGGCCTCAAACGATCCACCCATCTCAACCTCGCAAAGTGCTGGCATTACAGGCAGTAGCCACCGTGCCCCGCTATTACTATATTATTTATTATATTACTCCTTCTAACTTATAGCTGAGGGCATTTGGGACAGGGCCTCCCATGAGAGCTTTTATAAGAGACCTAAGCCAGGAGTTAGGAAAACCAGGAAGGGGCATCACAGTCCCACTTCTGACACCAACTCGCTGTGTGATTTTAGTCCAGCTGCTTCTCCCTCTGGCCTCAGTCTCTTCATCTGCCAAATAAACAGGTGGCACAGTGCCGAGAAAAGCCCAAGAGAAGCATAAAAGGTAACCTGTGTGTCCCCGAGGCTGAGCTTGGGACTATGAGGGTGTCTGATTTGGCAGAAGACGGTGGCGGCAACACGGGTGAGGGTGGATTCTCTTCCGCCATGAGGGGGCAGCTATCAGCATCGGTATCTTCCACCTGCACTTCTGGGTGCTGTTTCGTGGCAGGCACTGGGGGAGAGGAAGGAGAGGAGAAAGTCAGAGAGAGACAAAAGCCGGGTCCCAGGAGTCTGGCTGTGTTCTTGAAGAAAACCACAGAAAGCATGTTTGGAGGGGACTCTGATAGCTTCACTTCCCAATGGGGCGCACAGAAAAGCTCCATGCAAGGGGTGCAAGAACGTGGTGCCTGGGGTCCTCTGAGGGTCACAGCCACCAGCCCAGGAGCCACGAAAGAAGCCACAAAGCCACAGAAGCCACGGGAGCTCCCCTACACAGCCTGGAGCCCAGCTCTTCTAGCTCTCAAAGCCCAGTTTGGTTTCCCTGCACTTGAGCAAGCTCCAAGAGCTGAGGCAGTGGCAGTCCCCAGAGAGGACATAGGGGAGCCAGAGTCCTGGCGCCCGGCCTAGCACAGCCTGAGTCAGCTGCTTCCCCTCTCTGAGCTTCAGCTTCCCCATCCCAAGTTAGGGTGACCATGCCTTCCCAGGCCTGTGGGGAGGAGCCAGAAGGCACAAGTACTCACATTCTTAAAGATTCTTTTGTTTTTTGAGTCGGAGTCTCGCTCCGTCTCCCAGGCTGGAGTGCAGTGGTGCAATCTCAGTTCACTGCAAGCTCCTCCTCCTGGGTTCATGCCATTCTCCTGCCTCAGCCTCCCGAGTAGCTGGGACTACAGGCTCCCGCCACCACGCCCAGCTAGTTTTTTTTTTGTTTTATTTTGTTTTTTTTTGAGACGGAGTCTTGCTCTGTCACCCAGGCTGGAGTGCAGTGGCACAGTCTCGGCTCACTGCAAGCTCCGCCTCCCGGGGTTCATGCCATTCTCCTGCCTCAGCCTCCCAATTAGCTGCGAATACAGGCACCCGCCACCATGCCCGGCTAGTTTTTTGCATTTTTAGTAGAGACCGGGTTTCACCGTATTAGTCAGGATGGTCTCGATCTCCTGACCTCGTGATCCACCCGCCTCGGCCTCCCAAAGTTGCTGGGATTACAGGTGTGAGCCACTGCACCCAGCCAAGTCCTCACATTCTTTTTAAAAATTATTTTATTTATTTGTTTGTTTTTGAGACAGGGGGGCAGGTCTCACTCTGTTACCCAGGTTGGAGTGCAGTGGCACGATTGCAGCTCACTGCAATCTCTGCCTCCCAGGCTCAAGTGATCCTCCCAGCAGCCTCCCGAGTAGCTGGGACCACAGACGCACACCACCATGCTCGGCTAATTTTTGTGTTTTTGTAAAGATGAGGTCTCACCATGTTGCCCAGGCTGGTCTCGAACTCCTGAGCTCAGGTGATCCGCCTACCTTGGCCTCCCAAAGTGCTGGGATTACAGGCGTGGGCCACTGGGCCCAGCTGTCCTCACATTCTTGAAGAGCATCAAATGGAGACATTTGCAGGGTCCCTCCAATCAAGGGTAACAGACTGCGTAGTGTGTGCTACTCCCTATTTGGGTAACTGCTTGGGTATGTCCTTGTTCTTATACATGCCAGGGGCCCCCAAATTCATCAGCTAGCCTGACTCTGGACCTCTGAGAGGCCCTGTACTGTGTCCCACATTCTGAGAATCAGGTCCTCTCCAGGGAGCCTGGATGTGGCCCTACCTTGGGCTCCATCACCCACCTCAGGGACTGCAGGGACAGGTCTGCCCCAAGTCCAAGCTCAGAGGATACTGAGAGGCTGGGATAGTATTCCTCCTTCTTCCCCACACCTAGGGGGGTCTACCCAATAGCAGCTGGGCACAGGTGTGGGCACCAGCAAGGCAGGCAGGCAGGGATATACCCCTCAAAAGCGGGAAGCGGGGAGATTTTGAAATAATTATATATGTGCTTTTTCTTTCTTTTTTTTTTTGAGATGGAGTCTCGCTTTGTCACCCAGGCTGGAGTACAGTGGTGTGATATCGGCTCACTGCAACCTCTGCCTCCCAGGTTCAAGCCATTCTCCTGCCTCAGACTCCTGAGTAGCTGGGATTACAGGCCCCTGCCACCACGCCTGGCTAATTTTTGTATTTTTAGTGGAGACGGGGTTTCACCATGTTGGCCAGGCTGGTCTTGAACTCCTGATCTCAGGTGATCTGCCGGACTCGGCCTCCCAAAGTGCTGGGATTATGGGCATGAGCCACCGCACCCAGCTGATATGTGCTTTTTTTCAAATGGCCTTTATGAGAAAAGCCGGCACTCTGTTAAATTGCTTACACTTACTCTATAGTTTAATGGAGTGAACCCTAAATCCTCTGGAGAAGAGGGTAAGCAGGAATGGAGAAGTTGTTAAAAATGTAAAGGGGGCCAGGCACAGTTGCTCATGCCTGTAATCCCAGCACTTTGAAAGGCTGAGGTGGAAGGATCCCTTAAGTTCAAGAGCAGCCTGAGCAACATAGCAAACCCCCACCTCTACAAAAAAATACAAAAATCGGCTGGTCATAGTGTTCCAGCTACTTGGGAGGCTGAGGTTGGAGGATAGCTTGAACCTGGGAGGTCGAGCCTGCAATGAGTTAAGATCGTGCCTACTACACTCCAGCCTCGGCGAAAGAGCGAGACCCTGTCTCACAAAATAATAAAAAATAAAATAAAATGGAAGTAATGTTCTTACTACAGCTTCTCACTACCTTGTCTGTAGCATCTAGAATCATCATGTACTCTAGCACAGCTAGATCAGCCCTCTGTGTCAATGTGTCCCTGGGAACATTTTCCCAAGTGTGGGGCTCCCAGAGACTGGGGAGGACACGAGATGATCTCAGATGGTACGGACAAGGCAAAAGATAACCTAGAATAAGAATGTTACTCCCAGTCGGGCGCGGCAGCTCACGCCTGTAATTCCAGCACTTTGGGAGGCTGAGGAAGGAGGATGACCTGAAGTCAGGAGTTTGAGGCCAGCCTGGCCAACATGGAGAAACTCCAACTCTACTAAAAATACAAAAATTCCCCAGGCCTGGTGGCATGTGCCTATAATCCCAGCTACTCAGGAGGCTGAGGCAGGAGAATGGCATGAACCCGGGAGGCAGAGCTTGCAGTGAGCCGAGGTCGCACCACTGCACTCCAGCCTGGGTGGCAAAGTGAGATTCTGTCTCAAAAAAAAAAAGAAGCGGAGGTTGCAGTAAGCCAAGATCGCACCACTGCACTCCAGCCTGGGCAACAGAGCAAGACTCCATCTCAAAAAAAAAAAAAAAAAAGTTACCCTCTCTTTTAGTGAATACCCAGAGAGGAAGTCTCAGGTCAGTGCCACTGTGGCCTTAGAGCCTCTCTCACACAGCCTAATCCCACTTGGGGCTAAGAGAGCAGGCCCAGCTTCGAGCCTTCAGCAGGCCCATCCGTCTCATTAGAAAACAGCAACACCATTGTGTTTTCAGTGTATTTGAGGTTATTTTTATTTATGCCTCTGTTTATGGTAAGCAATGCTGGTTTTCCATTTGAATAGTAATAAAAACTTTTCCTATTTAAATATACTTAATTAAAAAAGAGAATCCACTGGAAGAAAAATAGGAAGCAAATAAAATTAGAGTTGGGGCCGGGCACAGTGGCTCATGCCTGCAATCCCAGCACTTTGGGAGGCTGAGGTGGGCAAATCACCTGAGGTCAGGAGTTCAAGACCAGCCTGACCAACATGGCAAAACCCTGTCTCTACTAAAAATACAAAAATTAGCCTGGAAAGGTGGCGCACGCCTGTGGTCCCAGCTACTCGGGAGGCAGAGATTGCAGTGAGCCGAGATGGTGCCACCAGACTCCAGCCCGAGCAACAGAGCAAGACTCCATCCCAAAAAAAAAAAAAAATAGAATTGGTACACATTTAGCAGTTATCAGGGAGTAGCCTGTGGCGGTGGGAGCTGGGGGATGCTTTGCGGTCTTTTTGTTTTGTTTCCTTTTTCTTCTTCTTTTTTTTTTTTTTTTTTTTTTAAGCAATTCAGCATCCTCAATGATAGGGGTGGGCTGATTTGGAGTAGTAGATGCAAGGCTTGCCTACCAGAAGGTGAAGGCCGGGGTGGCACCCCTTACTGTTGGATGACCTGCATGCCACCTCATCTCCTCTCTGTGCCCACCTCAAGCCAGGGAGAGGAGAGAAGGACAACAGTGGATGTCTTCCCGTGAAATGTTCTGTCCTGCCTGGCTGGACTGATCTCAGAGGCAGCTCTGCACCGTGTCAACCACAAATAAACAAACAAGCCAATCAAAAGGGAAAGCAGGCACGTCTGGCTTGGGTTAAGTCAGAAAGTGACAGGGGTTAGTCCAGGGTGCCAGTATGTTCGTGAGCTCTTTGTCTTCAGGCAGTGAGCAGTAGCAGCCCAAAGGCCACTACAGGGACCTTATCACAATCAGTGGATCCAGACAGCCCTCCCTCCACACTAGCCTCTGAGGAGGCCTATCTGCACCTGGAGCTGCTTTCCTGAAATGGAATTTGCTGAGCAGCAAACTGTCAAGGTCAGTGGATTCTATCTGCAATCGGCGCCGACACGACTCTTCTATTCCATTTCCCTCCTTTCACTCCCCTCCACTCCGACCCCAGACTCCCTGTCCAAGCCTCTTGGCCTAGAGATCTGAGCAAGTGACTTGTTTAAACTAAGGTGTGAATGATTACCTATATAAAAATGATGTGCCTAAAGAAAGGAATATATGTTTAACCCAAAGAAATGAATTGCTGGCCAGGCACAGTGGCTTATGCCTGTAATCCCAGCACTTTGGGAGGCCGAGGTGGGCAGATCATTTGATATCAGGAGTTTGAGACCAGCCTGGCCAACATGGCAAAACCCCATCTCTACTAAAATACAAAAAGTAGCCAGGCGTGATGGTGTATGCCTGTAATCCCAGCTGCTCGGGAGGCTGAGGCACAAGAATTGCTGGGAGGCAGAGGTTGCAGTGAACTGAGATCATGTCACTGCATTCCAGCCTGGGTGACAGAGAGAGACTCTGTCTCAAAAAACAAAAAAAAAAAAAAGAAAGAAAGAGAGAAAGAGGAAGAGAAAGAGAGAGAAAAAAAATAAATGAATTGCTAATTGTGGTGGAATTTTAGGCATGAAGAGAAGGAGCTAAAACCCCTCAAGTCACTACCACAAAGCAGGATGAAGGTATTGATCGGCAGAGGAAGAGGAGATGGTTTTCCATAAGCAACTAGTGGTCCACACCATGACCACAGCACCCAGGCAGGAAGACAGCCCCAGCCATGCAGAAGCACACGCCACAGATACGAGAATGCTGGGTGGGCAAGATCGTGCTACCTAGTTGGCGGATGGAGCGCTTGGTCTCCTTGGCGAAGCTGGAGTTGGACAAGGTGGTTCTCCGGGAGGTGAGGACAGGGATGCGGGTGATTGGGACACGGTAGCTGGGCACATTAGGGAGATGCTCTACCAGGTTTTGGAGGGCAGAGGCAGAGGCCACCTGGCCAGGTAGCTGGTCCTGAACTAGGCGATTCAGCTCCATGTTCTGGCATGGTGTAGCCATGGTGCTGGGGCCAGAGGGTCTCAGGCAGAGGCGTGACCCTGGGGACTGCAATTAGGAGCACAGAGTTGGGGGAGACAATAGGTGGGGGTCCTCCCACCAGCCTAACACGACCAGCCTGGTGCCTACCTGCATTTTCAGCAGTGCTACCCAAAGCCAGAAGCATCACTCTGTCCCTGGAGTTCAACGTCTAATGTGTCATCAGGTCATGTGGCTGGCCCACCCAGGAGCACTGAGGGACAGCCCAGGAGGCCCCCAACTTCTCATGCTCCCTCCACTTACCAATCACCGGCAGCATTTCCCAAAAATATTAGAATCAAAGAACCCAGAACTCACAGAGTCTCAGATTCTTAGACCCAAGAAACCCAGGACTCGAACATTCTTAGCCTGGTAGAATTTTCCAGTCCAAAGCAGCCCTGGAGGTCAACTAATCTCACTTCCAACCAGAAGCAGTAACTCTTCCTACGGCCCTGGTTCCCCAACTGGGCTGTGCATTGGAATCACCTGGGAAGGTTTGACAATTTCTGTTACCCAGGTCCATTCCCAGAGATTCTGACTTAATGGCTGGGATGAGGCCTGGCAGCAGGAATTTTTAAATCTCCCCAGGTGATTCCAATGGGCTGTGAGGTTTGAGGACCAGGGCTCAAGGCTATTGCCCCTCAAACACAAATGTGCAGACAAATCACCAGGAGATCGTGTTACCATGAGGAGTCTGATTCAGCAGGTCTGGATCGCGGCCCAATTTTCTCATTTCTAACCAGCTCCCGGGTTACGCCAAAGCTGCTGGGTCTAGGTCCATACTTTTGAGTGCAAATGGCTATGCCTCAGCATTTCTCAGAGTGTGGGTCCCAGACCACCTGCTTCCAAATCACCTGGGGAAGGGGCAGAACCCTCCCCACTGAACCAAGCCTGTACCTGTTTGCTCCTGGTCTTTTTCATCCATGTGGGGACCCAGCCCCAGGCCTGGACTTAGTAGGAATTCCTATAGATATGTGTTGAAGTTAACAGAGAACCCTTTCCAAAGACCAAGTAGGGAGCAAGCTCAGGACACTCAGGGTTAGGACACCTGGGTCCAGTCCCATTTCAACTGCTTGCTGGCTGGGACACATCCTCGTCCCAATATTGACTCCTCCCTGAGTGCCAGCCACAGTTTGGGGTGCCTTGGACACATTGTCTCCCTTACTCTGCCCAGCAACCTGTGAGCTAGGTACTATTATTGCCCCTTTTTTCTTTATTTGGAAGTCATGTTTCCGAGAGGTCACAGAACTGGCTCTGGGTCACACAGCAAGGAAGAGAGAGAGGAGCCAGGAGTGAAATGCAGGTCTGTGCCTTGACCTCTTGGCCAAATCCGCACACACAGAGCCTCAGTTTTCTCATCTGTAAAATGGCCTGTCTGCCTCACAGAGCGGCTGAAGACCCATGGCGTGGGGAATGTGGAGTGTAAGGCACGCAACACCTGCCGGCCGGGGGTTGGGGCCCGCCTGTCCCGGCTCCAGGGTCCAGCTGTTGCTGGACTCCTTGGGACTCTTTCTCCGCCATTGCTTGAGTTCTCAGGATTCAGGGCAGGGTGGTAAATCACAGCAAAATGTATGTGCTGGGTACAGCTGGAGATCAGGAAAAGCTCATAAAGAGACATGGAGTCCAGGACACTCTGTTAGCAAGTTCTGGTTCCAGTTTTCACTCAGCTATGTGATGTCTGAGCCAAACCCTCACTGGGCGGTAGCCCAAGAGCTGCATCCTCAATCCTCATTGAGCGGAAGTGGCAGGAGAGGCTGGCAGGAGGGACTGGCTGGGAGGGGCTGGTTAGGAGGGGCCTGCAGGAGGGGCTGGCAGGGAGAGGCTGGCAGGAAGGAGTTGGCTGGGATCGGGATTTCCCCAGCCCCACTGGGAGTCCTGGGCCTCAGTGAAATTCCTTAGAGCCTTTGAGATGTATCAGTAGGCTCTGATAATGTGGCCCCAAGACACCAAGGATGGGATTTTCCTGAAGACAGGGTGGCTGACGGGGCAATGGGGGGAAGGAGATGGAGGGAGAGGAGGAGGGGTTGCCCCTGCACGAAGGCTGCCTCCAGCCTAAAAGGACCTCAGACATTCTTGCGCAACCCATCACCACCACCGCCACACCTACCTCCTGAACTGGCAGCCTCGGCCTCGGCCTCAGGGTCCTCCTTGGTCTCGGCCCACTCCTGGGGCTCCTTTTCAGCCTCTGCTTCAGCCTCCTCCTCGGCCTCCTCCTTGGCCTTCTCTTCAGCCTCCTCCTCGGCCTCCTCCCCAGCTTCCTCCCACAGCTTCTGCAGAGAATAAAGTGGAAACAGAAACGTGACCATCAGCCCCCAGCCCTAGTCTCAGCAGCTCCTGTTAGATCTGCCTTCAGAAGTCCGCATGGGCCCAGTTCTGCTTCTTGCCCCGCCCAGCCAGTCAGGTCCTGCCAGCCCACCTTCTGGGCATCCCGGGAGTAGCCTACAACCTGTAGAGGGCAGTGCACCCAGGACCTACAGGTCCTAACAGCTGGACGTGTCACCTGTGATGAGGGACACTCTCCTTGCAGCCTGGCACATGGGGGAACAAAGCATCGACAGCGCCGCTCTTCACAGTGTGCAAGCCCTTTTGGGTCCTCCTACAGGCCCGAGGGAGGCGTCTGTAGCCCCCTCGTACACAGGTGGCTACTGGGACCCAGAGTGGGGAGGCGACTTGCCCCAAGCCAGGCACCCACAGGAGGACTCAAGCTGGGTCCATCCGACTCCCCACCCACGGCTTAGGCCACTATCTGACCCCTGCCAAGAGGGGGCCTCGCAGGACCCGCCACCCTGCTCCCTCTGTCCTGCGGGCATCTTACCAGCCCAAACTCCCCCTGTAAGCAAAGTGGACAAGGTCCCCATCCTTCCACCAATGCCAAGCCAGGCCTCAGAGGTGCCAGTGCCTGGTGCTTCTCATACCTGGTCTGAAGCGCTCTGGGGCCGGGTCCCGTCTTCTTCGCTCTGGCCCTCACCCACCTGCGACACCACACAGCTATCCAGCAGCACCCTGTGACCCGGGGCAGGGTGGGGAGGCAGGAGAAAAGGACTGGGTTAGGGGTGTTAAAGGTTTCCCCAGCCCTGCTAAAGGCCACGCTCTGTGCCAGGAGCGGAGGGTACAGAGATGCCCAAGAAACAGTCTCACCCACAGAAGCCTCCAGGCAGTGTCCTGCTAATAATCGCCCCATCTGAGACGTGCACTCAGCAAGGCACTGTGAAGGACGTGCCACAACTCTGCTAGGAAGGAGGGCTTCCTGGAGGAGATGGCCTGTAAGCTGAGCCTCCAGGATGATGATTTTACCACAAAGAATGGCGGGGAGGAAGAGGTTGTCCAGGAAATGGGAACAGCATGTGCGAGAAATGCATGGAGGATGGTTGGAGGAGCTGTCATCTGGGGTCTCCCAGTCTCCAGGCAATCTTGGTGATGGGTAGAGCATGACAAAAGTGAGGCCCAGAGAGGTGAAGTGACCTGGCGAAATCACACAGCAAATTGTCCCAAACCACACAAACCTCAAACCCAGGCCCTGGTTCTTCCCATGCCATGAGATCAGAGCCACTGCAACTGCTGAAGTTTTCATGGGTGCCAGGCCCAGGCAGCAGGCATACATAAGTGATAGAGCCAGGGGTGAGGCTGCAGTGGGCAGGGAGGGCTGCGGCAAACTGGTGAACCCATGTCCACTTGAAGACAGCAACCCCACTCCGCTGGAAAAGGGGGCCCAGGTGGCCAGATCATTCCATTTTCAAACAGAGCCTGAAATATATGTTTCTAAGGTGAAGTTGTCTGATATTTAGATGCTGATAATTCAAATTAATATATCTTTATTAATATGTAGTAGACAAAAGAACCTGTCTCCAGGCTAAATCAGACGTCCGTGTGCAACCTCTGGGTTAAAATGATGACTCAGGACCAGGGACTAATGTGATTTTTGTAGTTAGGATTAGTTCCTGCTTCCTAACACCTCCTCCCCACCCCTCAGACTCCTGTCATCCAGGGGCTCACAGAGGATGCTCTGGGGTGTCTGCCACCCAGGAAACCTGAATGCATCATTCTCTACCCAGAGGGCCAAGTCTCAGCCCGCCTGAGCAAGGACGGTGGGGCAGGAAGGTGGAGACGGGATCGTTGCCTAGTGGGTCTGGAGCCAGCCGCTTGGCAGCAGAAATCAGTCGGTAATCACATTGCCACAGCAGCTCCTGGGCTGCGTGCCAGGCACTCTGCATGAAAAGTCTCCCCAGATCCTCCTCCAAATTACCCTGAGAAATCTATAAACGCGGTACACCACAGCAACAAAATCATATGATCATCTCAATAGATGCAGAAAAAGTAATTGACAACATTCAACATCATTCCATGATCAAATCTTTCAACAAATTACGTATAGAAGAAATGGACCGCAATACAATAAAGGTCATATATGACAAGCCCACAGCTGACATCATACCTAATGGTGAAAAGCTGAAAGCTTTTCCTTTAAGATCAAGAACAAGACAAGCATGCCCACCCTCACTAGTTTTTTATTTTTATTTTTATTTTCTTTTTCTTTTTCTTTTTTTTTTTTTTTTGAGACAGGGTCTTTCTCTGTCACCAAGGCTGGAGTGCAACGGCATGATCATGGCTCACTACAGCCTCAACCTCCCAGGCTCAAGCCATCCTCCCGTTTCAGCCTCCCTAGTAGCTGGGACTACAGGCATGTTCCACCACTCCTGGCTATTTTTGTTTTTGTTTTGTTTTGTTTTGTTTGGTATTTTTAGTAGAGACAGAGTCTTGCTACATTGCCCAGGCTGGTCTCAAACTCCTGGGCTCAAGTGATCCTCCCACCTTGGTCTCCCAAAGTGCTAGGATTATAGGTGTGACCCACCACGCCTGGCCCACTCTCACCACTTCTATTCAATGTAGTATAAGAGGTCCTGGCTAGAGCAATTAGGCAGGAGGAAGAAATGAAAGGCATCCAAATTGGAAGGGAAGAAATTAAATTGTTCCTCTTTGCAGATAACTTGATCTTATATATAAAAAAAACCCAAAAGATTCCACCAAAAACTGTTAGAACTGATAAACCAATTCAGTAAAGTTGCAGGATATAAAATCAACATAGAAAATTCAGTAGCATTTCAATATACCAACAATGAACTATCTGAAAAAGAAATGAAACAACCCGATTTACAATAGCTATAAAATAAAATAAAATGCTTAGGAATAAATTTAATCAAGAAGGTGACAGAACCGTACGCTGAAAACTATAAAACATCGATGAAAGAAACTCAAGAAGATGGCTGGATGTGGTGGCTCATGCCTGTAATCTCAGCATTTTGGGAGGCTGAGACGGGAGGATTGCTTGAGCTCAGGAGTTTGAGACCAGCCTGAACAACATGGCAAAATCCCATCTCTATAAGATACAAAAACTAGCTGGGTGTGGTGGCATGTGCCTGTGGTCCAAGCTACTTGGAAGGCTGAGGTGGGAGGATTGCTTGAGCCTGGAAGATGGAGGCTGCAGTGAGCCGTGATTGCACCACTGTGCTCCAGCCTGGGCAACAGAGAAAGACCCTGCCTCAAAAAAAAAAAAAAAAAAAAAAAAACCCAACCCACATTGATTGAACACTACTTAAATGTAAAATCTGAAACTATAAAACCAATATATAAAATATAGGGGAAAAACCCTATGGTATTGGTCTAAGCAATGATTTTTAAAAATATGAACCCAAGAGCACAGGCAATGGAAGCAAAAATATACAAAATGGGATTACATCAAACTAAAAAGCTTCTGCACAGCCAAGGAAACAATCAAGAGTGAAGAAACAACCTACAGAATGGGAGAAAATACTTGCAAACCATAAGCCAAATAAGGGGTTAATATCCAAAATATATAAGAAACTCAATTGTAAAGAAAAAAACTGATTTAAAAAAATGGGCAAAGAATCTGAATAGACATTTCTCAGTGTCTCAAAAGATGACATACAAATGGCCAACAGGTATATGAAAAGATGCTTAACACCACTAATCATCAGAGAAATGCAAATCAAAACCGCATTGAAATATTAACTTCTCACCTGTTAGAATGGCAATTACCAAAAAAACAAGACAGGCCGGGTGCAGTGGCTCACACCTGTAATCCAAGCACTTTGGGAGGCCGAGGCGGGTGGATCATGAGGTCAGAAGTTCGAGACCAGCCTGGCCAACATAGTGAAACCCTGTCTCTACTAAAAATACAAAAATTAGGCAGGCGTGGCAGCACGCTCCTGTAATCCCAGCTACTTGGGAGGCTGAGGCAGGAGAATTGCTTGAACCCAGGAGGAGGAGGTTGCAGTGAACTGAGATTGCGCCATTGCACTCCAGCTGGGGTGACATAGTGAGACTCTGTCCACCGCCCCCGCCCAAAAAAAGACAAGATAGCAAGTGTTGGTGAGGATGCAGTGGAAAGGGAACACTTATACACTGTTGGTAGGATTGTAAATTAACACAGCCATTATGGAAAAGAATACGGAAGTTCCTCAAAAAGTTAAAAATGGAGCTACCATATGATTCAGCTGTTGGGTACAGATCCAAGGGAAATGAAAACAGTATGTTGAAGAGGTGTCTGCACTCCCAATCTTGCAGCATTAATTTTTTTTTTTTCAAGACAGAGTCTCGCTGTGTTTCCCAGGCTGGAGTGCAATGATGAGATCTCAGCTCACTGCAACCTCAGCCTCCCGGGTTCCAGTGAGTCTCCTGCCTCAGCCTCCCGAGTAGCTGGGAGTACAGGCCCATGTTACCACACCTGGCTAATTTTTGTATTTTTAGTAGAGTCAGGGTTTCACCATATTGGCCAGGCTGGTCTCGAGTTCCTGACCTCAGGTGATCCACTTGCCTCGGCCTCCCAAGTGTCTATCAACAGATGAGTGGATCAAGGAAATGTCCTATATATACACAATAGAATTCAGCCTTTAAGATGAAGGAAATTTTGTCATTTGTGAACCTTGAGGACATTATGTTCTGTGTTAAACACAGAAAGACATACCATATGATCTCACTTATATGTGGAGTGTAAAAAAGTTGAACTCACAGAAGGAGAGAATAGAATGGTAGTTACCAGGGGCTGGGGAGGGGTGAGAGGTGGGGAGATAGATGTTGGTTAAAGGGTACAAAGGTTCAGCTAGATAGGAAGCATAAATGTGAGAGATCTATTATACAGCCTGTGACTCTAGTTAATAGCAATGTATTGTATTTGTAAAAATTGCTAAGAGTAGATCTAAACTGTTCTCACCATAAAAAATGATGAACATATGAGGAAATGTGTATGTTAATTAGCTCGATTTAGCCATTCCACAATGTATACATATTTCAAAACAACAATTATACACAAAAATACATATAATTTTTGTCAATTGAAAAAATGATTAGGCTGGGCACGGTGGCTCGTGCCTGTAATCCCAGCACTTTGGGAGGCCGAGGTGGGCGGATCACTTGAGGTCAGAAGTTTGAGACCAGCCTGGCCAATTTGGCAAAACCCGCCTGTACTAAAAATACAAAAATTAGCCAGGCGCGGTGGTGCATGCCTGTAATCCCAGCTACTCAGGAGGCTGAGGCAGGAGAATTGCTTGAACCCAGGAGGCAGAGATTGCAGTGAGCCAGGATCGTGCCACTCCACTCCCTGGGCAACAGAGCAAGACTCTGTCTTAAAAAAAAAAGAAAAAATAATTAACTTTTTAAAAGAGTCTAGGAAAAAAAAAACCTCAAATCTCACATAACCCTGACAGATCGGAACTGTTACTGCTCACATGCACGCTGAGAAAACAGAGGCTCAGAGAGTTTCCATGGCCGATCCACGGTCATACTGCCTGTGCAAGGTGGGCCTGGATAAGATACTGCATCCCTGACCCCCAGGCCACGTGCTTAATGCTCTGTTTCACTGCCCGCCTCTGAGTATTTTGGAGACTGTGCCTTCTACACTAAGGAGAAGTCAGCCTTGCACAAATGGGTTAAAGACAAGTCTCTGGCTGCAAGGGGGATGATTGGATGACTTTCGTGAAATAGACACAGGGTCTGTCTCGGCTCTCTGCCCACAGCACAAAGGCTCAGAAAATGAACTGCCCACAGGCCCAGCCAGAGGCTTCCTGGGGTCCTGCTTATTCCAGTATCAGACCAGAAGCCACTGTATGGCCTTGGGCAAGTCACCTCGAAGCCCTTGGGCTGCCTCGTCTGCTCATCTGTCAAATGGGCAGGATTTGCCTGGCCTGTGCAGCCTGACCTATTTGAGTAAGATCAGAAGGGCCAATGAGAATCTCATAGAAAAGTCAAAAAAAGACTGCCAGGTGTTGTTCTGGTGATTCTTCTGGATTCTTCATCGCTAAACATTGGGAGCAGCTTTCCTTGTCTGTAATGCTAAGAATCTCATCTCTACACTTACTGGCAGGGCCCTGTCTCTGAACCTCAGTTCTCTCATCTGTGAAATGGGATGAGAGAATAATAGAATCTGCCATTCAGGCTGCCTTAGCCGTGAGTGGCATGGAAAAAAAATCGTAAGTCAAATGGAGGCCTTTATTATTGTTCTTGTCATTATTATTATTAATCCCAGAGGAGGCGGCGATCTGCAGGGTTATGAAATCACCCACGTGGATTGAGGAACCTTTTGCACAAACATCCCCAGCCATCAAAACACCTGAACAGCCCAGTGGTGGCGCTGTCAGCATCACCAGGGGCTGTCTAGGGGCCATGTACCAAAGCCGCATGGCCCCTGCTTGACAGGGTGCCAAGTGCCTGCCAAGGCCCCCTCTTGTGCAGCCCGGAAGCAGCAAGCCATCAACTTCCAGAAAGTTCCCAAGTCCCAGGGATTTCCAAGCAGAGGAACAGACCGATTGGCTGAGGTGGGCTTCCTGGAGGCCCCCCTGGCTTTCCAAGTTTAAGGTCCAGGGAGCAGCAGTGGCAGCCAGCTCTCAAAAGCTTACCCGTCCACTCCTCCCCCCTCGTGCCATCCCGCAGGCCGTGCCCCAGTGTTAAGGTCCTCACTGTCACCTTCAGCAGACTCTCCACCTGAAATCCCAGCCCCAAAAGCAGGAAGGAGGGGAGCCCTAGGGAGAGGCAGCCACCTACTTGGATCTCTCGGTTGGGGCCAGTCAGGATGCCCATGGTGCAGGGGTTCAGCTGGGGGCTGTGATGCTCATCCCAAGCCTGGGTTGGTGCATGCAAGTGGGAGCCCAGCTCCCGAGCCAGGGTGGCTCCAGTGGCAGAGGAGCCAGCAATCCTTCCTGTTTCTAATCAGATTGAGGAGATGTGCAGGGAACGGCAGAAGCATCCCCAGGGAGGCCAGGTGGAACCAAAAGGCCTCTGTTGCTAGGGAAAGCTGAGCTGTTGCCTGTAGAGACCGGGTCTCTAGGCGACCATCTGCCCGTTACCAGGCCCTCACATCATCAGTAACCTGTGTCTCTGCAAAGCTGGCCAAGAGCATCCTTCCCCAGCCATTGACAGCCCAGTTTTGCTTGCCCTGGGCCTCACACCCTCCGGCCCCGGACCTGTGATCACCCACTCCGTCACTCCCTTGTCCCTCCCTGGGCCTGGAGCCCAAAAGTTCCCCAAGTTCAAAACTCTGGGTAAACATTTGTATGAAGACGTTCACTCCTGCAGCATCTGCCGGTAACTCTGGATGCATGTGCATGTGTGCAAGGCTGTCATGTGGATGTGTGCAAGTGTGTACATGTGTGCCTGTGTGCACACACACATATGAACATGTATGAATGTGCTGCCTGTGCTTGTGCATATATGAAGGATGTGTGTGGGTATATGTGTGTGCATGCCTGTACATGTAAGTGTGTGCATAACCCAGCATGTATGTCTGTGTCAGTGTGCTGGCGCATAAGGGTATAGTGCAGATATGCGTGTGTGTGCCCATGTGTACTGCATTCTGAGAACATGTGTACACTTAGTACACATGTGCACATGCATGTATGTGAGCATAGTTGATCACTGGCCTTCAAAGGGTGTCTCAGATCCAGAGCAGTGGCAAATACAGGGGTTTTCCAGCCTGGGTGTTAGGTGTACAAGTTCAGCAAGGCAGCCACTTGTAGCTATGCACTCCACACAGAAGCATAGCTCCATAGAAGGCGAGGGCAAACAAGCTGCTCTAATGAAACCAGGCAGCAGCTAAGTTCTTCACCTTGCTGGGACTGCAGGGTGGCTCAGAAGGCAGAATCAGGACAAGTCAGGAAGCGACAGCAGCCATAGGGAAGCAGGCTTAGTTTTGGTCTAAGAAATAATTTCACAAGTCAGCGGGGCATATGGATGACACAGACAGCCTTTGAGAGGTTGTGAGCTCCCCGTCACTGGAGGTAAGCAAGTAGAGGCTGTGTGGCCTCCTGTCAAGGATGGAAAGAGTCTATGTGAACTGAGTAAGGATGGACTAAAAGCAGCTGACACTGAACAGGCTTCCAGCTCTGAAATCCTGTTTAACTATTTCCTGACTGGAACGAAAAGAGGCCATTGGGGGACGAGAACATCAGTGGCCATTGATGGGGCACTTACTCCCCTACAACTTCCATCGTCACCCCTGGCCCTGATGGCCCCTCTGCAGGAGCCTTTTATTATCCCCCATTTTACAGATGTGGAGGCAGAAGCTCTGAGTGGGTACACTACATGCCCCGGTCATTTCACTAACAGAAGCAAACTGGAGTTGGCGCTTCTGATGCCAGAGCCTGTGCTCCTAACACTCACAATGCTATCCTGTCTCGGGCCGTGGCCAGAGGGACAGATCAGGGAGAAAGGACGCGGGTCAGGAGGTACCATGGTGGGCAGAGACACAGGGACATAATGCCAGGGAACTGGAGCAAGGAGAGAGTAACTTACTATCACCTGGCCCACCATAACAGTCTCCTCACTGTTCTCCCTGCCTCAATCTTTCTCCAACACAGCTGCCAGATCATGCCACTCTCCTGCTCATGAACCTTCAATGGCTCCCTATTGCCTTTGGGAAAACAAGTTCAAGCCTTTACAACCTGCTTTTGAGGCAGTCCTTCTTTCTTCTTCTTCTTCTTTTTTTTTTTTTTTTAAGTAGAGATGGGGTTTTGCTATGTTGGCTAGGCTGGTCTCGAACTCCTGGGTTCAAGTGATCTACCTGCCTCGGCCTCCCAGAGTGCTGGGATTACAGGCGTGAGCCACCACGCCTGGCTGACCTTCCTGAAACACTAACTTGGCTTCTGGGCCCCACACTCTTCTTGTCTCTGCCCTGCTCACTGGTGCCTCCTCCTCAGTCCTTTTTGGTTCCTCATCTCCCCAACCTCTGGTCTTGTCCATGAGCCTCTTCTCTATCCACACTTGCTCCCTGAGCATCTCCTCGAGCCCCACAGCTTTCAATGCCACCTACATGCCCAGAATCCCAATGTCACATCTCCAGCCCCACCTCTCCCGCTCCTAACTCCAGGCACAGGTATCCAACTGCCTGCTCTTCCCCACGCATTATCCCCCTGTCCAGCCATCCTTCCACTCACCCTCCATAGTGTTTCCTGATCTCCAGTGTTTAACTTTTATTTTAACTGAACTCTTCTGTGTGTTTAACATTGAAATGTATGGATGTGGGTGGACAATCAATCATTACTGGGCGGTAGAGCAGAACCCAGGACAGCCCTAGAAGGCATCAAAGGCAACCAAGGTGGGTGGATATGGAGGGCAGGCAGCCTTGGCTTTGTGAATAATGGGAGAACTGGGAGCCCACTGCATATGTCCATGCAGACAACTAACATTTATTTGGTGCCCACTGTGTACCAGGCACTGTTCTAGGCTCTAGGGACATGGCAGTGAAAGCAACAGATAAAAGTCCCAGCCCTCTTGGAGGCTGCATCCTAGTGTGTGTGTAGGGGGATGTGGAGTGGTGGGTAATATGATTCCCAGGTCATGATGAGCACAGCAGGGGAACCCCAGCTTCTCGCAGCCTCTTTGGTCAAAGCCCAGCCTTACAGAGCACAGAACAACAGAAAGGAGCTCCCATGAGCAGCAAAGAGTGCCCAGACCCCAGGAGCTCAGCCAACCCCAGCCCCGTTCCCCGACAGGTGAGCAAATGACTTACTCAGTCACCTCCTCCTCTTCCTCCTCCTCCTCCTCTTCCTCTTCCTCCTCCTCATCTTCTTTCTCCTCTTCAATCCGGGACAGCTCTCTGAGTTGGGGTTAGAGGCAGGAGGTGAGCCCACCTGAAGCTGCCCCACTGAGTCTACCTCCTGCCCCTATTTTCTGTAGGATGTCCCATGACTCCTGAGCCCAGACCTGGACTTTCCAACCAAGGCTCAACCTGGGGAGCCCCACTTGAGCAACCCTGAACTCTCTCTGGCAACAAACCCTCTCCTCTGCATGAGGGGACTGTCCCAGCCACTGTCCTGGTGGTGACCCTAGCTCAGCCTCTGATCCTCTCTGGGCTCCCCATCTTAGTTTCCCCATCTTAGCTATGTAAGTTATGGGCTTCAGAACCCGAGATCTCCCACTGTCACCAAGCATCTCTAGTAGGAACAAAGATTGCGACATCCCCGTGGAAGGCAACTTGGCAATTATGACCACAATTCCACATTCCCATGACCAATGACCCAGCAATTCCCCTCTAGAAATCTCCTGCAGACATATTCACACATGTGCAAAGACATGCATACAAGAGTGCCTGTTGCAGAATTGTTCATAATAACAAAATTTTGGAACCAACCCAAATGTCCATCAATAGTGAAGAGGTTTAATAAATTATGGTACGGCCATATGATGGAATACTATGCAGCAGTGAAAAATGAAGATGCTCTCTATATCCTGAATGTGGAAAGACCTCAAGGTATATTGTTGACTAAATATAGGAAGGTGCGGATAGGTACATGTGCTATACCACCTTCTGTACAAAAAGAAAAAAGGAGGGAGATGCGAGCTTGCATATACCCAGACTGTCTCTGGAGTGGCACATAAGAACCTGGTAGCCGTTCTACCCATGGGAGAAGGATGGCTGTATGAAGGCAGGGGGAAGCAGGCTTGGTTCCTGCTCTGTGCCTTTTTGTACTTTTGGGATAAGGTACTGCATGCTTGGCACCTTCTCAAACAATAACTAATCTTTTAGGGTCTTCTCAGACTCCCCACCTGGGCATCTTCTCCACAGCTTTGTTCTCTTCTTTGTAAGCTGGAACCACCTCTGTACCCTGTGGGCTGGTACTGACATCCTGGTGGGCATCCTCCCAGTGCGGTTCAACCTCCTCTAGGACGAGGTCAGGCTCCACTTGCCCTCCAGGAAGGATGCTGACTGCAGGGAACACAGAAAGAGCCATTTACGGGATGTGCAGGAGAAAGCGCTTGGGCCTCTGAGTCCCAGGGAGACTGCAGGGAGCCTGCAGGGAGCCCTGGCTGTCGCCAGCAGTGCCTCAGTGCTTAGTCATGCAGTGGGGAAATGGCACTTTCCATTTTCAGCGGGACAAGATCAGTGTTCCGGTGATGGGTTGAAGCCTGTGCTCATTCACTCTGTCTCCATTATTTTCCCCCCTTCTCCTCTTGAGACAGGGCTTTGATTATGGTTGATCCTGTTTGTTTCTCACGGGGGACTCCTTCTTAAAGGTTTGTACAGAGGCAGAAACAATGCTTCCGATCACAGCATCACAGGGATGCCAAAAGGCCCAGGTTCAGGGTCCACCTGGCCACATCCAGGTGCAGGTGGCCTGGATTGTCCTGGGGGATGCAGAGAGAGCTTGCCTGCTTCCTGCTCTGTAGATGCCACCCCCTGGTGACAGCACGCCCATATTTGCTTCTGAGAGTCCTTCCCTCCCTCCTGGGCCTAGAGGCTCCGCCCTCTAGGGAAACTCAACTTTCTCATGGGGGTGGTCCCACCTTCAGATGGGAGTCTAATTTTCAATACTTCTTCGCGTATCCTGGTCCTTGACAACGAAAACACCCTGGGCCTGTGAGCTTGGCAGATGCTCAAAGGGAGTGCAGAGCAGTCTCATCAGGAACCTAAGCCTACCCCCAGGCAGGGGTCAGGGACAAAGGAGAATGCCTGGATACCAGGTGTCCACCAAAAGCTCCAGGGATCTTGGTGGCCTTCAGCCAAAGATGAATTAGTAATAGTGACATTTTTGTTGTTGAGACAGGGTCTTGCTCTGTCACTCAGGCTGGAGCGCATTAGTGCAATTATGGCTCACCACAGCCTCGACCTCCTGGGCTTCAGCGATCCTCCCACCGCAGCCTTCTGAGTAACTGGGACTACAGGCATGCACCACCATACCTGGGTAGTAGTGACGATGACTTTAAATGGAAGCCGGCCTCAAGTCTCATCCTGAGACCTTGGCTGTTACTGTTCATGATGTTGCATAACAACAATAACAATAATAATAGTAACAGCAGCTGCATTTTTGAGCACTTACTATGTTCCAGGCCCTGTGCTGAGTGATCTACGTGGAATAACTCGATTAGTCCTCACATCAACATTTCGAGGTTATAATTAGCATCCCCATTTTACTTTCCCTCTTTTATATTTTTCTCCCCATTTTACAGATGAGCAAACTGAGACACAGATAAATACCTTCTTTTATGGGGTGCTTCCATTGCCAGGCACAGAGCTCCCCACTTCTAGGTACAGATATTATCCCTGTTTCACAGATGAGGTGCTGCCTGCCCTCTAGGGAAGCCCCAAGCGCATCCTGAACTAGCTGTTTCCATGGTTGCTCCCGGCTCCTCTGGCCCTGCAAACGCCCCTGGGGTTTGGCCAGGGAGGCTCCTCCAAGTGTGACCCTGAATCCGGTGGTGGGATGTGTTGTCCGTGTCAGTCTATGCTGCTGTCCAGCAATAGTGCAATGTCTCCACTCTAAGCAGCCCCTTGGGATGCCACTTCCTGCCTGGGCATAGCAGGGGACATCCAGGGAACAGAACATCTTGCCTGACAGCACGTGAGCTTTGACAGCAGCCCCAAAGGGCAGGAACAATACTTTCCCCCTTGTAAAGAGAGCCAGCTCAGAGAGGCTGAGTGTCTTGTCCCAGGCTACACAGGAAGGTGGAGGCAGAGCCAGGTCCCCTGACTCCCGTTTTCCCAGTGCACTATCCCAGGTGACAAATGTGCCCCATGAGCGCCTCACTGGCGTCAGCGGCCACTCCTTATGGGGTGCCGTCCTTAAGAACTGATGCTGTCCTTGCTTCCACACTTCCTTTCCTTTCCATTAACATTTTCTTTTTAGGTCCTATTTTAGTGCGTGGGTATTTTACAAGCATTTCCTTTTTTTTTTTTTTTTTGAGACAGAGTCTCACTGTGACACCCAGGCTCGAGTGCAATGGTGCAATCTCGGCCCACTGCAACCTCCGCCTCCTGTTCAAGCGATTCTCGTGCCTCTGCTTCCCGAGTAGCTGGGATTACAGGCGTGCACCACTACACCCGGCTAATGTTTGTATTTTTAGTAGAGATGGGGTTTCACCATATTGGCCAGGCTGGTCTCGAACTCCTGACCTCAGGCAATCCACCCACCTTGGCCTCCCAAAGTGCTGGGATTACAGGCATGAGCCACCATGCCCGGCCTCATTTCCTCTTTTCATCTCCGCAGCAGGCCTGCAAGATGTGTCCTATACTGTTCCCATTTTACAGCTAGAGATTCTGCAGCACTGAGAGGAGGACGGTGCCCAAGATCACCAACCTGGAAGGGGAGGGATGGGGTATGCTGCCACACAGCCCCCAGGGCAGGCCCCCAGGAGGCGTGGTGCAGGAGCCCCTGGCCCACCCCTGGAGCTCCGACCACCCCTCTCTACAGGCATCTGATTCGTAGCTCGCCCAGCTTCTCCGTGGCCCTACCCAGGTGCTCAGGAGCTATGAGTGCCCCAGTTCTCATAGAAACTGCCACTCCACCCTGGCATGCCACCTCCTGGTCAGTGGCCTCTCTGCCCTCAGGGCCATCAAATGAGGTTCTGACCCTGGCCAGTGAAAGTCAACAGCCTCGGTCGGACGCAGTGGCTCACGCCTGTAAACCCAGCACTTTGGGAGGCCGAGGTGGGCAGATCATGAGGTCAAGAGATCGAGACCATCCTGGCCAACATGGTGAAACCCCTTCTCTACTAAAAATACAAAAATTAGCTGGGCATGGTGGCGCACGCTTGTAGTCCTAGCTACTAGGGAGGCTGAGGCAGGAGAATGGCTTGAACCCGGGAGGTAGAGGTTGCAGTGAGCCAAGATCACACCACTGCACTCCAGCCTGGTGACAGAGCAAGGCTCCATCTCAAAAAAAAAAAAAAAAGAAAGAAAATCAACAGCCTCATGTGGGAAGGAGCCCCTGCTTCCAGGATCAGCAGGCAGGAGCCAGGGCACATGAATTCTAGGCTAAGGCCCCCACCTGGACCCCTGGGTCTCTGTCAAAGCCTGACCCCTCACTCCAAACCTCCATCGTTTCTGGCAGGCCTGGGTCATGATACCTCCTTCCTCTGCCTCTGCCTGGCTCAGGCTCACATCTCCTCCCACCTGGCCCTGAAGCACTAACCTCTCACTGGATGTTTCTCAAAGTATGGTCCCAGCCTCTCGCCCAGCATCAGAATCATCTGAGAAAGCAGGTGCTTCTCAATAAAGCAGATTCTTCCATAACCATTGCTTGGTCATCAAAGAAAAAAGAAAGAAAGAAAGAAAAAAAAAACAGAACCAAATTCCCAGCTCCCAGTACCCTTGAATCAGAAAGTCTGGGGTAGGACATTCTTCATAGTTGGCCCCAGGTGCTTTGTAAGGGTCCCTGCTTTGATTGCTTTCCCTGTCTCCAATGCTTGCTCAGCCTCAGAGTAATCTTTCTGAAGTCACTCCCCTGCTCAATCACCTTCAATGGCTCCCCATTGCCTACAGCCTAGTCTCCTAAAGTCAGGCCCCAACTTCTCTGGTTTTATCTTCTGCATGAAGGATGCTAGGCTCCAGCTTAGCTGAAGTCCCACCACTCTCCTGTGTATCACACTTTATTCCCTCTACTGGGATTGCCCCACCTCATCACCATTTTGAGACCTCAGGGATCTC
This sequence comes from Pongo abelii, assembly GCF_028885655.2. Classification (NCBI taxonomy): domain Eukaryota; kingdom Metazoa; phylum Chordata; class Mammalia; order Primates; family Hominidae; genus Pongo; species Pongo abelii. The sequence continues at coordinate 57,221,937 of NC_072003.2, forward strand.
AAATCCAAAGGCCTGCCCAGCTAGGGTGATGATGTATACAAATGAAGGTGCAGGTGCCACCTGCCTTCAGGTGCCAGCAGCTGCCCGGACTGTCCTCACAAGCACAGTGTGGGCCCATTACAGCCAAGTCTACCCAGTTTTCAAGAGAAGCCAGATTTTTTCATATAAAGCTACCCGATTTTTAAATGTTGGCAATCAATTCTAATTTTTAAAATCACTCCACGGCCCAAACAAAGACACATGTGGGCCAGCTGGGAGCCAGGACCCCTGGCTCAGGACCCCTGGCTAATTCCTGCCCTCCTGCAACCCAACACCCCAAGCCCGGGGCTATTCAGTCCACCCATTTTTAAAACCTAAACCCTTCTTTTAGCTTTATCCTAAGCAATAATATCAATGCAATCACAGGTTTGATGTGCTCATTTACGCTCTTTTAATGTTAATGAAAACATTTGTTGCTGCTCACTGGTGTCACCAAGCCTTGGAAGGAGAGAGTGTGGCCAGGCCTAGGGAGAACCTCTTCTGGGAAAAACTGTACCCTGTCGAGGTGCTGACAGTGCCAGGTACCACACTGGGGGCTGTGCACACGTCCTCTCAAAGAGATGCTCAATACTGAGTCCTCCATCCACGGGGCTTTTTAATTTATTAATTTTAAAAAAGTTTTTTAGAGACAGGGTCTCACTGTATTACCCACGGTGGTCTCGAACTTTGGGGCTCAAGCAATCCTCCTGCCTCAGCCTCCCAAAGTGCTGGGATTACAGGCGTGAGCCACCACGCCCGGCTATGGGCCTTTTCCACAGCCCTCTGGGGGTAAGTCCTGCTGTCTAGCCTAAATCTTGCAGGCTGCCCATGGCTGGCCTTCCCCTTGTTCTGGTCTGGGAGGCTCTGGGGCTGGTGCAGGTGACTCTGGCTCCCTTTGTCCTGCCTGGGAGTGTGTGGAGAGGGAGGGGTTCGCTGTTCAAACAGGGTGGGGTGTCAGTGGCCACCTCCCCCCGGAAGGTCTTCTCTTCAGGGCATCCTTCTTTCCTTCCATCCATGTGTCCATCTGAGCTCTCCCAGATTCCCTTCTCCCTTATTTCAGAGACCTCCAGCTCCCATCACCCCTGAAACAAAGGAGAAGACAGGGTGGGTGGCTGGGTGGGCAGGCGGAGGGAATGAGTGGGTGAGTGAATGAATGGGGAAGGTAAGGGACACATATCCCCCAGCCTCTCAGAGTCTCCCCATGGCATGGGACGTGAGTGGAATGGTGTCTCCCCAAAAGATAATTCCAAGTCCTAACCCCATTACTTGTGAATGTGACCTTATTTGGAAATAGCTTCTTTGCAGATGTGATTAAGTTAAGGATCTCAAAGTGAGATCATCCCGGATTTAGGGTGGGCCCTAAATTCAATGACTGATGTCCTTTTAAAAGAACGGAGAGGGAGGCTTGACACACACAGACACAGAGGTAAAGGCTGTGTAGAGATGGAGGCGGGCACTGGAGGACAGCCAGAAGCCAGGGTTCGCCAAGGACCGCAAGTGGCCACCAGGAGCAAGGAGAGCGGCACGGGCGTGTCTCGCTCAGAGCCCCAGGAGGAGCCCACCCTGCCAAAGCCTTGACCCTGGGCTTCTGGCTCCTGAACTGTGGGAAGATCAGTGTCTGTTGTTCTAAGCCGCCCAGTGTGTGCACATCTGTTATGGCAGCCCTAAAAATGAAACCAAGCCAGCTCCTCGCCCTGTCCCCATGAGCCTGCCCCCACGGCCACCCAGTGTCCTCCCATTACCCATATGCTCCAGGCATTGCAGGGAGGCCCTGGCCACAGCTGGCGGGGAATCCTGCCCCCTTCCAGAGGGTTCTGGTGCTCCATCCTCAGATGCATACCCTCTGAAGGCTCTCTGCCCCAAGGAAACGTTTTTAGTTCCTTTAAGCGGCGGCTGCCAGGCCAGGTGGACTCGATTTGCTCTGTGACCCTGGGCAGGTGCTTTTGGTTCTCTGAGCTCTGTCCACTGCCTGCCCCAACAGCCATGAGGGTCTCTGCTCTGCTGCCCCAGGTTGGCCACGAGCTTCCATGAGAGACTGCATATGCCCTGCTCTGAGACAGGCCAGCTCTCCTCCTCCTCATGTCATCGCCATGATTACCATCAACCCTAACGCCCCCCACGCCTCTCCATAAGACCTGAGCTCCACAGTCCACTGGGCTGTGTGTGCTCCAGGCCACGGCGGACACCCCCAGCTTCAGGGCACTCACGGAGACCACCATAGGCCTAGCGGAGCTGGGGCTGGACACAGCCTTGCAGACACAGGGCAGAGCCCAGAGCCCTGGGACACCCTGAGGCCTGTGGTTGGAGGGCTTGTGTTCAGGATGGAACAGGGGATGCCACCACCCACAGCCCCTGAACTCTGCTCACAACTATAACCCATCACAGGCCTGGCACATAGTAGGCTGTCCTTAACTATGTATTGAATGAATGAATGAATGAATGAATGAATGAATGAATGCCTGTCCACCGTATGCCTCTCTGGAGGCCATGAAGTGAAGAAAGAACAGATCCTGCCTCCAGCCCCTTCCTGGTCTCAGTCCTCTGTCCCCGATTCCTGACTCAGGGCTGGGATAAAGGGCATCATATGCCTCCCCAACCCAGCTGCAGGTGACAGTGACCCCCTCCAGCTCAAGGGAGCTGGAGGCTGTGGGGCCTGGTTCCCCCAGTGAGACCTCACCCCTCTCCCTTCAGCTTGGCCAAACCCATTTGCTCAGCTGCCAGGGGATGGGGGAAGCTCTCTGGGCATTACCAGCAGGAAGGAGAGCTCATCTGACTTAGCCCCGGGACTGTTTTCTCCGGACAGAAGCTGGACGCCAGGCTCCGGGGGCCTCCAGCCACCATCTGGCTCTGAGCCAGGCTCTGGCTACCTGGCTACCTGGCCAGGCTGAACAGAGGTAGGGCCTGCAGAGCATGGGGTTCTCTCAGCTCCAGTCCAGGAGACCCTAACTGCCCCCTGTGTGAGTCCAGGTCTGGCCAGGGACAGCCTCCCTGCGCACATACAGTCAGACCCAAGGACACCAAGCAACCCTTCCTAATATGTACATGGGGACCCAGTAATGTGTCACTTACTTGTCTGCACATCACATATCCCAGGGGAGTCAGGCTCCTGCATGGAGAGACAAAAAAGGGAAAATCCTGCCGTGGCCTCTTCACCAGCCTCCCTGTTTCAGCCACCCACTTCCAGCACGTGATCTTGACCCACCTCTCTGGGCCTTAGTTGTCCCATGGGATGGAGAAGAGAGTCCCTGCTGTGCCCAGGGCCAATGAAGGATTTGAGGTGGGGGGAGGGGGCTTTGAGAGCTCGAGCCTTGTCTCAAGTGAAGCAAGGTGGGGGCGACCCCAGACAGCCACAGCAGCGGCACCTGCTCAGAGGAGCCAGGCCCAGCCCTTGAGTGACACAAAGGCCCAGGACCTGGCCAGGCCTTCCTCTCTCTGGAGCCTAGACAGCTTTGTTTACAGAACTCTTTGCTTCCATTCTCACAGCCCTGGGTATGAGAATGCAGGTAAAGAGTTCTGTAAACAACTGACCATTGGTCAGCTGGGACAACTGCGGTTCTGAGAGGGCCAGAGCCGAGGCCACACAGCCAGGAGAGAGATTAGGCCTCCCACCTCCCAGTTCCAGGTGCTTCTATAAAGACATCCAATTGCACCCACGAAAAAAGGGCCAGGTTCCCAGTTCTTGAGGAAGGAAAAGAAGGGGTGACAGAGCGCATGAGTGCTCCCCTGGCCACTCGTGTTGGAGCCCTAGGCTATCAGGAATGCACATAGGGCTGCCGGCTCCTATGAGCCTTACTGCTTCCCAGAATCTAGGTATCTCCCATCTCTGGACCTTTGCACATGCTTGGAGGCCACCTCCACTGGGAAGCCTTTCTTGATGCTTCCAGGAGGCTCCACTTCTGTGCCCCATGTCCTCTCTGCTCCCCCATGGAAGCACCTCCCCCACTGACTGTGAACTCCTGGCAGGCGGGGCTGGGCCAGCATGTCTCAGCCCTGTGGCCACCGTGCCTCAGAGAGTGGGTGGAATGAACATGGGCCATGCAGACAAAAAGGCTGGGGGAGCTGGGCTTCTGCCACAGGGTCCCTTCTTCCTGCTTCACCTTCACACCCCAGGGACACAGGCCAGCCATCCTCCTCCTTACCCGAGTTCCCAAGACCCCTCCCACCACCACCAGGGCCACCACTCAATGCGCCCAGCACTGACCTGTTCCCCTATTTTCCCATGTAGCACTGGCTGCGGCAACGCCATCTCCAGCCTGTGCAGGACCCACGCCACCAGCCTGCGGGTGGGAGAGAGTGTGCTGTGTCCAGGTGGGAAGGGTCATGGGTAAACTGAGGCTGGAGTCAGTTCGTTCCCAAGGCAGAAAAGAAGCCTGCCAAAAGGCAGAGCCTGCCAGGAGCCAGAGCCCAGGTCTCCAGCCCTGAAGACCACTTTCCCCCCTCTCCACCCTCCCTCGGTGCCCTGGCTACTGTTCAGGCCCCAGCAGGTAGCTCAGGCTCCCCTCACCCTCCCACCCATCCTCGGAAGGGAGTGCACTTTGGGCATCTCACACATGGAATGTGGCAATACCTGTCCCGATTTCCTTCCCTCCTTCCCTTCTTTTTTCTCCCATCTTTCTTTCTTGACTTGGTAGCCCAGGCTGGTGTGATCATATCTCACTCCTGTCTCAGCCTCCTGAGTAGCTAGGACTACAGGCACATGCCATCATGCCCAGCTTTTTTGTTGTTGTTGTTTTTTGTTTTTTAATTTTTTGTAGAGATGGAGTCTTTCTATATTGCCCAGGCTGGTCTCGAACTCCTGCTGCCATGGCTTCCCAAAGTACCGGGATTACAGGCATGAGCCACTGCACCTAGCCTGTATCCCATTTTAAATATATGTATCCTTTGGCCCAGGAACTCCATTTCCACTTATTTATCCTCCAGATTTACTTGTGCGTGAACCCAATGATGCATGCACGGGTTATTGACTGTGGCAAAAGAGTGAAAACAAATGTAAATGTCCACTGAGTGGTTAAATAAAAACTAGTGCATCCATTTAATGCAGCTGTTCAAGAAAGAATGCAGTAAGACCTGTGTGAATAAAAGCACCTCTAAGACACATTTTTCAGGTAAAAAAAAAGAAGCAGGCCAGGCGGGGTGGCTCACGCCTATAATCCTGGCACTTTGAGAGGCCAAGGCGGTCAGATTGCTTGAGGTCAGGAGTTTGAGACCAGCGTGGCCAACATGGCGAAACTCCATCTCTACTAAAAATACAAAAGTTAGCCAGGCACCTGTAATCCCAGCTACTCAGGAGGCTGAGGCAGGAGAATCGCTTGAACCCGGGAGGCAGAGGTTGCAGTGAGCCGAGATTGCACCACTGCATTCCAGCCTAGGAGACAGAGGCTTGGTCTCAAACAAACAAACAAACGAACTAAAAAGCAAAGTGCAGAAGAGTATGTATAGTTTGCTCCTGTCAGGTGTGTGTTGAAGAAAAAAAAAAGTACCCAAAGCTTGAAAGCTTGGATGTGCATAGAAAATGTGGGAAAGGGCACGAAGCCAATGTGGCTGCCTTGGGAAGGAGCCTGCACACATCCAATTGAGTTTTCTTCCAGGTTTCCAGGAGGTTGGGTGTTAGGCGGGGACAAGGTACTCATCCTGCTGCCTGGTGGGAGGCACCGCATTGAAGGTGGCTCACCTGGCACGGTCCCTGGGTGGTGGCAGGGAGGAGGTCTGAGCCTGGGAGCCGGGCTGGGGCTCTGGAGCTGGTGCCTCCTTGGGTTCCTCCTTGGGCTGCAGGGGGACAGGTGTGGGCAGGGAGAGGGTCTCCCGGGCCTGCAGCTTGGGCCCCATTTCCTGGGGGCGTCCTGGAGGCGCTAAGCAGCAGGGAAAGCAGGAGCTAGAGACGCCATCCCTTGAGGGCTTCCTCCAACCCCTCAAGGGCACAGGGGCCAGATTCGAGGCGCTAACAGGACTGAATGGGGAGCCCTTTGGGACCACCTCACCCATCCCTATCCTCAAACAGACCAGACAGACAAGGGAACTGAGACCCAGGGAGGTGAAGAGACTTACTCAAGACCCACAAGTCTGTTCCAGGACTCTGGCTTCCGAGCCTGGACTGGGGAGGGGATTCTGGTGACCCCCCCAACAGCCTGCTCCTGGCAAGCCCTGAACCCCGTCCTAGTCTGGGTGGGGGCTAAGGGCCTCCGGGGGATCCTCCAGGGCCCAGTTGACCCCTGAGCCCAGCCTGTGACCATCCCAGGCAGCCCCCTCCTGAGCTCCCCTCCCTGTACCTGGGTCTGAGGCAGCACCTGTAGCAACTGCAGGCTCATCTCTCCAGACCTGGGTGACAAACAGGGCGCAAGGTCACAGGCCATAGCAAGCTCTGTGCGCTTCCCCAACCCCCACTACCAGCTGTGTCCTGGCCCAAGGTGGGTGAGCTGGGGATGGGGGTGGGGGGTGTCTCTCCTCCTGAATCCCGGCCCCCTCTCACAGTCACTCCTCCCCATAGAGGACTCTCCAAGGTGGGGCATCACCCCCTTCTGAGTTCCAGGGTGGGTGGGGACAGCCTGCTGGAGGAAGCAGTCCCTCCTGGGGCCCCAGAAGCCCCCCCATACACTCAACTCCCTGCCTCTCCCTTCCTTGGCTCACCTCAGAGGATTTGGGGGGCTGAGGAAGCACTCTGTCCAGATTCTGCTCCAGCCACAGGAGCAGCCGCAGCCCGGGCCTGCAGAGGGGCCAGTGATCAGCAGAGCACCCTGAGGGAACGGACCAGTGCACTACCTAACAGCCCACCTCGGGGCCAAGCCTCGACCAGCCCTTCTGTGCCCTCCACCCGTGCTCTGCATAGTGGGGGCCTTGTCCTGGAAACTCTCAAGGAGCCCCAAGTGGGTGGGGAAATCCTGTCAGCCTCCATTTCTGAGCCAGGGCTGGACCAGGCTCTGGAACCACAGCCGTGGCCTCCTGGGGCAGCAGGGGAGAGGCAAGAGTCACTTGAGGACCTGAGTACAGCCCTGGGGGCTCCCTGTGCTGGAACAGACAGGGCTGGCTGGCTATACGGGAGTGTGACCTGTGCCATCACACAAAGCCTTAGACTTAGAAGGACCTGGTTTTGGTTTCATGCTCTGCTGTCACAGTCTGAAAACATTTAAAACAATTTTTTAAGGGGCCTGCATTTGCATTTTGCCCTGGGCCTAAAAATTATGTGGCTGGTCCTAAGATCAAGCATTGGATCCCAAATCCATCTGGCCTCTGGGAAGCCCCACTCTCTTCAGAGAAGCACCATGTTCCCAGGACAACCGGTTCCCCCAAGTATGGCCCAAAAGAAGAAGGCTGGTGAGTCCTCCAGGCGCCCTCATCCTAAATTGCTTTAGTGGTGCCAGGAATCAGCTGCGTATGTCTCAGAAGGAAGTAGAGGACCAAAAGACACAGAGAGAGAGCTGCAGCAAGGAATGAATGAATGAATGAATGAATGAATGAATGAAGTGTGTGATTATATATATGTGTGTTCATTCATGCATTCATTTGTCCCATGCGTGCTGAGTCCTCACTCTGTGGCAGGTGCTGTGCTGGGCACCAAGGGTTCAGCAGTGATCAGGACAAAAGCCCCTGCCCTCAAGGAGCCAGCAGTCTAATGAAGGAATGAGTGAAGGAATGAATGAATGGGGTGAATGGAAATGAATGCATGTCTCTGGATTTCCAGCAGAAACTACAAACTGGGAGCTTCAAGCTTACTTTGGAACTCTACAGTGTCCTGAAAACTTCTTGACTAAAAATTGAGGGTTTTACATAAAAAGCTAGATTTCTAGCTTCTCTTGAAAACCTGGAGGACCTGGCCACACAGGGCCTAAATGCCTGCAAGGAAGAGGCAGTTGAAACCGAGCAGGGCCCCTTCTCGGAGCTCCCTGGCTCCCCTCTTTGCCACAGTCCCCTCGCCAGCCTGCCACCCTTACTAATGGGGCAGCCACCCCTCCATGAGTCAGCTCTGAGAAGTCAGACACTGAGGCCAGCCCGGGCACCCTGATGTCCCCCACAGTGATCCAAGCCCTGCTTCCAGGCTCCGCACAGAGCCTACCTACATGAAGCCCACCTGTGAGGAGCTCATCCCTGCCCCTCCCTATTCTCAGAGGGTAGCCCCACCCAGGGACCTCTCAGTCATCCCTGGGAAAACCCAGGGACCTCCCACCACAAACCATGAGCAGCACATGGTCCACTGTCCCCATTCTATGGCTGGAAACAGGCCCAGAGGAGACGGGAGGCACGTCCAAGGTCACACCCTGAGGTGGTGGTAACAGACCCTGCTCCTAAAACCAAGGCCCTGTTCCTCCCACCCACACATACAGACAACAGTGACACTCAGGTATAGGGACTCACCTAGTGCCTTGGGCCTCGAGGGCCTCATTGGGTTCATCTGTGCACCCTGCAGGGTCGGAAAATACAGAAAGGCAGTCAGCAGTGGGAGACCTGCCCCAGCCCCCTGGGAAGCCTGGAGTGGGCACCGAGAGCTCAGCTCAACCCCAAGGTCAAACACAGGGTCAGTCGGATGAGAAGATCTGGCCTGGGCAGAGGCTCCCAAGGGGCAGGGCCCATCCCAGCAGCCCCTCAGCCCCTCAGCCCTGCTGCTGAAAAGCCATCCTGCCCCTTGGTCTTACCTGTGTCCCCAGTGCTGCCGTGCCCCAGGATCTGCCAGGGACAGACAGACAGACATGGGCAGGGAGCCCAAGGGCAGCCTCCCCACAGCCCCTCTCCAACCCGGCCCCTTCAGCCTCCAGCCCCAGCAGTACCTGAGCCGGGTCCTCCATGACGCTGTGAACAGGCTGTGGGATCACCTTCTCCACGCCCTTCATGAGCCAGGTCAGTACCCTGCGGCTGGGACTGCAATGGACAGAGACACCAGCCTGCCCTCAACTTCCCCTAGCTCAATGAGGCCCTCGAGGCCCAAGACACTAGATGAGTCTCTGTCCCTGAGTGTCACTGTCGTCTGTATGTGTATGGTATGGTTATTGGAAAGTACCTACATGTACCACTGGCCCAAGGCCAGTCCAGTGTCCAAAAGAACTTGGCTTGAATCCTAAACCACTGTCTCCCCACTGTGAGACTTCAGACCCGTCACCTCCCCAAAAAGCTCCGCTCCACGTCCTTCTCTGAAAAATCGGGGATGCTGATGCTTCATGAGGCCAGGCAGACTGGGTGCCATTCAGAGCCCACCCCCATGGGATGCTTAGGACAGAGCAGCTGACTTCCCTCTCCTCCTGCCTCCTGCTGTCCTGCTCTGAGCACACATCGTGCTCCCGAAGGGCTGAGGTTTGCTGCAGGTGTAATGCTGTGGCAGAGGCTGAGCAGCCTAAATCTGAAGGTCACAGCCTCCCTGCCTGAGGCCAGCCCAGCCCCAGCCCTGCTCAGGCCCCAAGCACCATGGTCTGAAATGTCTGAGCCAACTGGGAGATTCCATGCAAAAGCCTGGATTTCTGGCTTCTGTGAGAAAAGCAGAAGCTCTGACCCCATTGGGTCTGCATCTCACCCAAGCACTGAGAAACGTCCAGCCCCCTGTACAGGGGCACTCACTATGCAGCTCTGACCCACTCTTTCTTTTGGTCACATTGCCCTGCCCTCAAGGGGCTAACAGTCTAATGAATGAGTGAGCGAATTAACAGTCTAATGAATGAATGAGTGAAGGAATGAATGAATAGGGTGAATGGAGATGAATGCATGACTGGATTTCCAGCAGAAATTGCAAACTGGGAGCTTCAGGCTTACTTTGGGAGAGCCCGCCCTCCATCTGAAGCTCACTTCAGCCAATTCCCAGGATGTCCCAGGGCTTTCCCCAGAATGACAGCAGAGCTGAGGGCAGTGCCCATCCCCAACCCCATCCCCAGGGCTCCCTAGCTGGGAGGGGAGTTGGGGGGCAGGCTAGCCCTGAAGAGAGGGGAGGGTGGTGCAGTACCTGTTCATTTCAGAAATCTCAGCGCCCTGGGCCCGGAGGGATATGGTGGAAGTAAGGGCAGCCTCCTTGGTCTCTGGAAAAGAATCGCTCATCCTTCAGATCTAGGGCCTCAGACGGGCCCATTTGTACCTGCTTGGGGAGATCAAGTCAGGGGAGAGGAGAGAGACCCCCAGGGGTCAGAAAGCCAGGCTCCAGCTCAGCTCAACTGAAGTCTCTGGGAGCCCACCCTTAGCTTCTCTGAGCCTCAGTTTCCTCATCTGTGAAATGGGTCCGCCAGCCTCATGCACTCTGCGTCTCCAAGGGAGAATGCGGTCCCCCCTGCCATGCCAGCCTGGGCTTCAGCACTCACACTCACCCTGAGGGCTTGGGTCCGCCACAGCCACTTCCTCCTCCTTGAATGACTCTTCGGGGGGCTAGAAGGTTCAAACAGGATCATGTAAGTCCTAGGTGAGACCAGCCTGGTTTGGACAGGGGCAGCCTGATTCTCCCTCAAGGGATCCCTGCCCCACAAAAGACCCAAAGGACTCTTTCCTCAGGATCGTCTCTGTAAATCGTGGTGGCCTTACCTTCCACCTGGGATACTCCCTTCCTCCTAGCCCCAGGGACCCCTCATCTGGGGCTGGGGGCCCTCATAGCCCCCAAGGTCCAAGGTGGCCTCCCAGCCTCCCAGGCCTACAACATCCCCAAGAGGCTGCCCCACTTCAGTGGCCTGAGAGGAGAAAGGACCATTTAGAGATAGTTATGAAGTCTCGGGGCCGGCTGAGGGGAAGAGAGAGGTGAGAGGAGCCCACATTCCTCATGCCCCGCCAGGGCACTCCCTCTCCTTCTGGCCCAAACTTTCTATTCCTCCCTAGTAGTTAGGTGGAGTTTGGCCTCTGCCATCTGCCTTTCACCTGCCTCTGCAGCCACACCTCCTGCTACTACGTGCACATATGTGTATGTACAAACAAATATACATGCACATACATGCACAGATACATAAATGTGTGCATACTCACTCTCATGCACATACATACATGAACAGACATACATGTGAGCATATATACACATACATATGCATATATACAATGACACACAAATACCAACGTGCATATATACACACATGCACAGACACAAAAATAAGTGCATGTGCACACATGTACAGGCAAAAACATATGTACATATACATGTGTATGTACATATGCATACATGCCCCAACACACATATATGTGCATACAGTCATATGCAAACGTGCATATACACACATGCATTCATACAGATACACACATGCATATAACTGCCTGTGTACAGACACACAACATGCACATATGCATAGGTACATTGCAGATGTATACAGGTGCAGAAATATGAGTATACACACATATGCTCAGTCACACATGTGCATATTTGCACATACACAGAAGCATGTCCATATATGGACATGCACATACAGATTTCTGCACCTAAATATACATGAACATCCATGCACAGACACAAAATGTGTATATATACACATGTGGAGACAGGCAAATATGTGTATATACACACACACGACACATTCACAGATTCACAAACATGCATACACATAGAAATACATGAGTACACTCACATACTCAGAAATATGTAGACACATACACACACATACACACTACCATGTCACACAAGCACATGGAACCACAGATATACTAACACATGTGCACATAAACATATGTGCAAACACATATACATGCATTCATGTACGTATACATGTTCACATACATTGTCATGCACACCCAATGTGCAAATACATATGTGCACACACAGACATACCAAGGGCACACTACACACACATGTACATATACGTGTATATACATGCAACATATACACATGCATACGCACACCCTATACCTGTTTCCTAAACACACCCTGCCCTTCTCTAGTAACAGCCTTTCCTCTGCCAGGAATGCCCAGCCTCTCCATCTCCCTCGGTTAAAATTCTGCTCCACCCTCTGCGTCTAAGAAGCTCTCCCCCATCAGCCTCCAATCTCCAAAGTTAAGATGACTCTCCCTCTTCTGAGCTCCCATAGTTTGGTCTGACACACTTATTTGGCTCCCCAAGAAGGGGAGAGTTGAGGCCAATGTTGGGACTTACCACGTTCCCTCCTCTCCACCTGTGTCTCTTGGCAGAATGAACTGGCTGGGCTCTTGTCTGCTGACCCCCCGGGGCAATGCCTATTCATCTTTATGCTTTCAGCACTGACCACAGGGCCTGGCATCAATTAAAAGCTAAATCAAATCTGTCGAATTGAGCTGCTGAATTAGTTGTCATCCAGCTCCTGAATGGATGGGTTGCAGAGGAAAAGTTCTGGAGAAATACTCCACAGTGTGGTCCATGGATTTGTGCCAGTCTGCAAACTGTTACTGGTCCATGATGATTAAGCAGTTTGCACCAGAATGTTTATCAATGCACTGCTTCCTTCATTGAGAAAGTGTTGGTACAAAATAAATAGCAACTAAACTAATCAGTGTACTTAGCTACAGAGTAGATTTACATTCTGGTACAAACTGCTTAACCATCATGGACTAGTAATAAACAGTTCATGGACTGGCTCCTGTGAGTAGCTCTGTTGTGAACTCTAGAGGTTGGCAAAATACAGCCTGTGGGCCAAATCTAGGCTATTGCTTGTTTTTATAAATAAAATTTTATTGGAACCCAGCTATGCTCATTCATTCATGCATTACCTATAACTGTTTTCACACTATAATGGCAGAGTTGAGCAATTAACAGAGATAGCATCACCCACAAAGCCTAAAATATTTACTATCTATCCTTTTACAGAAAATGTTAGCCTTGGGCAAGCCCTACCCACTGTCTGAACCTGAGTTTTCTCACTCGAACAAGTGTGGGACCCTGTGACCCCCACTTTTCCTTCTGACGCCAACCTTTTCTGCTGTAGAAGGTCCCTGGAGAGCAGGTGGCCCAAACTGGGAAGACCCTGAGCAGCGAGGCCGGCCTGCCCCTCCTCCCCCTCCACCTCTCACCATGGACTCGGACTCTGTCTCGGCCTCCTCGGGATTCGGTTCTCGTTCCACCTCCGCCTCCAGCTCTGGCTCTGGTTCCACTTTCTCTTCCTCCTGCATCTTGGTCTTCCGAGGGGTCCCTGGGGGCTGAGGCAGCACCCTCTGGACCCAGCCCAACATCGTGACGCCTGTAGGAGACAGAGTCCTTAGCCCTCCCTGGAGCACTCACAGTAGCTCCCGCCACTTACGGGCCACTCTTATGAGTTGTACATTTCCTTTTCCTTCATCAACTTTAAAAACATTTCGACTGGGTGCGGTGGCTCACACCTGTAATCCCAGCAATTTGGGAGGCTGAGATGGGCCGATTGCTTGAATCCAGGAGTTTGAGATCAGGCTGGGTGAGACAGCAAGACCCTCGTCTCTACAAAATATTTTAAAAATTAGCCAGGTGTAGTGGTTCACTCCTGTAGTCCCAGCTACTCAGGAGGCTGAGGTGGGAGGATCGTTTGAGCCTAGGAGGTCGAGGCAGCAGTGGGTCATAATGCACCACTGTACTCCAGCCTGCACAACAGAGTGAGACCCTGTCTCAAAAAATATATTATATATATATATACATACATATATATTTGATATACATATACACATATATTACATATATACACACATGTGTTTGTGTATATATTTCTGCAATTATATCTCTAGGTATTTACCTTATAGAATTACTCAAGGCCATAAATATACGTGTACAAAGAAGCTGGTTGCAACAGCGTTATAGCAAAAGATGAAAAACACCCAAATATTCATCAAGAGGAGACTGGTTATTGGAAAGTACCTACATGTAACTAAATGTTCATCTCTAAGAGGGGCATGTATTAAATAAGTTACACTATACCCAATAATAGAATATTATGGAGGCATTAAAAAGAAAGAAGCAGTCTAATTGAGCTAACAAGAAGATGTGCCTGCTCTGAAGTTAAGTCATGAGCAGATCAGTTAATGTCTCTGTGCCTCAGTTTACTTGTCTGTAAAATGGGGATATTAATAGTACCTACCTCATGGGTTAATTGTGAGGATAAAATGAATTGATAAGTGTAACATACTCAGGCCAAGGGCAGTGGCTTACACCTATAATCCCAGCACTTTGGGAGGCCGAGGCGGACGGATCACTTGTGGTCAGGAGTTCCAGACCAGCCTGGCAACATGGGGAAGCCCCTTGCCTACTAAAAATACGAAAATTAGCTGGGCATGGTGGCGGGCACCTGTAATCCCAGCTACTCAGGAGGCTGAGGCACAAGAATCTCTTGAACACACGAGGTGGAGGTTGCAGTGAACCAAGATTGTGCCACTGCACTCCAGCCCGGGTGACAGAGTGAGATCCTGTCTCAAAAATAATAATAATAATAATAATAATAAATGTAACATACTCAGAACAGTGACTGGCACATGCCGAGAGCTTAATAAATGTTGGCTATGACTATTAGATGGTATCAAATGAAAACACTAATTGTGTAATATGCATATACTAAATAATCTCATTATAAGTAAAAATATTCATTATGAGTAATTATATGAGTGGAAAATCTGTCTGAAGATAAAATTAACCTATGTTCATCATTTTTTAATTTTTAAGATAAAATGGGCTGGGTGCAGTGGCTCATGCCTGTGATCCCAGCACTTTGGGAGGCCAAGATGGGAGGATCACTTGAGCTCAGGAGTTTGAGACCACTGTTGGCAACATATCAAGACCCTGTCTCTATTTAAAAAAAAAAAAAAAGCCTGGTATGGTGGTGTGCACCTGTAGTCTCAGCTACTCAGGAGGCTGAGGCAGGGGGTCAAGGCTTCAGTGATCATGCCACTGCACTTCTGCCTGGGTAACAAAGCAAGAGCCTGTCTCAAAAAAAGAAAAAAAATGGGCCTGGTGTGGTAGCTCACGCCTGTAATCCCAGCACTTTGGGAGGTGAAGGCAGGCAGATCACCTGAGGTCAGGAGTTCGAGATCAGCCTAGCCAATGTGGTGAAACCCCATCTCCACTAAAAATACAAAAATTAGCTGGGTGTGCTGGTGTGCACTTGTAATCCCAGCTACTCCGGAGGCTGAGGTGGGAGAATCACTTGAACCCGGGAGGCAGAGGTTGCAGTGAGCCGAGATCATGCCACTGCACTCCAGCCTGCCTGGGCGACAGAGTGAGACTCCTTCTCAAAAACAAACAAACAAAAAGCTGGGCGTGGTATGGCTCACACCTGTAATCCCAGCACTTTGGGAGGCTGAGGCAGGCAGATTGCTTGAGCTCAGGAGTTCGACACCAGCCTGGGCAACATGATGAAACCCTGTCTCTACCAAAAACACAAAAAATTAGCCCAGCGTGGTGGCACGTGCGTGTGGTACCAGTTACTCGGGAGGCTGAGGCATGAGAATCACTGGAGCCCAAAAGGTGGAGATTGCACTCCGCCATTGCACTCCAGCCTGGTTGACAGAGTGAGACCCTGTCTCAAAACTAAAATAAAATGCTTATAGTGCTATATTTTAAAAAAAGAAAGAAAGAAGAAGATAAAATGCCAGGTAAGCCTTTTTTCATGATATACTGTGTTATTTTAGTCCTACCTTAAATACAGGTTGTTTCTGGTTGATTTCTCCTTGGGGAATGGGGAGCCCCAGCCCTTATGACTGAACCCCTGCAGGATGGCCTGGCCAGTGGGCAGCGTGCAGGTCAGTGTGTGCTAACTCCTAGCCCTAGATGTGCTCTTGCCCCACATGAGTGTGCCCCACCCCTCTCCCAGCCATGGGCAACCCGGGCTTTGGCAGAGGGTCTGTATGCCCCTTTCTGCCAGGGACCCTGGCCCCAGCTGAAGAGGGCAGCCCAGGCCCAGGATCCTTGCCCCCAAGCCCAGCTCCCCAGAGCCCGCGGCTGTGCTGCCTGTCCTCTACTTACAGCCCTGACCTCTGTTCCCGCTCTGGCATCAGCAGCTCAGCCTCTCCCATGAGAGGCTATGGTAGGAACAGAGCTGTAAGTGTCAGATCCCTGGCTCAGCCTCCCAAAAAATGAACTTGGGCCAGACATGACCCCTCTGGTCTTCCATTTCCCCGAAGGTAGGGGCGCAGACACAATATTTTCCCAGGTCGGGACTGCCAGAGCTCACATGTTGGGATGGCAGATTTCACTGACCCCAGCCAGCCACAGGCAGCCCCAAGAGCCAGGGCTGAGCTAAGTGCGTTCTACCCATGATCATACTCATCCTCGCTCTCACCACCACGCCCTGCCCCTGCACTCAGTAAAATAAGAATTTTCATTATGTAGCACAGAAAGGTCAACAGAATCGCCTGAAGCAGCACAGCCAGCAGTGGCCAAGTTGAGTTTACACTCGGGTCTGCCCGATTCCAGCTGCCCCACATCTATTCCCAGGTGGTCGTGGCATTTGCCGAGTGTTGGCTTCTTCTGTGGGCCAGGCCTGTAGACCCTTCCCAGCAGGCAGCAATTCTGGCTTGCATTTCTAAACCTTCTGGAAATGACTAAGGAAGCCTCCTCGATGCCCCATTTTTCTTTTTCCTCCTAAATGAGAATTTTTGCAGGTCCCTCCCATCTTTCACCCGTTTCCCTGCTGACTGCACTTTGATGAGGGAGGCTCAGGTGGGAAGGGGGACCCACGAGTGGCAGCTCGGGGAGCTATGGTGTTGCACCACCAGCATTTCCAGAGTCTTCTGGAGAGCTGGTGAAAATATAGATTCCTAGGTCCCCCAGACCCTCCTGGAGGACCTAGGAATTTGCATTGCACAAGCTGTCCTGAAAATTCTGATGCCTGCTTAAGTCTGAGCTCCACCAGACAGAGGGAAGCCGCAGGTTTCCCACCGTGCCAGTTTGGTCCTGCCTAAATGCCTTTCTAGAGGGAGAACGTGGGTATCCCCTCGGGGTCCCACCAAGCCTCCACCTCATCCTGAGTTACCTGCTCAGATGCCAACCGCCAGCCAGGAATTGCCTTCTCGCTGCCACTTGTAGCTGGCCCCTCAGACACAAGGAAGATTAATTGGCAGTAGCTGGGCCGTGTGCAAAGGATTAGCAGGTGCTGAATGGGGGCGGGGGAGAAAAGAGGCTGTTGATGCCCAGGAAATCAGCAGCACCCCCCAACTCCCAGGGTCCAGCAAGGATGTGGGCCCCAGGGAAGGGCCCCTGCATGGCCCAGTTTTGGAGCACCATGGGTTGCCAGGGGACCCGCCCGGGTTACCAGGGGCACGGCTTCCCACACACCTTGGCCAAGACATGGAGTGGCTGGTGGGAGAATAACAGCTTGGAGTTCCCATGTGATGCCTGGAGACTCCTCAAGGTGGCAGGGGCTTGTCAACTCCCACTCAGCAGTGGCAAGAGGCGTACCCCAACTCCCCAGCCCCCAGGCCAGGACACAGGCAGGTTCTTTCTGGCTTAGAGTCTTCTCTGGGCAGGGTCTCAGCAGTCCTGCCTTGGACTGTGCCAGAAAGGCTGTGTCCCAGGGCTGGGCCTTGAGGATGGATCCAAGGCCCCGCAGATGACTGAGGCTGGACACTAGAAGGGATACAGAGATCTAGGAGGAGAGGGTGCAAGGGACAGGGCTGAAGGAAGAGGGGCTCAGTGTGGTGGCCCTGAGGGATATTTGGCAAAGGGGCAGGACTTGGCTTAATTATCTGCACCATTTCTAGAGTTCTTCCTTTCCTTTCCTTTCCTTTTTTTTTTTAATGCCACAGTCTCTCTCTGGCACTCAGGCTAAGTGAAGTGGTGCGATCATGGCTCATTGCAGCCTCAACCTCTCAGGCTTAAGTGATCCTCCCACCTCAGCCTCCCAAGTAGCAAACTACTCATGTGTGCTGCCATGCCAGGCTAATTTTTTTTTTTTTTTTTAGAGACAAGGGTCTCGCTATGTTGCCTCGGCTGGTCTCAAACTCCTGGATGCAAGCAATCCTCCTGCCTCAGCCTCTCATAGTATTGGGATTACAGATGTGAGCCACTGCACCTGGCCTAGAGCGCTTCCTTTGTGCCTGGCAGTGTGCCAGGCACACTGAGCAGGACAGACATAGGCACTGTCTTCATGGAGCTTACATTCCAATGGAGGAGATTACTGACAAATAAAGAATATTGCAAATTATGCTAAGTGCCATAAAAGAAACAGGGCAGAAGCGTGTGTTGTGGAGGGCAGTGGGGGCAGGCAGGCAGGCCCCTATGACGAGGTGGATGTATATTTGAGCTGAGACACAAAAAGTAAGAAAGACTCAGCTGTGAAAAAAGCTGGGTGAATGGTGCTCCAGGCCAAGGACACTGCAACGAGAAAGGTTCTGAGGCTGGAATGAGCCTTGAGGAGCAGAATGGGGCCTGGGGAGCCTGGAGCTTAGTGGGTGCAGAGGAGAGTGGTGGGAGATGAGGTTGACAGGGGGTGGGGCAGATGTTGTGAGACTGTAGTCCACAGGAAGGAGCGTAGTTTTAGATGATGATTTTGAACAGGGGGTGGGCATGATCTGTGTGGCTCCGTGTCGCAGGCAAGCATGGAAACAGGAAACTGGTCAGGAGGCTGTGGAGGGACAAGCTGATTGGTGACTGGATGACCCCTAGTTTCCCCTCCAGTGTTGGGCTTCAAGACCTCTGATAATGCAACCTCCACAAGGCAAGTGATACAGAAGAAAGTTCCTTCTGCCAGCAAGGCCAGACCTCAATGGTAAAGCTCAATGTACTCCCTGACCCTTCCCTACAAATATGCCAGGCTGCAGGGGTCAGAGCTCATCCCCAAGGAACAGCAGCAAGCCCTTCTGCTCTGCTTGGGCCTGAGAGTAACACAGGTGACATTCGCCCTTGCCTACAGCCTGACGGGAGGGATGATGGGGCTTGGACTATGCTGGTGGGAGTACAGATAGAAGGGAAAGGGGAGGAAAAAGGGGGGCATTGAGGGGCTCCCCCTGGGCAACTGGGTGGCTGGTTTAGTGGGTGAACCAGTAAACCACCCCAGGCTGGTTTACACATGTACTGAAAAGAAGAAGCCTGGGTCTGGAAGTTTGGAGGAAGAATTTTGGAGGGAAAATCATGAGCACTACTTTGTTAAGATGTCTGAGAGAGGCTGGGTGCAGTGGCTCACACCTGTAATCCTAGCATTTTGGGAGGCCGAGGCAGGTGGATCACCTCAGGTCAGGAGTTCGAGACAAGCCTTGCCAACATGGCAAAACTCTGTCTCTACTAAAAATACAAAAATTAGTCGGGCATGGTGGCAGGTGCCTATAATCCCAGCTACTCTGGAGGCTGAGGCAGGAGAATCGCCTGAACCCAGTGGGTGGAGGTTTCAGTGAGCCAAGATCACACCACTGCATTCCAGCCTAAGCAAAAAAAGAAAAAAGTCTGAGAGACATCCAGGTTGATATGTGAGTGTGTGTGTGTGTGTGCGTGCACGCGTGTGACTTAGGGAGAGGTCTACTGGAGATAGAAATTTTGGAGGCCTCAGCTTGCAGATGATGCTTAAAGCCACAGGACTGACTGATATCAACTAGGAAACCCAAGGAAACAAAGAGGACCAGAGGTGGCACCTGGAACACTTGGGCTCACTCAGAGGATGCAAAAAGAGCAGGAGCTAGTAAAGGAGCCTAAAGGAGCTGCTAGGGATGGGGATGGAGAAGCAGAAGCATGGGGTGAGGTGAAAGCCAAGAGTAGTGGCTGTGTTGGGGTGAGGGAATTATCCGAGGGGCCACTGTCTGAGACTTGAAATGCGTCCTGGGATTGGGCAACTTAGAGGCAGCTGGAGCCCCTGCAGAGTGGAAAGGAGGGAAAATTAGATGGGCCTGAGGGAAGAGTAGTGGGCTCTAGGGTGGGGAAAATGAGCAAAACACAGCCACACACAGTGGCTAAAGTTTGGATGAATCTCATGTGCATATATATGGAGAGAAAGAAGCCAGATTCAAAAGAAGACCCCAGTGATCCATGCATACAAAGTTCCCAAAAGGCAAAATTAGTCTGTCCTGTCTATGGCTACAAACATAAGTACATTTGCAGCCTCTAGTTTTCTATAAAGCCTAGAGTTGTTAAATAAAGTTTTCTATAGTTGCCCATAAATAAAAGCACAGGTTGTACTACAAGATGGGAGAGTGGTTCCTTCTTGCTGGGTTGGGGGTTGTGATTGGGAAGGCATATGTGGAAGCTTCTAGGGACTGGCAGGGCCAATGTCTTGCTTTCTTTTACTAACTTGGCTGGCATCTATTTTTCAAAACAAGCTCATGGGAATACACATGCCATAAAATTCACCCATGGTAAGTATACAATTCAATGACTTTTATATTACTTATTATTTATTTATTTATTTATTTAAGACAGGGTGTCACTCTGTCACCCAGGCTGGAGTGCAGTGGTGTGATCATAGCTCACCGCAGCCTCGACCTTCTGAGCTGAAGTCATTCTCCCACCTCAGCCTCCCAAGTAGCTGTGACCACAGGCACATGCCACCATGCCCAGTTAATTTTCGTATTTTTTGTAGAGACAGGGTTTCGCCATGTTTCCCAGGCTGGTCTCGAACTCCCGGGCTCAAGCAATCCACCCACTTGGGGTTCCCCAAGGGCTGGAATTACAGGCGTGAGCCACCACTCCAGCCTAACTCAATGATTTTTAACACATTGACTGAACTGTGCAACTCTTACCACATCTGGTTTTAGAACATTCCCATTGCCCCAGTAAGATCCCTCACACCAGAAGATAACCACTCTTCATTCGTACACCCCAGTCCCAGGCAACCATACATCTGCTTTCTGTGTCTATAGATTTATCTTTCCTGGACATTTTATATAAATGGGTCATACAATATGTGAGTTTTCACATCTGGCTTGTTTGATGTAGCGTAATGTTTTTGAGGTTCATCCACCTCGTAGCTTGTATCAGAACTTCATTTCTTTTCATTGCCCAAGAGTATTGCATAGTATAGACGCACCACAGTTTATCCACTCATCAGTGGACACGGGTTGTTTCCACTTTTTGGCTATACATCATGTTGCTATGAACATTTGTGTGCAAGTCTTTGTGGAGATATATACCTTTTTTTTTTTTTTTTTTTGAGACGGAATCTTGCTCTTGCCGCCCAGACTAGAGTGCGATGCTGCGATCTCAGCTCACTGCAACCTCCGCCTCCCAGGTTCAAGCGATTCTCCTGCCTCAGCCTCCTGAGTAGCTGGGATTACAGGCTTGCACCACCACGCCCAGCTAATTTTTGTATTTTCAGTAGAGACGGGTTTTCACCATGTTGGCCAGGCTGGTCTCAAATTCCTAACCTCAAGTGATCTGCCCACCTCGGCCTCCCAAAGTGCTGGGATTACAGGCATGAGCCATCGCATCTCACAATATACTTTCATTTCTCTTGGAAAGCCTCCTGGGGTAGAATCTTCCAGATGACCCAATCATATGGTACATTTCTGTTTCATTTTTTAAGAAACTGCTAAACTGTTTTAAAAGTAGTACTCCATGTCTTGACCAGCGTGGGTGGTAGTTATATGGGGTCTCATTTTGTAAATTATTAGTTACATTAGATATTTATGCACTTTCTGTATTTCTTCTATTTTATAACTTTAAAAGAGTCAAGAAATAAATTGGGGGTGGGGTGGTGAGTGGAGTCAACTCTGGGAAGGTTTTCTGTAAGGGGTAGCAGTTAGGGAAGCTGTTCTGGAAGCTGTATGGAGCACTGGAGGAGGAGCAACTGGGGAAACAAATCCTACAAGAATTTCACAGGAGGGGCTCCAAGACCCATCAGGCTCAGCCCCTGGGCAGGTATATGCAAAGCACATGCCAATATATGCAAATAAGTTAGGCTTTCCTGGGGTTTCCTCACCTTGGGGGTCTGTTTCTAATGGTTGTGACCAGGACAGTGGGCAGGCCCCAGGGCTTTGGGGTGCTGGGCTTGGGCACTCACAGCCTGGCTTTCCTGGGAGTGGGGAGCCTGCAGTCCTGCAGGGGCTGAGGGTGGAGTATCATCTGCTAATCCCTGGCCTGCTGAGGCCACCACTCTCCCTGATCCCCTCACG
Organism: Pongo abelii; assembly: GCF_028885655.2. Taxonomy (NCBI): domain Eukaryota; kingdom Metazoa; phylum Chordata; class Mammalia; order Primates; family Hominidae; genus Pongo; species Pongo abelii. The sequence goes on from NC_072003.2 coordinate 57,243,850, forward strand.
CTTACCCTGGATACTGGCCACAGCTAATCTCCACTCCTGGAGACTCAAGGGCTGGCAGACAGTGCAGTGCCCTCTTCCCTGAGGGTTCCAGGGAGGGGAGATCCCTCTCAGCATCCAGATCCTCCTAACGGCAGATCCTAGAGTCCTCGCCTAACATAGAGGACAGCCTTGAGTCCCAGAGAGATGCGGTAATTAGCCCAGGATTACATAGCCTGCAGTGGGCTCAGTAGCCATTTCTGGCCTGCCTTGGCCTGACTACCTCCAGAGAACCCCAGCTCCCCATCTGACATTTCCCAAGATGCCTGGCCTGTGCTGAGGCCTGGGAGACCACAGCCTTCAGGAAGACTGGAAGGGAGTGGCCAGAGCACAGGAATTCTGGCACAGGCTCTTGTTAGAGCCTGTAGTTGCCAGGGTTGCTAAGGAGTGGGTGCCTCAGAATCAGGCTGCAATGGGCATTGTCTGTGCACAATGTTCCTTTATTCTGCTGCTGTCCATAATAAGGGCTCGTCCACCTCACTTCCTCTTCTGCCCACTGAGCAGTCAAAGAGCTGAAAGTCCTTATAAGCCTGTGCACCTGGGCCTGGGCCCTACAGATAAGGTAGCTGCTATTGGTGAGTCAGAAGCAGGGAGCCCTCGCTCTCTTCCCCATCTCCGTGATCCCCCTCCCTGTCCCCCCCCAGGCAGTCACATCCCCTAAGGCAGCTTCCCCATGCCTTGTCACCATGCCCCCTCCCTGCTCCTCCATGATCTAAGGTCCTCTCTCCTCCTGCCACCCTAGCTCCCATCTCCACCTCTCACCTCTAACTCAGGGTCAGGAAAAGCAAGCTGCCTCAACAAATTCTCACTAAAGTGTAAATGACTGAAAGGCTCCTGGGACTATCTGCTTTTTAAAGGGAGGCACTGGGTATCCAGTAATGCTTTTCTAGTTTAAATATATCATGTTGCTCCCCTTCCTGAAAATCTTTCTGAGTCAATCTGTAGAATTTTGGGTAAATATCTTAGCTAGGGCAAGTCCATAATTATTCACCCAGAGGTATACGGCATACTAAGCTACATTCTGAATCCACTTGCTGCTGCACTTTCCTGCTTATTATTTAAGAATAGACTCGCCAGGCAAGGTGGCTCACACCTGTAATCCCAGCACTTTGAGAAGCTGAGGCGGGTGGATCACTTGAGGTCAGGAATTCGAGACCAGCCTAGCCAACATGGTGAAACCCCGTCTCTACTAAAAATACAAAAACTAGCCACATGTGGTGGTGGATGCCTATAATCCCAGTTCCTCAGGAGGCTGAGGCAGGAGAATCACTTGAACCCAGAAGACAGAGGTTGCATTGAGCCAAGATGGCGCCACTGTACTTCAGTCTGAGCAGGAGAGTGAGACTCTGTCTCAAAAAAAAAAAAAAAGAAAAGAAAGAAAAAAAAAAAACAAATAGACTCAAATACCACCTCTTTTAGACCATTCCTTGAATGTCCCAACCCCAGCCTCCCCAGAAACACTCACTCTGTACTGACCTCCCTCACAGCCATGGCACAAGGCACAATGTGTGTGTGTGTGTGTGTGTGTGTGTGTGTGTGTGTGTGTTGGAAGGGGAGTGGGAGGGTTGTCTCTCTTATTTTCTGTTACCTGAATGTTCCTGCCACCTCATGCTGAGCTCCAGAAAAATGGCCTGGCACACAGTAGGTGCTAAATAAATGTTTGGCAAGTAGACATCGGCACTGGCCAAGGTTGTTTTCATGCAGAGAAGGGTGTCTGGCCAGCATGAGCCCAGGGTGAGCCCCTTAGAACCCTCTGCCCCCCAGCTATGGCCCGCATCATCGACCTGGTGCCCTGGGACGATGGCTCCACACATGTGTATGCCTCCCCGGCCATCCTGCTTCCCGTGGAGCGGCAGCGCAACCAGCTGGCGGGCGTGAAGCAGCAGCTCTACCACCCAGCCCTGCCCACCCTGCGCCACATGGACAGGGACACTGTCAAGTCCTGCCTTCCTGATGAGCACTGCCAGTCCACCACCTACTGCCGCAAAGGTCAGGCCACCAGTGCAGGATCCCCTTTGGGGAAGGGGCAGGTGGTTTCAAGAAAGAGGGAGACAGATGCAAGGATGAAAGAGGCCAGTCCCAGCTCTGCTGCTCCCTGCCCAGGACACTTTGGCCAGGTCTGAGCCTCTGTTTACTGCTCAGTACAATGAGGATAATCGACAAGGCCTGCCTCAAAGAGTTGTTGTGGGGTTAGAAGGAGATAAGGCACAAAAAACTCTTAGAGGCTGGGCGCAGTGGCTCACGCCTGCAATCCCAGCACTTTGGGAGGCCAAGGCAGGCTGATCACCTGAGGTCAGGAGTTTGAGACCAGCCTGGCCAATATGGTGAAACCCCATCTCTACTAAAAATACAAAAATTAACCAGGCGTGGTGGCAGGCACCTGTAATCCCAGCTATTTGGGAGGCTGAGGCATGAGAATCACTTAAACCTGGGAGGCGGAGGTTGCAGTGAGCCAAGATCGCGCCACTGCACTCCAGCCTAGGCAACAAGAGCGAGTCTCCATCTCAAAAAAAAAAGCACTTAGAGTAGTGCCTGGCACATAATATGTGCTCAAAAACTATTGCTGATGCCATTGTTGTTATTGTTGTTTTGTTTTTTGAAGACAGTGTCCTACTCTGTCGCCCAGGCTGGAGTGCAGTGGCATGATCACAGCTCACTGCAACCTCGACCTCCCAGACTCAAATGATCCTCCCATCTCAACCTCCCGAGTAGCTGGGACCACAGACCCATGCCACCCTGCCCTGCTAATTTTAAAAAATTATTTGTAGAGACAGGGTCTCCCTATGTTGCCTAGCCTGGTCTCAACTCCTGGGTTCAAACGATCCTCCTGCCTTGGCCTCCCAAAGTGCTGAGATTACAGGCATGAGCCACTGTGCCTAGCCTGTTGTAATTAACGGAGAGAGAACTGGGGAGAGGTTGACAGGTGCAGTGGTAGGAGTCATAACAGTAACAACTTCTGCCCAAGCATCTCTGTATGTGGAAAAGAGAGACCTCTCCTCACAGCCCCCATGCAGGAGAGGAGGACGTGTGGGCATTCAGGGCAAAAGAGCCCCACGGGCCTAGTGAATAACCCCGCATGGACTGAGGAGCTTGCGTGTGGAGGGATTTAGAAGGTATTTAGCAGATAAAGTCAACAGGAGTAGGTGCAGGCGGGGCGGGATAGGAGGCCGAACAGGGGGAGTGCAGGCCCATACCTAGGCTCCAGCTTGGGTGACAGGTGGGTTGAGGGTGTCAGAGACCGCACAGAGATTACCAGAGTTGCCACACGGGCCCTGATGGGAAACACAAATGAGGGAAGTGGGTGAGGAGGCCGTGGGGAAGGAAAATTCCACAGGGAAATGGGGCACCCACACCTGCCCTATTTAAACGGCAGCCACGGGGCTCCCCGCAGACTGTGCTATGTTGGAGGGGCCAGCCAGGTCACCAGTTCTTCCAATTTCCCGCTTCCGAGAGAAGCCAGGAATCTAGATTTTTAAGGAAAGCTCTGATGTAGGTATGTATTTTATTGTAAGCATATGCTTTAAGTAAAAGTAATAGTCACAACTTCAAAGCTCAAAATGCTGTAACAATATGCACAGCAACAAGCCTCACTCCCACTGCCCCCCTATACAGGTAACTCCCCCAACATTCTTAGTTTCTGATGTCTCTCCCTGGTTTACTAATGGGAATATAAACACGTTATTTTGCTCCCCAACTTTTTATTACTGTTAACTGAAAAATCAGAAATTTATAAATTTAGGCAGGGCATGGTGGCTCACGCCCGTAATCTCAGCATTTTGGGAGGCTGAGGCAGGCAGATCACATGAGGTCAGAAGTTCGAGACCAGCCTGGCCAACCTGGTGAAACCCCATCTTCACTAAAAATACAAAAATTAGCCAGGCGGGGTGGTGGGTGCCTGTAATCCCAGCTCCCAGGCTGAGGCAGGAGAATCACCTAAACCCGGGAGGCAGAGGTTGCGATGAGCCGAGATGGAGCCACTGCACTCCAGCCTGGGTGACAGAGTGAGACTCTGTCTTCAAAAAATAAAAATAAATGTATAAGTTTAGAAAAGGAGACTTTATTTCTTATAAGGGGTTATAGCTGCAAGGTGGCCATCCCACAGGCTGGAAAGTGCGCCTCCAGCTGAAGCCCAAAGATAGGCATGTCAAAGGAGGAGGGGTTGGGTAAGAGCTTTGTGTTCAAAGGGTTGGCTAAACATACATATTCAATAGGTTATAGGAGGAGCTATGAATATTCATGAAGATAGTACTGACATGGGCATATTGAACAAACACGCATGTAACATACAACCCATGTTCGCTTTGAGGTGGAGACTTAACCTTTAAATGTATTACAGTTAGGCCCTATATGTCAAAAGGTCTTTTCAGGAAGCGAAGCCCAGCAAGTGAGCAGCCTCTGTATGCCGGGCAGGACCAGTCCAACAGGAAGTCCAGTTGGTGGTCTTCTTATCTGGAGAAAGTTATTGAAATCAGCCTCTTATGCAATCAAAGGCATAGCTGTGGCTGGTGGATCAGGGGATCAGTTTGTCAGCATCTGTGAGCTGTATGAGTTGTAGTTGTTTTAATATTGCTTATCTCAAGGCCAGGGCTAGAGAAAAAGAAAAACCTCGTGGCAATTAAAACATAGCTTATTTATTTTTGTGTTTTGTTTTTTGTTTTGTTTTGTTTTGTTTTGTCAGAGTTTCTCTCCATCACCCAGGCCAGAGTGCAATGTCACAAACATGGCTCATTACAGCCTCGACCTCCCAGGTTCAGGTGATCCTCCCACTTCAGCCTCTTGAGTAGCTGGGACTACAGGCACACACCACCATGCCAGGCTATTTTTGTTGTTGTTGTTGTTTGTTTGTTTTGTGTGGAGACAGGGTTATACTATGCTGCCAGGGCTGGCCTCCAACTTCTGGGCTCAAGTGATCCTCCAGCTTCAGCCTCCTGAAGTGTTGGAATTACAGGCGTGAGCTACCACAACCAGCCTATAGTTTATTCTTTAAGTGCAGGGGTGCGTGACTTAACCCTTGCCTGGCATGGCCTTAGGTCCTGTTAATAATCTGGTATCTTGGCCGGGCACGGCGGCTGACGCCTGTAATTCCAGCACTTTGGGAGGCCGAGGCAAGTGGATCGCCTGAGGTCAGGAATTCAAGACCAGCCTGACCAATATGGTAAAACCCTGTCTCTACTAAAAATACAAAAATTAGCCAGGCGTGGTAGTGTGCGCTTGTAATCCCAGCTACTCGGGAGACTGAGGCAGGAGAATTGCTTGAACCCAGGAGGCGGAGGTTGCAGTGAGCCGAGATCGCGCCACTGCACTCCAGCCTGGGCAACAGAGTGACACTCTGTCTCAATAATAATAATAATAATAATAATAATAATAACAACAATAATTTGGTATCTTATTGCCACAAAGAGTCTGTTCTCTTAGTCTTATAATCTCTCTCTCTCTCTTTTTTTTTTCTTTTTTTTTTTGAGACGGAGTCTTGCTCTGTCACCCAGGCTGGGGTGCAGTGGTGCAATCTCGGCTCACTGCAACTTCCGCATCCTGGGTTCAAATGATTCTCCTGCCTCAGCCTCCTGAGTAGCTAGCTGGGACTGCAGGAGTGTGCCACCACGCCCAGCTGATTTTTGTATTTTTAGTAGACATGGGGTTTCACCATGTCAGCCAGGGTGGTCTCAAAATCCTGACCTCAAGTGATTGGCCTCCAAAACCACTGGGATTACAGGCGTAGCCACCGCACCTGGCCTTGTGATTGCTAGTTTAACATTAATGCTGGTCATTTATTGTGTCTAAACTTCAAAAAGGCAGGAGTAGAATGAAGCATGTCTGACCTCCTGTCCCATTATGGCTGGGAACTCAGTTTTTTAAGGTTTTGGGGGGTCCCCTTAGCCAAGAGTGGGGTCCGCTCAGTCAATACATTGCGGAGACCTCAGGATTTTATTTTTACTTTACATGGTAAACATTTTCAAATGGAGAAAAGTTGAAAGGATACTACTATGAGTACCCACCACCTTCCTCATGCTTCAGTTGATTTTTGCCATATTTTTGCTTCTCTCGCCCTCTCTCTTACATTCTTGGACACCCTTTAGCAAGCAGCTCCCAAGGACAAAAACATCCTTCTACAGGACTCAATACCATCATCACACCTAGGAAAGCTAACAATACTTCTACAACGTCTAATATCCAGACCATATTAAAATCTCCCCAATTGCCCTCAAAGACGTCTTTTCTGGTTTTAAAATGATTTTTTGGAACAAGAATTCAATCCAGGATTATGTATTTCATTTACTTGTTACGTCTTTCATCTTAGTCTAAAACAGTCCACCCAGTTTCCATTGCCCACCATCATACTGACTTTTTAAACAGTCTCCAACAGTTGTGTTGTAGACAGTCCCATATGGTGAATTTGAGCCACTGTTTCCTCATGGTGTTTCTTACCTTGTTAATCTATTTTCTGTAAACCAGCAGCTAGGTGTAGAGACATGAATCCCCAGGTTAAACGCTGCTGGCCAGAATCTTTCACAGGTGACAGATGCCGTGTTTGCCATAATGCTGCAGCAGGAGGCACAGAATTTCATTATCACATTATTTGTGATGCTAAGTTTGATGATTTGGTTAAGGTGATGACCTGAATATATATTCTCTGTTTCCAACAGTCTATGTTTAGTCTACCATTTTAAAGCAAACAGTAGGCCGGGCGCGGTGGCTCACACCTGTAATCCCAGCACTTTGGGAGGCTGAGGTGGACAGATCACTTGAGGTCAGGAGTTCGAGACCAGCCTGGCCAACATGATGAAACCCCATCTCTATTAAAAATACAAAAATTAGCCGGGCATGGTAGCACGCACCTGTAGTCCCAGCTACTCAGGAGGCTGAGGCATGAGAATCGCTTGAACCTGGGAGGCAGAGGTTGCAGTGAGCCGAGACCGCGCCACTGTACTCCAGCCTGGGTGACAGAGCAAGACTCCGTCTCAAAAAAAATTTTTTTAAAAAGCAAATGGTAGCAAATTGTATACACCCTTCTGCACCTTGGAGTTCTCGTATAGAGAAATTCCTTAATTTGTTTATTTATTAAAAACAAGGTCTCACTATGCCACCCAGGCTGGAGTGCAGTGGCATGATCACAGCTCACTTGCAGCTTCAAACACCTGGGCTCAAGCAATCCTCCTGCCTCAGCTTCCTGAGTAGCTGACACTACAGGCTCGAGCCACCATACCTGGCATTTTTTGGGTGTCTTGATCTCTAGGCACTCTTTCAATATTAAGGAATATGAATTAATATTAATATTAATATCTGTAAAATAAGTGGAAATATTTTTTCCATTTGTTTTTTGGCACTTATTTTTGCCATGTAGAAGTTTATTTTTATGTATTTAAATGATCAATCTTTTCTTTAAAGCTTCTGGATTTTTAATTAAAATTATTAAGGCCTTTCCCATCCCAAGATTATAAAAGAATTTGCCCATGTTCACTTTTTACATTGGAATCTTTGGAGTTTTATTCTGTTGCCAGGGGTAAGATGTGAATACTATTTTATCTGAGATTTTTTTAAGTTGTCAAATTAAAAAAAAAAATTTTTAAGAGAGTCTCGCTCTGTTGCCCATGCTGGAGTGCAGTGGCGCAATCTCAGCTCACTGCAACCTCCACCTCCTGGATTCCAGTGATCCTCGTGCCTTAGCCTCCCTAGTAGCTGGGACTACAGTTGCATGCCACCACACTCAACTAATTTTTCGTATTTTTGGTAGAGATAGGGTTTCACCTTGTTGTCCAGGCTGGTCTCGAACTCCTGAGCTCCAGTGATCCACCTGCTTTGGCCTCCCAAAGTGCTGGGATTACAAGTGTGAGCTACCATGCCCAGCCTTTTTTTTCTTTTTTTGAGACAGGATCTTGCTCTGTCACCCAGGTGGAAGTGCAGTGGCATGATCGCTGAAGCTTCGACCTCCTGGACTCAAGTGATCCTTCTGCCTTAGCCTCCCGAGTACCCGGGATTACAGGCGCTCGCCACCATGCCTGGCTAATTTTTGCATTTTTACTAGAGATGGGTTCTCACCATGTTGGCCAGTCTGGTCTGGAACTCCTGACCTTAAGTGATCCACCCGCCTTGGCCTCCCAAAGTGCTGGGATTACAAGTGTGAGCCATCGTGCCCGGCCTCAAAAAATTTTTAAAGTACAGTGTGGGCCAAAGTTCTCCTATGACCTCTGACCACTGGTGAAGGAGACACCTCTTCTCCCTTTCTCTTGTTTCAACAGATGAATTTGACAACGCCCATTTTACACTCCTTGGGATCCCCAACAAACCCCTGCAGTGTTTGGTGAGTGTCCTTTGCCCTGCCCTTGGGTTTGCTAAGGGGCACCAGCCCCAAGCACCTCTGGTCCTGAGATCTACACCCCGAGCACATTCTCAGGTGCCTGCTTGGGACTCCCGCTCCCCACATCACCCCATCCGGGTTCACGACTTCGGGGGCCCCCTCGGTCCAATGCACCGGGCCAGTTGTCAACTGAGGCCTTTGGGATGGACTGGGATGGCTTCCCTAGGCTCCTGCGGCTACGGCCGCGCGGGCCTGACCCCCGTGGCCCTGTCAGGACATCACCGCGACAGGCCAGAAGCTCCGCAACAGGTACCACGAGGGAAAGCTGGCGCCCATCGCGCCAGGCATCAACCGAGTGGACTGGCCCTGCTTCACGCGCGCCATCGAGGACTGGTCCCACTTCGTGTCCTCGGCCGGGGAGTTCAAGCTGCCTTGCCTGAGCAAGCGAGGTCAGTCTATGGGCCGCTGAAGGAACTGCCGGGCAGGTGGGCCGCGGGGCTGGAGCAGGGAGCGTGGACTGCGGACAGGAACGTAGGCGGCGGGCCAGGCAGAAACAGGGCGGGGCCGCTGGGGTGAAGCGTTGGCACTTGCGGTGGGTGGAGCCGAGACGAGCGCGCGGATCTGGAGGCAGGACTGCCCTTGGGGAGGGGGCGGAGCCAGGCGGAGCCGTCGGGGCGGGGGCTTTGCCCTGGCGGGGCCGCGGAGGCGGGACCTGTTCACCGAACATGTGTGGGTGGGGCTGGATTGTGGGCGGGGCTTAGGCAAGGAGGCGGGGCTTGTCCTGGGGAGCGGATGAGCGCTCGAGAGGGGCTTTCTGTTCGCAGTGGAGGGTCTCAGCGGCTACGCGGTGCGGTACTTGAAGCCGGACGTGACCCAGAGCTGGCGGGTAGGGAGCGCTGCGTGCAGACCCGTCCCTGAGCGGGGAGAGGGGGGTCCTGGTGGGGAGCGGCTTAAGCTGGGAGTTGAAGGGGGAGGAGACCCAGAGCAGGGCCTCCCAGTCTTCAGGGCCACGATCTCTAGCAGGAAGCCCTGTGTGGGGCGTGGGCAGGGCGTCCGTGCTCCCCCGACTCACCGCGCCCCTATCCCTGCTGCCCGCCTCAGTACTGTCTCAACCAGAACCCCAGCCTGGACCGCTACGGACAGAAGCCCCTGCCTTTCGACTCCCTGTAAGTGACGCCACGCGCCCGGGGACCCCATATCCGGAGGAGGGAGGATGAGGTCTGGGCCGCTTTCCTAGCGCACACGCAATGACCCTTGAAAACGTGAGAACTGGGAAAAATTGGCTCCAATACACCAGAAACAAATTGCAATTTCAAATGAATACATGTGTAATTCCTTCTAAACGGAGCACCTTGCCCTCCCTGACAACTCCACCCTTGCGGAGTGGAGGCGTTCGCATTGGGTGAAGGCGCCCTGGAACCCTTCAGGAGGGATGGCGGGGAGAGGCGGTGGCTCCCGAGGTCGAGTGAGGCGCCCAGAGAGGGTCGCCCCTTCCCATCTCGTGCTCACCCGCCCCATTCTTTCCCAGGAACACTTTCCGAAGCTTCGGCTCCAGCTACAGGTAAGGGAACGGTCCTGTCCCGCCCCACAGCCAACCACGTTCCCATCCGACTGCTGGGGACAGCCTCGGGGCTCCCTGACTGTGAAACCCCCCTGCCCCAGCGAGGCCTGGCGAGGAGGAGGGGCCCTCCTGGGAGGGCGCGAGCTGCTTCGCTCTGGAGAGATCCGCCCCTGGCAAATGTGCAGCCCACTGGGGTGGGGGTGGTTGCGGGAGGGGGTCCACATCCCACCAGGTTTGACTGGAGGAGGCCAAAAGGATGGGGCGAGGATGTTACCTAGAAGGAGAGAAAACAGACAAATAAGAAACACAAGGGAGAGAGCCAAGAATCTGCCTTTTAGGGTGCGGAGAGGCCCTAAGGGAGGGGGCTAAGTGGTCTTCCCGGCAGGGTTGCCCCACAAGTAAAGAGATGATAAGATAAGAACAAGTTCTTATCTCCAAGATAAGAACCTCTTGCAAGAGGTTGCAAGATACTCAAACATTTTCATAACTAAGCCATCTCTCACCTTCCCGGCCCCACTTTGTACACTCCAGCAAGACTAGACTCCCCCGAAACCCAGCAGACCAAGCACTCTTCACACGTTTGCCTGTGCTGTTTCAGCGCCTAGATGGCCCTTCCTCCTCTGCCTGGAAAACTCCTTCGTGCTATTATTATTATTATTATTATTATTATTATTATTAATTTTGAGATGGAGTCTCACTCTGTCGCCCAGGCTAGAGTGCAATGGCCTGATCTCAGCTCACTGCAACCTCCACCTCTCAGGTTCAAGCAATTCTCCTGCCTCAGCTTTCTGAGTAGCTGGGATTACAGGCGCGCGCGACCAAGCTCAGCTAATTTTTGTATTTTTAGTAGAGATGAGGTTTCACCATGTTGGTCAGGCTGGTCTCGAACTCCTGACCTCGTGATCCACCCGCCTCAGCCTCCCAAAGTACTGGGATTACAGGTGTGAACTACCGCACCCGGCCTCCTCCATGCTCTTTAAAGCCCAGCCCAGATGTGCCATCCTCCTTGAAGTCTTCCCCCACCCTCTGCCTCTCCCTACCGGCTCACACTCCCTCCCATTGGTCACTACCTTTGTGTCCCTATCTTAGAGAGCACTCAGACTATTGCACTATCATTATTGACAGAAACTAGCCTTCCCCCCTCTCACACGGGGAAACATTTCTGGGTTTTGCTACCATATGGTGCCTAACAGAGTAGGTTCACTAAATGATTGAAAAATGGGTGAAGCTGCTCATAGTTAGGTATCAATGGGAGAGAAGGATGAGGCACAGTCAAAGGAGGGAGGTTAGCTTGAAAGCTAAGGAGGACAGCTGAAAATACAGAAAACAGGGAGCCACTGAAGGCTCCTGAGCCACATAGAGGCTGGCTGGAAGCTGTGTTTTCAGATCCTAGAGGGGGAAAGCCTGATTTTTCCCCTAGGACACCCTGGAAGCCCCCACCTCACCCCTACTTCTCTCCACAGTCGTGTCAACTACCTGACCCCCTGGCATTAATCTCTGGAAAGGAGGCTGACTCCCAGGCTGCCAGACAGTGCCACCTCAGGTCCCCTGGCCAGACCGAGGACTTATGGTGGCACCAGCCATCTCCCCAGGAGTTCAGCCTAACTAGAAATAAACCTAATGCTCCCTTAGAAAGACACGCAATTGTCTCTGTCTGTGTGTGTTGCAGAGCCTGGAAGAGGGTCAGGGCCACAGGATGACAGTATCTTACCCTTCCCTGTCCCCGGCCAACTCCTGGAGGGCTGGTGGGGGGTTGGAGAAAAATGTTTGGTGACCTGGTTTGAGAGTCAGGGTGTAAGCCGCAAGGTCCAGCCAGAATTGAGGTCCAAGAGCAAGAGATGTGCTCCGGCCCCTCGCCTGCAGCCCCACACCCAAGCCCCCTCCATTTCAGCTCCTGAATTTGAGCCCTCAGAAGAAAGGGAGGGGGCTAGAAAGCTATTTTTAGGTGCCTTTTTGAAGCTCTTGTCATACTGGTGTGCTCTGGGGGCTTCCCTGTGCCCGGGGTCCCCCTGAAGGTGTGGGAGCAGGCTGGGGCAAGGGGAGCTGGCCAGGCCTATGGCCTTGATTCCTGTGACGCAACAGAATGTAGAGTCTAAACTTGCATGAGATGCATGAAGCCACTCAGAGAAGAAAGTTCCCCGCTCTCCAAAGCACCATCAATAAACATGTCATCTAAGCAAAAAGTCCTCTGCTCTATCCATGAGGCTTCAGGACTAGCCCTTGTCTACCCACCAACCATCCATTCCAAGTCGCTCCTGTGAAAGGAAGGTATGATGTCCTGGGGACAGTGTGGGGACTCCTGGCCCAGGTCTGGAATAACACCATCCAGGGGGCTAGGGAAGAGCATCTCCAGCATGGTAAGGGGGTGTATTAGTCTGTTTTCATGCTGCTGATAAAGACATACCCAAGACTGGGAAGAGTTTAATGGACTCACAGTTCCACATGGCTGGGGAGACCTCATAATCATGGTGGAAGACGAAAGGCACTTCTTACATGGTGGCAGCAAGAGAGAATGAGTGCCAAGCGAAAGGGTTTCCCTTATAAGACCATCAGATCTCGTGAGACTTATTCACTACCATGAGAACAATATGGGGGAAACCGCCCCCGTGATGCAGTTATCTCCCACTGGCCCCCTCCCACAACGTGAAGGAATTATGAGAGCTACAATTCAAGATGACATTTGGGTGGGGACACAGCCAAACCATATCAGGGAGTTAGGGCTGCTAGCATCTGTGCTTAGTTCCAGGACCTTTCAGATACCCTACTCCCATTCCACCTGTGGGCAGCTGGCAAGCATGGACCCAGATCAGGATAAATAGCTACCAAGCTAGAAATCTACCTGCATAGGACTTCTGGTCCTGAAACCTGGGGCTTCAGGGACCCACAGACCTCCTGAAATCATGTACAGAATCATGTGTCCACTTTGGGACTGCACTTGGGAAGCCACTGGCAGAGCCGCCTGGAGTGTCAGAGCCACATTCTGTGCCACCCAGTGTCCCCATCAAATGACAACTCAGAGAAGAGCTGGACTTGCCCAGGGCTCACAGCAGGGATGCTAGAATCCTGGCCTGGGAGAGGTGGGCCAGCCAGAGAACCCCAGCAGACATGCTGAAGCCTGCCAGATGGAATCAAGTGACTGGGGTGTTTTTCCTGGCCCTGCTTCCTTGTATGACTGGGCAAGTCCCTGCCAGAATACAGCCCAGCGAACGCTAAAGAGCTTTGCCTGGGCCAGGCCCTTTGCTGGTGCTGGGAGGACACAGACAAGATGCCCTCCTTGCCCTCCCTGCCTTTGAAGTGCTTCCAGCCCAGCAAGCCCAGCCAATGAGAACCTGAAAGTAGAGGTGATCATGAGTACACACCTAGACCATGTTCTCTCAGCCCAAACCCCATGAATGGCAACCCACACCAGCAATTTAATTAAAGCTTCTTGCCCACTGATTGTAAATTTAATCCTGATTTCAATAATATAAATATATTATAAAATATATAAATATAAATATGTATATGTATATATGTAATAATATATATTTATATAAAATATAAATATAAAAAATGTGTGCCTAAGAATAAAGGAAATGCAGAGTAGATAAGCATAAATGAGTCTGCTTTCATGTACAATTTCTATTTTTAAGTGGAAGGCAATGCATTAACCATCTTGCAGACCCCGTGAGATGGGTAATTTTAGACCCATTTTACAGGTGATGAAATGGACTCAGGAAGGTTAAGTGGCTGGCCCAAGATCTGGTGATTGGCAGAGCTAAGAATTGAAGCTGGCCTTCCTGAGCCCCCCACCCCCATCCCCCGCCTGTGGCCACCAGGCTCTACTGCCTGCCTGCTATGGGACAGATCCAAACCAAGAATGGGGAAGAAACCAAAGGGGGCTTCCTGGGGGTGAGGGCATCTGACCAGGGCTTAGAGGGAGGATCGGATGTCCCATCAGAAAGCTCTCTTGGGGCCGGGCAGGGTGGCTAACACCTGTAATCCCAGCACTTTGGGAGGCCAAGGCGGGTGGACCACCTGAGACCAGTTCGAGGCCAGCCTGGCCAACATGGCAAAACCCCATCTCTACTAAAAATACAAAAATTAGCTGGATGTGGTGGTGCACACCTGTAATCCCAGCTACTCTAGAGGCTGAGGCAGGAGAATCACTTGAACCCAGGAGCCAGAGGTTGCAGTGAGCCGAGATCGAGCCACTGTACTCCAGCCTGGGCAACAGAGCAAGACTCCATCTAAAAACAAACAAGCAAACAAAAATGAGAAAGCTCTCTTGGAGTTGCTGGCAGTGGCAGAATCTGCAGGTTGAGAATCCCACCCGGAGGCCAAAGGCCAGAGGCTGAGAGATGGAAAGCAGCCCATCCCCTCCCAGCTGGGGCCACTGTGTCCCAACATGCTGACACCCCCTCTCAGTCTCCAGGGACTCTTTGCTCATCAGAGTATCAGAGCCACATTCTGTGCCACCCAGTGTCCCCTCCAAATGACAACTCAGAGAAGAGATGGACTTGCCCAGGGCTCACAGCAGGGATGCTAGAATCCTAGATCACATCAGAAATCTTCCCAGCAGCCATGGCCTTGGGGACAGTCCAGCCTCCATGGCCTCACCTCTAGGACTTCCAGGGCCTGACCCCAATCCACTACTGTGGCCCTTTATCCCAACATGAACCCCCCTACAGCCTCCTTGCAGTTCCAGAGGCTCTGGGCTTCTGTCTGCCTCCAACCTTTGTTCAGAGCCTTCCTCTCACCAGAAATGCTTTCCCCCACCTCTTCCTACCCAAATCCCACCCTGCGTTCCAGGCAGGCTACTCTCAAGTCCTCCCTTCTCCCCCCAACTCTTCTCTCAAATCACAAAAACAGCTGTTCTCACGGGCTAACTCATGCCCTCTGGCCTGCCCTGGGCTCATTCGCTGGCTCTTTTTATTCTAACTGGACCTGGGGCTCAGGAATGGGGCCTGTGGTCTCTTCCAGAACCAACACACCAATCAGGACTAAATTATTAACTACTACAGAGTTATAGCGGTATCGATTACAAAGTCACCTGCAAAATGATGTCCTAACCCAGGGCCTGGGGCTGGCAATGGGGAGGTTCAGGGATAGGGTGAGAGTCCAAGCTGCAGGCAGGGGTGGGGTAGGGGTCAGGGAGAACTCGTGAACATCATATTTTGTACTAGATATCAGCAGTTTTGACATTTTTTGACTGTACCTTTTGATTCGCAAAAACCTCAAAACTGTCTCACCTGAAGTTCGTGCCTTGTGCCCTATAGCACCTGCTCAGTGCCTGGCAAACAGTGGGTGCTCAGTAATGCTTGTGGATGAACAAAGGCAGGAAGGCAGACCCAGGGTGGGGATAGAAAGACACACAAGAAGGAGCCCTCCCCTTGGCTCCATTTCACAGCCCTGAGGAAGACTGTGTATTCTGGCTGGAATCTTTGTAGATGAGAAAATCAATAGTGGCCAAGGCTTTTCTAGGAAGCACCACCTTCAAGGAACCAAGAAGCCACCTGCTTGAGGATTGGATGTGGAGCTCATGGGAGAGTCTGGCCCTCCTTAGGCTGGGGGGCCTAGGGCCTTTGTGGCGCTGCTTCTGTACATCTGGGAAGATGGAGCACAGTGGGCTTTGATTCTTCAAGGAGTTGAGAGGGGGCCAGAGGGGTTGGCCACGCTATCTGCCTGCTGCTGAAGAGCTTTCCTACTGCCCTGGCCAGCCCTGGACTGGTCCTGGCCATTGTTCCCGGCTTTCTGGCCAGCAAGGAGTGAGCAGGAGCTCTGCATGGCTCAGACCCCACTGCCTCTCCTTCACCCGTGTGCAGGTACCAGGCTCACCTGGCCAACCCCCACAATTCCAGGCCACTTTCATCACAGCGTGGTTGTGAACAAACCCTGGATCTCTTAAGCATCTGCCCCGCCCCCTTATAAGTACGGAGTGAGGCTCAGACCTGCTGGCGGATGGGAAAAGGCTTCTGAAAGGTGCATGGCAGGCCGGTGGGAGGGCTGACTCTCAGATGGGAGGGCTGGGCTGGCTCGCTCTTGCCTCTGACCTCCCAGCGCTACAGTCCTTCTGGGTGGCTACTATATGCCAAACATGTCACACAGATCATTCCACTGTGCCCTTACCCTAAACCTCAGAAGACAGCATTATTGACTCCATGCCACAGATGAGGACATTGAGGCTCAGAGAGCTTCAACAGCCCGCCCAAAGCCCTGGGACCAATGAGTGGAGAGGTGGGACTCTAGCCAGGGCTGCCTGTGGTGCTCTGAACCAGGACACAGCACTCAGTCTACTATGGTTCACGAGTACAGGTTCCACCCCCAGAAAGCGGCATCCTCTCCCCCGTCCCCTGCAGGGCCAAGCACGGAGCAGAGCAGCGCATGGTGGGAGTTTGGAAAAGCTGTCAGGATGATGACCTTCCTAGGAACATCCCCTCTGGTGCCCCAGCCTGCCCTGGCACCAGCTTCTAGGACCCAGGAGAATGCCCCCCTCCCCTTCCCACCCCTGGTGTCTCTTTCACTAGCAAGGGGGAATGACTAACTCCCAAAGGGGAGGCTGTGTCATTCTCTCCCTCCTCCTTCCTTCTTCCTCCCAGCCCTAGCCCTCATCCAGATGTCACCCTCATCCTAAAGCACCACACTTCCCATCCTCCCAGTGGTTGAGCCAAAAGGAATGATTAGCCAGAGTCTAAAGATATAGCACTAGTTTATACTCCTAGTCACGACATCTGAAGCTCCCCTTTAAGATGCTATGCTTGGCCGGGTGCAGTGGCCTGTAATCCCAGCACTTTGGGAGGCTGAGGCGGGTGGATCACTTGAGGTCAGGAGTTCAAGACCAGCCCAGCCAACATGGTGAAAACCTGTCTCTACTAAAAATACAAAAATTAGCCAGGCGTGGTGGCATGCACCTGTAGTTCCGGCTACTCAGGAGGCTGAGGCAGGAGAATCACTTGACCCTGGGAGGCGGAGGTTGAAATGAGCTGAGATCGCGCCACTGCACTCCAGCCTGGGTGACAGAGTGAGACACAGTCTCAAATAAGCAAACAAAAAAATGCTATGCTGTAAGTGAAGGAGACACTCATCAGGTTTGGGACACAGGAAATTGGCCATCCTGTAGGTCAGCATTCCTGGGCCGGTTGGTGGGAGAAGTACCTGTATGGCCAGGTGCAGTGAGCAGCTGCTTAAGCCGGTTTGTGCTGTTTCTGCCACTTACAACCAAGAGAGGCTAGTTGGAGATACCAGAGGGGAGTAGGCTAGAGGCCAGGAGGGGCAGGGAAAGGAAAATGGGCCATGGGTTGATCCTGTCGCCTTCCCAGAATCAGAGCACCAGGCCTGCTTCAGATGGGGAACTGAGGCCTGAGAGGGGCAGACAGAGGCCTTAGGCCATGTGTTACCAAAGGGCCTGGCCTTGAACCCGAACATCTGGGCTCCCAGACCAGGGACCCATTGGCTGCCCTGGTTTAGGCCCAGGCTGGAGCCTAGAGGCTGAGGACCTGGTGTGAGGTATAGGAACCCCACTGCTTTGTGAGGGGGGTAGGGGTGGGGACAAAGGAAGAAGAAGCCACTGCAGGCTCCATGTGAGCTCAGCCATGTCCAGCCAGGGCCCCTCCTGCCCTGGCCCATGCATGCTGTCACCCACTCAGGAGGGACAACCTGCGGCGGTAATTATAAAGCTTCACACACACGCTAGCACTTTCCAGGGGCCTCTCAGGATGGGTGGGTTTTGCCTAGGTCACATGGCAAGAAAGCAAGCTGGGACTTGAGCCTGGCATGGAACCAAGGCCCCGGGCATCCTCTTCCTGGGAGGTAGAAGCCTGTGGGAAGGAACCACATGGTTTCTCAAGGGCAGGTTCCTCCCACGACCACCCAGAGGGAAGAAGAGGAGCATGGGGACTGGGTCACATCTCGGTCCCCTGGCCTTTCGTACCTTCTGTACCCAGCTTTCAGGCCACCTGCAGTGTGGGCAGCTCCTTGTCCTTTTAACTCAGGGCAAGGGGCCCCTGCTGACCACTTTCACTGGCTCTCAGGTGCCTGGGCCTGGGAGGCTGTTTTTCCCTCTCTCTCCCCTACCCCTATCCCCACCTTTGAGCAACAGACAGAGCCTGAGTTACAGCTGGGCCACGGGGGCAGGGATGGGGTGCAGGAGGAAAGGTGTGCTGGAGGGGCTCAGGTGGGAGGCAGCTGGGCTGACCATGCAGAAGGGTCACTGTGTGACAGGGTGGGTGGTCGTGGGGTGACAGCAAGTCCTCCCCCTCCTCTGGGGCAGGGCCGGGCTGGCTGCATCTGCTGCTGCTGCAGGCAGGCCCTTGGTTTTCCATCGGGGCTGAGCAAGCTCTCATGCTCACCAGGCCCAGTGCCTGGCTTCCAGGCTTCCATGAGCTGCTGCTCTCTCACAGGTCAGCTCCCACTTCGGGGGCTGTGGTTAAAGCCAAAGGAAGTGAGGAGGCCTCAGGCTCATTCCTGAAAGTCCCAGGTGTTCTGGAGTTGGTACTGTCAGCATCTTCAAGCATCCCCACCAGGGACTCTCTATAGGGCTCTATTTAATTCTCACAACAACCAAGCAAGGCAAGGTGAACCTCCCCATTTTACAGATGAGGCAACTGAATCCCAAAGAGGTTCCCAAGGCCACACAGCCAGAACGTTCAAAGCTCAGGATTCAAACCCAGCCCTATGCCCCAGTCTCCAAGCCGCCACTCGGGCCTGTGCTCCTCTCTGCCTCTCCATGTCCATCATTCCCCCTGTGGAAGAAGGAGCAGAACAAGCAGTGCAGTGGTCTGTGACGGTCAATGTCTTTACTTCTAAAGCATACATTGGACTCACTATATATTAACATCAAAAGTGGCTACCTAAAATGGAGTCATTCTTTTTAAAAATCCAAATTCTCACATTTTTATATAAGATCCAAAATGACATGAAATTAAACTCTATGATGTTATGAATAGTATAACAAACTGCTTTCAGAAAGCAAAATGAAAGGAAAAGAATTCGCAGTTGGGACGGTTGTAGGCCTGGGCTCCATGTCTTTTGAGGCATTGTGACAGAGAGCCAGCACCCCTCCCTGTGGCCACAGGAAGGAACTCAGTCAGACAGAGGAGGCGGGCGTGGCTGGTCAGCCTTCTTACGGTGACAGAGAAGCATGGTGGCATCTCCCTGCCCCTCGGGGCCCTTGGTGTGCCCACTGATTAGTCTTCTTTCAAGACCAGGGAGGGGTGGGGCTGGAAGAGGGCAGGGGATAGAGCAGGGTTCAAAATGATTATTTTAATAATAAAGGTCTTTCTGGGCTTCCTAAGGAGGACCGTAGCCACCCAGCGATGTTGGTCACCTCCATCCGCCAGGTCCCCCGCAGGCTTCCTTAACCCACTTGCTCTTTCTGCTCCCTATGACTGGGATACCCTCTGCTTCACGAGCCTCATGGGCAGCCAGAGACCTAGGGGGACTCTAGGAGGACCCAAAGGACACTCTGGCCTTTGAAGTAGCTGGATGTTGTCCAGAACATCTTGGCTGTACCAGACCCCTGGGGTCCAGGCCAGCAGCCACACTGATGTAGGGAGGGTACTGGCGGGGTCCCCACCCTGGCCTGGTCTTGGCTCTGAAGCAGGACTGGGGTGAGGTCACTGGGGCTGTGCCCCAAGCCCCTGACGCTTTGGTTCACGCAGTTCAGGGGAGAACACTTGTTTGCATCTGCTGGGGAGATCCTAGGCCTGGTCCTGCTTCCTCCTAGCCTCAGGTGGGCTAACGATCCCTGCCTTTCACACCAGCAGTTCTGTCTGCTGAGAGCACAGCACATTCCCCACCACACCTAGGAACTGCACTACAAAGGTGGGAGAGGCGCTTCCAAAACCCGAGGATTTGCCCTTAGCACAGACAGGCTGCTTTTCCTCCTGTCCCCAGGGATGGCACTGTCCCTTGGCTGAGGGTGTCACATGAACTTCTCAGCTTCCCCCTTCCCCCGGGCCCACTGGTCTCCAGGCAGACCCAGCCCCAAGACCCACCCTGCACATCTCCCCTGCCAGAAACCTGGGGACACGTCGCCCCTGGCTAGAGCAGAGAGAGAGGGCTGTGACTCACCCTCTGCCCTCCAGTCCCCAGGACTACCTCTTAGAGCTAGCCTTCTCCCCCACATGGCAACTGATGCCTTACACCTAGCCCACCTCTGGGGCCCCAGCCCCACCATGAGCCTCCGCTTTCCTAACCTATGTGGCTGCTAGGTTGAAAGATATGGGAAGGCTGGGCTGGCATCACACCCTCCTTAGGGCAGGGAGAAGCCACTTGACTTCCAGCCTGGTTCCAGTGCCCCAGAAATAAGGGGGGCTGATGGCTCTCAAGAAAGCGAATCTTGTGACGGGAAAGAGGTTTGTGGAATCAGGATGGGCCACAGCAATCTGGCTGCCCGCACTGCCCGCTGGTGCCAGGAGTACGAGCACCACACCCTCTCCCTGCCTCATACCCCTGTGTCCTCACTCCCGAGGTCTCAGAACACCGAGCTGGGTGGGGCCCTTGGTGCAAGGCAGCTGTGAGGAGCTAGGCTGCGTGAGGCCTGCTGGGCCCACGGCGCCGACTCAGGTCAGGCCGGTAGGGGCCACAGCCGCGGAGTCAGGGCAGGCAGGCGGCTACCTGGTAGGCGCCCTCCGCTGCCGCGGCGGCGGCACTATGCTGCGCGCTGTGCTCCTGCAACAAGGCCACGTCTAGGAAGCGCTCCCCGCACCATACGCACTTGAACTGCTGCTCGCGGGCGTGCACGCCCTGGTGCTTGTTGAGATGCTCCCGCTGCTTGAAGGCCTTGTCGCAGTTGGAGCACTTGTAGGGCTTCTCGCCCGTGTGTACCCGCCGGTGCCGCTGCAGGTCTGACGCGTACTTGAAGCGTTTTTCACAGTCTGGGCACTTGAGTGGCTTCTCGCGGGCCGGATCGCAGCGGTGCTGCACGAACTCGGAAGAGGAGAAGAAGCGGCGTTCGCACAGTGTGCAGCGCAGGGGCTTCTCTGCCGCCGCACAGTGGGCCAGCTGGTGCTTCTGCAGGGCCGACGCGCGCTTGTAGGCCTTGTTGCACACAGGGCACTTGAAGGGCCGCTCGGCCGCGCCGGGCAGGCACTTGTGCCGCAGCAGCTCGGCAGATTGGTCAAAGCCCTTCTGGCACACGGGGCACTTGAAGAGAGTCTCGAGGGTGTGCACGTGCTGGTGGTAGAGCAGGTGGCTGGGCTGCCCAAAGCCCTTCTCACACAGGCCGCATTTGAAGGGCTCCTCAGTCTTGTGCGTGCGCCGGTGGCGCATCAGTGCATACTGCTGCTTGAAGCCCATGGGGCACAGGTCGCACTTGAAGGGCCGCTCGGCGCTGTGTGTGCGCTCATGCTGCCGCAGGTCCGAGGGCCGCTTGAAGGCCTTCTGGCACTCGCCGCAGCGGAAAGGCCGCTCCCCACTTGGCGTGCACGGGTGCTGCAGCAGCTCCGACGACTCCTTGAAATGCAACTCGCACACGTTGCAGCGGAACAGGTGGTGCTCGCCCGAGTGCGCGTACATGTGGCGCACCAGGTGAGAGCGGTGCTTGAAGGTCTTCTCACAGACTGCGCACTTGTAGGGCCGCTCGGAGCTGTGCGTGCGCTTGTGGTGCACCAGGTGCGACGACTGGCTGAAGCTTTTGTCACACAGCGTGCACTTGTAGGGCTTCTCACCGGTGTGGATCCGCTCATGCCGAGAGAGCTCCGACAGGTGCTTGAAGGGCTTTTGGCAGATGGGGCAGCTGTAGGGCTTGTCCGCCTGTTCAGCAGGGGTGACAGTGGAAGGCGGGGGTGCTGCAGGAAGCGACGGGGCGGCAGTGGTGGCCGGCTCCGCTGCCTCGGCTGGCTTGTAGGTCTTTTCACAGATGGAACACTTCACCAGGCCACTGTGGGAGCTGTGGTGCTGTGCCAGTGAGGTGAGTAGTGAGAAGCCCATCTTGCAGACCCCACAGACGAAGGGCTTCTGCTCAGCCTGCACGCACTGGTGCTCCAGCAGGTCAGTGGCCTGGTGGAAGATCTTGAGACACTGTGTGCACTGGAATGAGCGGTCATGGCCCGCCAGACACTGGTGCTCATGCGGACTGGACAGGTGCGCCAGGTCATGACCACACACGCCACATTTGGGGCCTGGCTCTCCTGCTGCCTGCAGGGGTGCGTGTTGTGGGGGCTGCAGGCCCGGGTCTGGCTGCAGGAGGATGCCATAGACGGCACAGCCCAGGGGGTTCTCCGCCGTACCCGGGGGCAGTGTGTGCTCTGCCAGGGCTGGCGGTGGCTCTGCATGGTGCTGAGGCTGCGGTGGCTGTGGCTGCTGCGGCTGCGTCTGTGGCGGCTGTTGCCAGCTTTCCGACATGCTTGGGAAGATGAAACAGGGTTTGGAGAGTAATGGCTTCAGTTTCCCACTTCACGTGACCCAATCCAGAGAGAGAAGCTGCCCGATCACAGAGATGGACAAGGACCTCAGACAAGGCACAGAAGAGGGGCTGGTCAGACAGCCCAAGTCAGTAACCAAGCGGACAGACTACAAGGCTCTGCCTACAGGACATGGAGGCTCTTCAAGGGAGGGTCCCAGCAGTGCCGGGGAGGCTCTGCCTTCCCCAGTGATCCGTTCTGTAGAGAAGAGAGAAAGTATGAGCTCGAGGAAGGAACAAGCAGCAGTTTCCTGGGCCCTCTCCCTGTCCTGCCCGCACTCACCACACCATCACAAACCACACATCAGGGAAGGCAGAGGTGCTCAGGGCTGCAGGACTCCTCCCTTCTTAGGCAATCAGAGAGGTCTGCAGCCAGCTCAGCTCCTCCAGGCAGAGGAAATGGCAGCGGCCTCCACCCCCACCCACCTCAGTGCCCCGCCCCTGGGCCAGGACATCCCAGCCTCCACAAGTCCCCTCCGGCTTCCTGCCAACCCTTTAGCTGGGACTCACAGGTGAGAGTCCAGGGTTATCTGCCTACAATACAGAATCCTCCTTAAGGCCCGCGGCTCCTCTCTTTCACTACCCTGAGTCTCAATACGGGCCACCACCACTTAGGGCTAAGGAGGCCAGACCTCCCAGGTCTGAGAGCCCAGTGGCAAATGGCCTCTGACAGTCAATATTTAGGACAACTACATGGAACCAAGGACCATTTCAAAAACTCTCACCTATGAGGGACTGACCACACCCCCTCAACTATCCCTGACCACAGGCCCATTCTCTCTCCGCATGACAGGATGGGTGGCCCTACAGGAACCAGAGCCCATAGGTGATGGGGGCTAGATGAGAGGGCCACAGAACCACCCAGGCTTGATGTCCACACAGCAGAACTTCCTCACTCTGGTTCTCTCCCAGAACTCACACACACACACACAAAGTCCTAAATCCTCTGAATCTCATAGTGTCAAGGCCTGAAGGAAAATGTAAGAAACTGCACTGGCCTGCCTTGGCAATGCAGGATGCAGCATGCTAACCACAGAGCTTTTCTCATCACCTCTCTAGAGACAACTTCATTCTCTTACTCCAAGCCTATAAAGTTCTGGGTAATTGTTGGAAGGTAAAGCCCACCCAGCCCAGGCAAATCTCTAACTCACCACTTTGTGGCAGCATAAGGTAATGCCAGCGAGAAGGAGGAACTTTCAGAGTCAGATGCAACCCACTTCCAGGTTCCCAGCTCATCTGCCTCTTACATTTAAAAGTTTGTAAGTTTTCTCCTGAGCAGAGGAAGAAGGAAGGAGAAGCCTTCACAGGCCAGCCTGGCCGCTAACTGCTCTGCCAAAGAAATGTAAGAGTCAGGCTAAAAGCTGTCATCCTCAGCATCTTCCGGAAGGGACGGAGGAGAGGAGCGGCTGCTCTGGGTGGAGGCAGCAGGTTGCTTGAGCAAGCAGGTACCACTCAAAGCCTTCCCGGGACAGAGAGGAGGAAGGTGGGCTTCTCTGAGCGCCTGTAGGTCCGCTGCACCAACCCACTGTTTTGTTTGCTTTTTCTGGCATGAATGGCTGTCAGTGTCCCCTGGCTTGGCCTGCAGCACCCCCTGCCCACCCTGGCCCTCCTCCAGTAAGGTGCAGCCAGGAAGCCTCTGTGATCACTCCGCAAAGGGGAGAGAGGAGGCAAGGAGAGGCAGGGGAGGCCCCCCACCTGCGCCCCACCCCGGCTCTTCCTCCTCCCTGAGAAAACGAATGAAAGCCGATCACCTCCCGCCGGCCCTGCCTGCAGGCCCAGCTGGGCTGCGTCCTGTCAGCCCTCGTCCGGGATGGCCTGGCCGCTGCGACCCGAGGGCGAGCTCCGAGGGCGGCCGGGCTGGAGAAAGGCCCCAGGGCTACAGGCCGGGCCCAAGAAGCGGCTGCGCCTCGAGGCCCGGCCTGGGCCGCCCAGAAGCTCAAGAGGCCGCCAGGTCGCGGCGGAGGGGCGCGGGGGGGCGGCCGGGCCGGCAGAGGAAGGGGTGCGGCGGGCGCGGGGGTGGCCCCCAGATGCGGCCCCGGGCGCCCCGCCGCTCACCTGCTCCAGGCCTCCTGCAGGGCAGGCGCGGGGCGAGCGGCGACCAGCTGCTCTCTCGGCCGCCCCTTTATTCCGGCTCCATCCGCGGCGGCGCGGCCTACGCGCGCTGCCAATCCCCGGCCTCGCGTAGCGGCGGCGGCCGGACCGGGGGCGGGGGACGGGCTAGCGGCGGCCGGAACGGAGGAAGCGACGCGCGCTGCCGGAGTAGCGGGGCCGGGGCGAGGAGCGCCGAGAGGGCGGGCGGACGGACCGATGGCCTTGCGGAGACGGGCGGACAGGCGGGCGGCGCGGGGGCCAGGGAGGCGGGGCCGGGGGAGGAGCGGCATCCCGGGCGGCGGCGGCGAATGCGGGAGGAGCGGGCGGCACGGAGCGAGGCCGCCCCCTGCCGGGGACCCCGCGGCCAGGCCAGGTCGGACAAGCCGGGTGCTCCGGGCGGTTTTCGAGTCGCCAGGCCTGGGCGCCTCGACTAACCGAGGAAGGGCGCTCTGCTTCCGGCCACCCCGCTCGGGCTTAGGGGAGGGGGCTCCGGGTGACCGCCCTCGGCCCGGCTCTGCGCAGGAGAGAAGGGGCCTCCTAGAGGCTCTGGTCTGCCACAATTGACCCGCCCCTAACTGCTCAGCTTGGCTTTTAGGGGCTCGGACTTTGGGCTGGTTTGAGGAGAGGGTTCCAGGACCTCTGATCCTGGTCGGGCTCGGGGCAGGCAGGGGTCTCCGCTGGGTCTAGTGCGCTGACCCGGGACTGTCGTGTCTGGGATGTCTGGTCCCGGGTGGCTGCAGACAGAGCAGCGGGCAGAAAGGTGAGAGCCCTGAACGATATGTGAAATGGGTACCCGAAGGCTGGGGAGGTCCCAGGGGAGTGCCGGGAGGCTGCCGGTGGCCAGAGCCGCGTGCGCAGCCGGCAGGCAGCGTGGAGCCGGTGGGCTGAATCTTCACCACTGTCCTGCCGGGTTCCGCCCCTCCCGGCCCCGCCCCGAGGCGGTGCCAGCCCAGGCCCCGCCCCTGGGAGGGCGCTTCCGGCACAGCGGAACTCCGGGTGCCGGTTGAGGTTGCTGGTGGACCTGCTCTGGTGGTCTTGGATGAGGCCCCAATGAGCGCGGCGCCCCTGGTGGGCTACAGCAGCAGCGGCTCCGAGGATGAGTCCGAGGACGGGATGCGGACCAGGCCGGGGGATGGGAGCCACCGTCGGTGAGGAGTAGGAAGTCTCTCCGGAGGGCGCGCGCTTTCACCCTAGACCCAGACCCGACCCGAATGTCTGGGGGTGGAGTGGGGAGAGAGGGCGCGGGGCGGCTCCGGGAAGGAAAAGGGGACGCAGGGAGAAAGGAGGATTCAGAAGATACCCCCAGACAAAGCCCCAGAGTGGCCCCACCTGGCTAGGGCCAAGTTGGGAGGCCAGACCTGGGTTCGGGTCCAGCCTCGCGCTGGCCCAGTCTATCGCCTGGCACACATCCCTGTACCATCCTAGGTCCGTTTCCTGATTTGAACACAATTGCGATAGTAATACTTGCTAAAGCGTAGGGAGAGCCTTTTCATTCATCCAGTAAATAGTCACTGAGCACCCACTCCCTGCCAGGCTGGGGTCTGGGAATTCAGCAGTGAACAAAACCATCGGCCTTACTTCCTGGGGCTTAGATTCTTAAATGCTAGGCCTTATCTTTGCTGAGTGCTTTACAAGCAGTAGCTCAGTTGATCTAACAATTGCTCTATCAGGTAGACATATACTTTCAGATGAGGCATTTGAGGCCCAGAAAGGGGACATGACTTGCCCAAGATCACGGAGCTAGAAAGTGCTACTCCAGCTGCAGCCTGTCCAGCTTGGGAATGTGACCCCGAACCACATTGCTGCATGCCCGTTTGTTTCCCATGGGGACCTCGTGCCCCAGAGTTGGAGACCCCAATGAGACAATACTGGAGAAACAATTTTGCCATCTAGAAGCTGCTTCCAGCACCAGGCTGGAAACACACACTCAGAGCCACCATATATAAGGGGTTACAACTTTTGTGGTATGTATAAAGGTAGAGAATGCTAAGAGGATACATGTGCTCATTTTTCTTTTTTTCTTTTGCAGTGGCCAGAGCCCCCTTCCCAGGCAGAGATTTCCAGTACCTGACAGTGTGCTGAACATGTTCCCGGGCACCGAGGAGGGGCCTGAAGATGACAGCACAAAACACGGGGGACGGGTGCGCACCTTCCCGCACGAGCGCGGCAACTGGGCCACCCACGTTTATGTACCATGTGAGTGATGTGTGAAAGGCAAGTTGCCAAGACCCATAGACCCATAGGTGCCTCATGAAGGGCAGAATCTGGCCCCAACTAGAAGGAAGAAACCAGAAACCTCTAACACTGGTGGTGGGAAAGTCATTGACTTAGCAGAGAAAGAGCAGGTTTCAAGAACTGGGGATTTTTCTGTCATCTTGGTTTTGAATTCATAGCCTAAAATATGTATTACCTCTGGGTATGATATTCTCCCTGTTCATGAGGAGGTGACCAAAGGAGAATCTGGAGCAGGGTGTCAAGGTCCAGGCACTTTATTTCTGAGAGGGCCCTGGGTACACTGGGTGTGCAAGGTTCAAATCCCACCCTAGCTCTGATCAGCAGGTGGCAGGCAAAAAATGCCCAGGCTTCAGAGTCAGACCTCACTCCACTGCCCACTACTCTGGGTGCCCTTTATAAGATACTAGACTTCTCAGAGCTTCAGTTTCTTCAAATCTAAAATGGGGGTAGCACTGGCTAGGCCAGGTGGCTCACACCTATAATCCCAGCACTTTGGGAGGTGGAGGCAGGCAGATCACTTGAGCCCAGGCGTTTGAGACCAGCTGGGCAACAGGTAGAAACCCTGTTTCTACCAAAAATACAAAAAAGTTAGCCAGGCATGGTGGCACATGCCTATGGTCCCCACTACTTGAGAGGCTGAGGTAGGAGGATTGCCTGACCCTGGGAGGTAGAGATTGTGGTGTGCCAAGATCACTCCACTGCACTCCAGCCTGGGTGCCAGAGTGAGACTCCATCTCAAATAAAATAAAATAAAAATAAATAGATAAAATGGGGAGAGTAGTAATACCAGTCTTCTAGGACTTTCATGAAGATTAAATCAGATAATCTATGTTAAGTTCTTAGCAAAGTACACAGAGTAAGTTTAGGTCTTGAAACCTCCATTTCCCCATCTGCACAAGGAGGATGAGATGATTCTGTCTGCTGCCTATCCACCAGGGGATTTGGGCAAATTGAATAGTATACTGGGTGTGAGAAGACTCTGGTGTTTTTTTGTTTGTTTTTTGAGATGGAATTTCGCTCTTGTCGCCCAGCTGGAGTGCAATGGTGCAATCTCGGCTCACCGCAACCTCCACCTCCCGGGTTCAAGCGATTCTCCTGCCTCAACCTCTCGAATAGCTGGGATTACAGGTGCCCACCACTACACCTGATTTATTTTTGTATTTTTAGTAGAGACGATGTTTAACCATGTTGGCCAGGCTGGTCTCGAACTGCTGAACTTAGGTGATCCACCCGCTTCGGCCTCCCAAAGTGTTGGGATTACAGGCGTGAGCCACCACACCCGGCTGAGAAGACTCTGTTAATCATGCAGCTGCAGTCACATATTTGGTAAAAAAAAAAAATAATATGTGAACATACAAAGGTGGTCATTGTGGTATTCTTTGTGAAAAACTGGAATCATGCTAAATGTCTGTCAATAGTAGACTGATTAGAGAAATGCTAATCCATTCTGATTAATAGATTACTATGGAACTATAATAATGAACTTGACCTCTCTATACTGAGGGGAAAGATGTCCAACATGTAATGTTATATGTAGAAACTAGTTCCAGAACTGTTTAAATGGTATACTCTCTCTTTTTTTTTAAACAAATAAGATATATAAATTAGTGTATGCATATGGAAATAGGCATCAAAGTTTAACAGTCTTTATCTCTAGAGTAGTTGGTGTTGAAAGTGGGGTATATGCCCCTAGGGGAGAGGTCAAGATGATCCCATACTTTAGGATGTAGGAGAAAATTATTAGAACTTTTAAATGTATTTTTATCACATCTTTTTAGATTTCTGTTTTTGAGAGTGCACATTTTATAACACAATTTTACAGAGTAGCACACACTTGTAATTTATAAATATATATTTATTAGCATATACGTGCAAACTTGTTTTACTAATGGGCTGTGTGATCACAGTAGTTTAGAGACCATTGCTTTAGGTGACAGAATTTCAAGGGCTCCTGCTTTTTTCCTTTGCATTTTTTTAAACATTTTTTTGTCTTAATAGACTTAATTTATTTGTTTGACTCAGAGTCTTGCTCTGTCACCCAGGCTGGAGTGCAGTGGCACAATCTCGGCTAACTGCTACCTCTGCCTTCCAGGTTCAAGCGATTCTCCTGCCTCAGCCTCCTGAGTAGCTGGGACTACAGGCACGCACCACCATGCCCAGCTAATTTTTTGTATTTTAGTGGAGATGGGGTTTCACCATGTTGCCCAGGCTGGTCTCAAACTCCTGAGTTCAGCCAATCCACCCACCTCCGCCTCCCAAAGTGCTAGGATTACAGGCATCAGCCACCGTGCCCAGCCTCAACCTTATTTTTTAAAGTAGTTTTAGATTCATAGCAAAATGGAGCAGAAGGTACAGAGATTTCCTCTATACCCCGTGCCCCCACACAGATGTAGTCTCTCTTTTTATCAACACCCCCCACCAGATTGGTACATTTGTCACAACTGATGAACCTACATTGACACATCATAATCACCTAAAGTCCATAGTTTATATTAGGGTTCACTCTTGGTGTTGTATATTCTGTGAGTTTGGGCAATATTATAAAGATATGCATCCACCATTATAGGACCATGCAAAGTAGTTCCACTGCTCTAAGAATCCTCTGTGCCCTGCCTATTCATCCTTCCCTCCTTTTAACTCCTGGCAGCCACTGCTCTGTTTACCCTGGTGGCAGTTTTGCCTTTTCCAGAATGTCATATATTTAGAAGCATACAGTATGTAGCATTTTCAGATTGGCTTCCTTCTCTTAGTAAGATACATTTAAGGTTCCTCCATGTCTCGTCATGGCTTGATAGCTCACTTCCTTTTATTGCTGAATAATATTCCATTGTCTGGATGTACCACAGTTTATTCATTCACTTACTGAAGGACATTTCGATTGCTTCCAAATTTTGGAAATTATGAATAAAGCAATCAAAACAGTGTGGTATTGATGAACAAATAGATGAATGGAACAGAATTGAGAACCCAGAAATAGACCCACATCATAATAAAGATATCCATGTGTGGGTTTTTGTATAGACATAAGTTTTTTGTTTTGTTTTGTTTTGTTTGAGACGGAGTCTCACTCTGTTGCCCAGGCTGGAGTGCAGTGGCGCGATCTCGGCTCACCACAACCTCTGCCTCCCAGGTTCAAGCAATTCTTCTGCCTCAGCCTCCCGAGCAGCTGGGACCACAGGCACGCACCACCATGCCCGGCTGATTTTTATATTTTTAATAGAGATGCAGTTTCACCATATTGGCCAGGCTGGTCTCGAACTCCTGACCTTGTGATCCACCCACCTTGGCCTCCCAAAGTGCTGAGAGTACAGGCGTGAGCCACCACAACTGGCCTGAACATTAACTCCTTTGGACAAAAACCAAGGACTGTAATTGCTGGATTTTATGATAAGAGTATAAACATACTCTTTTTGTAAGAAACCACCAAACTGTCTTCCACAGTGGTTGTACCATTTTGCTTCCCATCAGCAATGAATAAGAGTACCTGTTGCTCCACATCCTCACCAGCATTTGTATTAACAGTGTTCTGGAGTCTAGCCATTCTAATAGGTGTGTAGTGATATGTCACTGTTGTCTGTTAATTTGCATTTCCCTGATGACATATGATCTGGATGATCTTTTCATATGCTTTTTGCCATCTGTGTATCTTCCTCAGTGAGGTGTCTGTTAAGGTCTTTTGCCTACTTTTTAATCATTTTTGTTTATGAATATTGTTTATTAATATTAATCATGTTTGTCTATTAATAAATTTTAATCACTTTTGTTTATTAATATGATGTGGGTCTAATATTGGGTCTTAAAATATTGAGTTTTAAGAGTTCTTTATATTTGGAATAATAGTCCTTTATCAGATATGTCTTTTGCAAATACATTTTTTTCCCAGCCAGTGGCTTGTCTTTTCATTCTCTTGACGTTGTCCTTCACAGAGCCGAAGTTTTTAAGTTTAATAAAGTCCAGCTTATCAATTATTTCTTTCATGGATCTTGCCTTTGGTGTCATATCTAAAAAGTTGTCACCAAACCCAAGATCATCTACATTTTTCTCCTATGTTATCTTTCAGGAATCTTACAGTTTTGCATCTTACATTTAGTTCTGTGTCCATTTTGAGTTAATTTTTGTGAAAGGTGGAAGGTCTGTGTCTAGATTCCTTTTCTTATATATGGATATCCAGTTATTCCAGCACCATTGGTTGAAGAGACTCTCTTTTTCACATTGTATTGCTTTTGCTCCTTTGCCAAAGATCAGTTGACTGTATTGATGTGGGTCTATTTCTGGGTTCTCAATTCTATTCCATTCATCTATTTGTTCACCAATACCATTGGTGAACTGTTTTGATTGCTGTAACATTACATAGTAAGTCTCGAAGTTGGGTAGTTTCAGTCCTCCAACTTTGTTCTTCTCCTTCAGTAGTGTGTTGACTATTCTGGGTTTTTTTTGGGGGGGGGTTGGTTTTTTTTAGAGATAGGGTCTCACTATATTGCCCAAGCTGGTCTTGAATTCCTGGGCTCAAGCAATCCTCTCGCCTCAGCCTCCCAAAGTGCTTGGATTACAGGGATGAGCCACAGCACTTGGCCTATTTTGGGTTTTTACCTCTCCATGTACACCTTAGAATCCGTTTGTCAGTATCACAAAATAACTTGCCGGGATTTTTATTGGGATTGCATTGAATCTGTAGATCAAGTTGGGAAGAACTGACATCTTTACAATATTGAATCTTTCTGTCTATAAACATGGAATATCTTGTAGGCCTCAAGATATCAGCCCCACTGATATCCACCAGCCCCACTGGGTCGGTGGGTTTTCTCCCCATGTGCGGAGACGAGAGATTGTAGAAATAAAGACACAAGACAAAGAGATAAGAAGAAAGACAGCTGGGCCCGGGGAACCACTACCACCAAGACACGGAGACCGGTAGTGGCCTCGAATGCCAGGCTGCGCTGATATTTACTGGATCAAGACAAAGGGGTAAGGAGTATGAGCCATCTCCAATGATTGACAAGGTTACGTGAATCACGCCACTGGACAGGGGGCCCTTCCCTGCCTGGCAGCCAAGGCAGAGAGAGAGAGGGGAGAGAGAGAGGACAGCTTACGCCATTATTTCTGCATATCAGAGACTTTTAGTACTTTCACTAATTTTGCTACACTATCTAAAAGGCAGAGCCAAGTGTGCAGGATGGAACATGAAGGCGGACTAGGAGCATGACCACTGAAACACAGCATCACAGGGAGACAGTTAGTCCTCCAGATAAATGTGGGCAGGCCTGATTGATGTCAGGCACTCCACAAGAGATGGAGGAGTAGAGTCTTCTCTAAACTCCCCCGGGGAAAGGGAGACTCCCTTTCCCGGTCTGCTAAGTAGCGGATGTTTTCCCTTGGCACTGACGCTACCGCTAGACCACGGTCCGCTTGGAAACGGGCGTCTTCCCAGACGCTGGTGTTACCGCTAGACCAAGGAGCCCTCTGGTGGCCCTGTCCGGGTGTGACAGAGGCTCGCACTCTTGTCTTCTGGTCACTTCTCACTATGTCCCCTCAGCTCCTATCTCTGTATGGCCTGGTTTTTCCTAGGTCATGATTATAGAGCAAGGATTATTATAATATTGGACTAAGGAGTAATTGCTACAAACTGATGATTAATGATATTCATATATAATCATGTCTATGATCTAGATCTAGTATAACTTGTAGTTTTATATATTTTATTATACTGGAACAACTCGTGCCCTCAGTCTCTTGCCTCGGCACCTGGATGGCTTGCCACGCACAATATCTCTCCACTTAGTTCTTCTTTGATTTCTTTCATCAGAGTTTTATAGTTTTCCTCATATAGATCTTATACTTATTTTGTTAGATTTATACTTAAGTATTTCATTTTGGGGGGGGTTGCTAAGGTAAACCCTGTGTCTTTAATTTCAAATCTTACTTGTTCGTTGCTGGTGTATAGGAAAGCAAATATACAGAAGTTGACTTTTGTATGTTAACTTTGTACACTGCAACCTTGCTATATCATTTATTACTTCCAGGAGATTTTTTTGTCAGTTCTTTTGGATTTTCTCCATAGACAATCATGTCATCTATGAAGAAAAACACGCTGGGTGTGGTGGCTCACACCTGTAATCCCAGTACTTTGGGAGGTCAAGGTGGACAGATCACCTGAGGTTGGGAGTTCAAGACCAGCCTGACCAACATGGAGAAACCCTGTTTCTACTAAAAACACAAAATTAGCCAGCCGTGGTGGCATATGCCTGTAATCCCAGCTACTTGGGAGGCTGAGGCAGGAGAATCACTTGAACCCAGGAGGTGATGGTTGTGGTGAGCCAAGATTGCACCATTGCACTCCGGCCTGGGCAACAAGAGCGAAACTTCGTTTCAAAAAAAAAAAAACAAAAAAACAGACACAGTGGCTCACACCTGTAATCCCAGCACTTCGGGAGGCCAAGGCGGGCAGATCACAAGGTCAGGAGTTCAAGACCAGCCTGGCCAACATGGCGAAACCCCATCTCTACTAAAAATACAAAAATTAGCTGGGCACGGTGGCACATGCCTGTAATCCCAGCTACTCAGGAGGCTGAGGCAGGAGAATTGCTTGAACCCAGGAAGTGGAGGTTGCAGTGAGCAGAGAGTGCACCACTGCACTCCAGCCTGGGCGACAGAGCAAGACTCTGTCATGGGGAAGAAAAAAGAAAAACAGGCTTATTTCTTCTTTGCCAGTCTGTATACCTTTTATTTCCTTTTCTTGTCTTATTGCATTAGCTAGGACTTCCAGTATGAGTTGAAAAGCAATAGTGAGAGGAGGCATCATTACCTTGTTCCTGATCTTAATGGGAAAGCCTTTGGAGTTTCCTATCAGTTAGCTATAGGTATTTTTAGACATTCTCTATCAAGTTAACAAAGTTCCCCTCTATTCCTAGTTTTCTGAGAGTTTTTATCTTGAATGGGCATTGGATTTTGTCAAATACTTTTTCTGTATCTATTGATAGGATCATTTGATTTTTCTCCTTTAGCCTATTGATTGGATGGATTACATTAATTGATTTTTGAATGTTGAGCCTGCTTTGAATACCTGGAATAAATCCCATATAGTTGTGGAGCATTATTCTTTTTATATGTTGTTGGATTCAATTTGCTAATATTTTCTTGAAAATCTTGCATCTCTGTCCAAAAATCTTGGATCTCTGTAGTTTTCTTGTAATGTCTTTTTCTGGTATTGGTATGAGGATAATGCTGGCCTCATGGAATAAGTCAGGAAGTATTCTCTCTGCTTTTGTTTTCTGAAAGATTATAGATAATCGGTTTAATTTTTTCCTTAAATGTTTGGTGGGATTCTCTAGTGAACCGAATCCATCTGGGCCTGGTGCCTTCTGTTTTGGAAGGTAGTTTTTTGTGTTTGGTTTTTTTTGGTTTTTTTTTTTCGGAGACAGAGTCTCACTCTGTTGCCCAGGATGGAGTGCACTGGCATGATCTCGGCTCACTGCAACCTCTGCCTCCCAGGTTCAAGCTATTCTCCTGCCTCAGCCTCCTGAGTAGCTGGGATTACAGGCAGCTACCACCACGCCTGGCTAATTTTTGTATTTTTAGTAAAGACGCGGTTTTGCCATGTTGGCCAGGCTGTTCTCAAACTCCTGACCTCAGGTGAACCACCCGCCTTGGCCTCCCAAAGTGCCGGGATGACAGGTATGAGCCACAGAGCCCAGCTGGAAGGTAATTAATTATTTATTCAGGCTGGGTGCAGTGGCTCACGCCTGTCATCCCAGCACTTTGGGAGGCCAATGCGGGCGGATTGCCTGAGTTTGAGACCAGCCTGGGCAACATGGTGAAACCCTGTCTTTACTAAAAAAATACAAAAAAATTAGCCGTGCGTGGTGGCGGGTGCCTGTAATCCCAGCTACTCGGGAGACTGAGACAGGAGAATCGCTTGAGCCTGGGAGGCGGAGGTTGCAGTGAACCGAGATTGCACCACTGTACTCCATCCTGGGCAAAAGAGCGAGACTCTGTCTCAAAAAAAAAAAAAATTATTTATTCAATTTGTTTAATAGATTTAGGCCTATTTAGATTATTTCTTCTTTTGTGAGTTTTAGCAGATTGGGTCTTTCAAGGAATTGTTCCAGTTCATCTAGGTTATCAAATTTGTGGACATAAAGTTATTCATGGTATTCTTTGATTATCCTTTTATTATCCATGGGATCTGTAATGACGTCCCATCTTTCATTCCTGATTTTAGTAATTTGTGTGCCCTCTCTATTTTTCTTAGTTAGCCTGGCTAGAAACTTGTTGATTTCCTGATCTTTTCAAACAACCAGCTTTTGGTTTTATTGATTTTCTTTATTGATTTCTTGTCTTCAATTTTATTGATTTCTGCTCTAATTTTAATTATTTCTTTACTTCTGCTTACTTTGGATTAAATTTGCTATTCTTTTTCTACTTTCCTAAGATGGAACTCGGATGATTGACATTAGATCTTTTTCTTTTTTCTTTTTCTTTTTTTTTTTTTTTTGAGGGAGGCTCGATCCGTCGCCCAGGCTGGAGTACAGTGGTGCAATCTCAGCTCACTGCAACCTCCGCCTCCCAGGTTCAAGCGGTTCTCCTGTCTCAGCCTCCCAAGTAGCTAGGACTATAGGCACGCACCACCATGCCCAGCTAATTTTTCTATTTTTAGTAGAGACGGAGTGTCACCATATTGGTCAGGCTGGTCTCGAACTCCTGACCTCCAGTGATCCACCTGCCTCAGCCTCCCAAAGTGCTGGAATTACAGGCGTGAGCCACCATACCCGGCCTAGATCTTCTTTTCTAATATATGCATTTGATGCTATAAATATTCTTCCAAGCACCTTTTGCTGCATTCCACAAGTTTTGATGTTATGTTTTCATTTTTATTTTGTTCAAAATATTTATAAAGTTTTCTGGAGATTTCTTCTTTGATCTGTGTGTTATTTAGAAGTGTGTTGTTTAATCTCCAAGTATTTGCGGATTTTCCAGCTACATTTCTGTTATAGACTTTTAGTCTAATTTCATTGTGACCTGAGATCAGACATTGGTTTCTAGTCTTTTATATTTAAGGGGTTCTGATGCTTACTATTTTTCTTCAGATTGTATTTTTGCCCTCTAGTATGTCTTGTAATTTTTCCTCGATAGCTGGACATGAAGTACTATGTAAAAGGAACTGTGGTAAACAGGCCTGTACGATGTGGTGATGAGGTGGTGGGGGACAAGAATCCTTCTGTAGTCCTGTGATTGGGTGTCAGTCTTTTGGTGAGCCGGTTCCTCTGGACTGGGAACTTCCCACACGCTTCTCAGAATTTTCCCCCTCCTAGGTGGGACAGGATGGCCAGAAGGTGCTGCAGTTTGGTATTTCACTTCCCCCAGGTCAGTTAAGAGTCTGATAAAACACTTTCAGGTTAGGCTGTAATTCAGTAAGTTTCTCCTGAGGGTAGACCTTGTTAAGAAAAACTGGAGGCCAGGCGCGGTGGCTCACGCCTGTAGTCCCAGCACTTTGGGAGGCCGAGGCGGGCGGATCACGAGGTCAGGAGATCGAGACCATCCTGGCTAACACAGTGAAACCCCGTCTCTACTAAAAATACAAAAAAAAAAAAAAAAATTATCCGGGCATGGTGGCGGGTGCCTGTAGTCCCAGCTACTCGGGAGGCTGAGGCAGGAGAATGGCATGAACCCGGGAGGCGGAGCTTGCAGTGAGCTGAGATCCCGCCACTGCACTCCAGCCTGGGTGACAGAGCGAGACTCCTTCTCAAAATAAATAAATAAATAAATAAATAAAAATAAAATTCTATTAGAAGACATAGACATAGGCTGCTGTCCAAGTAATTTTCTCCCCAAACCGAGAGTAATAAGGACCTCCCTCTGCCTTCTGGGCTTCTTAATTCAGCCATGGCACCTTGGCTGAGAGAACGGCCCGCCCTCTTTACTCTTCCTCTCCAGATGAAGCCAAGGAGGAGTTCCTGGATCTGCTTGATGTGTTGCTGCCGCATGCCCAGACATATGTCCCCCGGCTGGTAAGGATGGAGGCGTTCCACCTCAGCCTGTCCCAGAGTGTGGTTCTGCGCCACCACTGGATCCTCCCCTTCGTGCAGGCTCTGAAAGCCCGTATGACCTCCTTCCAGAGGTGAGTGCTTCCCTCTGCCTCTCTGCTCCCTCCCCTCCACGGCTTCTCCTCCTCTCCTGAGCTACTGCGGGCATTACCCCAGCAGGCAGGCCAGACCTAAAGATAGAACACAGCCCCTCTCCCGGGGCTGCCTGCTCTACTTCTCGTCCTCCGTGACCTTGGGTATGCCGTGGAAGCTCTTGACACCCCTGATGCCTTATCTGCTCTATAGGAAAAGCCAGCTGTTTTTCTGTAAGCTCTCGCTCAGTATTTCCCGCACTTCTGTGACCAGATGTGTAGAGTTTTTTTCCACACCAACAAATTATCCAACTCTCCAGACACCCACTGGGTGTCCTATAATCGAACTCAATTCTGACACTAATAACCCAGGGTTAGTGCAGACTTCATAGGTTAAGGGCTCAGTCCCACAAGACTGCGCTCCATGTCAGACACCATCTGCAGTGTTGAGCTCTCAGGTTACACACAACATCTGTCTCATTTCACTACAAATCAGAGGTTCTATGGACCCCCTCCTCAGGTTTGATCATTTGCTAGAATGGCTCACAGAATTCAGGCAAACAGTCCACTTACTAGGTCGCCAGTTTATTACAAAAGATGTATTAAAGGATACACATGAACAGCCAGATGAAGAGATAGGTAGGGTGAGGTCTGGAAGGGTCCTGAGCATGGGAGCTTCTGACCCTGTGGAGTTGGGAGTGAGCCACCCTCCCAGCACATGGGTGCGTTCTTATTCACCAAGGGAAGCTCCTCAAACCCTGTAGTTCCAAATTTTTACGGAGGCTTCATCATGTAGGCACGATGGATTATGAACTCAGTCCCTAGCTTCCTTCCCATCCCAGGAGAGTAGGGGGTGGAGCTGAAAGTTCCCAGCTTCTAATCATGCCTTGCTCTTTCTGTGATCAGCCCCCATCCAGGACCCCACCAAGAGTTGCCTCATTGGAACCAAAGATGCCCCTGTCACCCAGGAAATTCCAAAGGATTTAGGAGCTCTGTGTCAGGAGCCAGGGTCACAGACCAGATAATAGAACAAAAGATGCTCCTAGCACCCCCACTGCTTAGGAAATGACACAGGTTTTAGGATCTCTGTGTCAGGAACTGGAGGCTGAGACCAACACATATGTTATCATTTCACAATGATAGGTCAAACAGGCCATGGTAATGGTGGGAGCTACCTCATGGGGGCCTATGGGGGTGAAAGGAGATCATGGGTGCCCTCAGCACAGCACTTGGGTGAAGGGTTAGTACCAGACCCCGCTTCTGGTTTTATCTGCCAGCCTGGGGCTTTTTTTTTTTCCCCTTACCTATTGCATTATTTCATAACTCTTTTCCTACCAGAAATGCATCTCCTGCTAGACTGGTCCAGATCAAAACCCTGCTCTTTCACTGAGGCTCTCCCAGTTGGCATATCCTGCAGAATCCCTCCGTCCAGAGATCAGTCCGTCCTGTGGTTGTTTCACAGGTGACCCCTCCGTCTAGAGATCAGTCGGTCCTGTGGTTCTTGACCCCCGGTGGTCATTTCACTCACCCTCATATGCAGTCATTCCTGGGTCCATCTTCCTTCCTGGAGCCCACGTTCCTCCAGGCCAGGACTGTGGCTTCTCTCTGAATTACCCCACAGCTTTTTTCCAAGTGCTCTGCTCACAGTAGACATCAAATAGATGCCTGCTGAGTCATGGAGCAGGAATGAAGGAGTCCAGAGAATATCTTTCTGGATCCTCTACTGTTGATACTAGAAGGAGCCTAAGAAGCTGCCCGGCTGGTGGTTTTCTGATCCTGCCTTTATCAGCAGAGCCTTTTTTCAAATGAGGTGTTGCACAAAAGCCTGATGTGTGGCTGTGTAAAACAGAAATAAACAGTCTTCTAGCCAAAGCCCCATTCCCACAGTTCAGGGGGCCATAGGCCCAGGAATTCCATAGGATGTCACTGCCCAACTGGGAAACTGCTCAGTTAGCTGAACCCCTTCTGAGGGCCAGAGGAGGACAGGATTTGTCCCAATCCAGTCACTCGGCCAGGGAATCAGGACTGAAACTCATCTCTCAACCTAGTCCAGCCCTCCCCCTCTTTGGATTGTCATTATCAAATTGATTGATTGTATATTATCAGGACTCTCTTAACCACAGGTGCCAGAAGCCCAACCCAAAGTGGCTTAAACCAAAGAGAAATTTATAGGCTGGTATAACTAAAAGATTCAGAGGTAGCACTGGCTCATGCATGAGTGGACCGGGGTGACAAGATATCAGATGGCACCTGACTGTCACCACCACAGGCAGACTGTTCACCATCTCAGCTCTGTCCCCTTCCTTTGTCACAATGACGAAGCCACCGTATCTCCTGGCTAATGGTGTACCAGCCTGGAAAGACAGCCTCCCTCTCTGATTGGCTTCAGCATAAGTCACAGGAATGACTGCCTGGTCTGACCCGGCTCCTGTGTGCTTTGTTTGGGAGTAAAGAGTTAACAGGCCCTTGCCCCTTCCACACAGAGTGCTTCCCTTATCCTGCGGAAGCTCTGCCCCTGGATGAAGGAGGAGAGCGGCTATGTTAGTGCTGATGACTGGCACACTGCACTTGCGCTAGGAAGACGGCATGAACTGCACCCCTCCAGGGAAGCCACGACCTGGGCTCCGCTGCATACAGTGGTTCCTTAATTGGGCATGAGTCCCTTGCTGGGACTTAGGAAAACTCTGCCTAAAGTCCATTGCAAGAAATACTGATCCCTGTGGGATGTATATGTGGCTGGTTCCCTTGCTCACTGAGAGACTA
Organism: Pongo abelii; assembly: GCF_028885655.2. Classification (NCBI taxonomy): domain Eukaryota; kingdom Metazoa; phylum Chordata; class Mammalia; order Primates; family Hominidae; genus Pongo; species Pongo abelii. The sequence goes on from NC_072003.2 coordinate 57,283,325, forward strand.
GAAAACAGCACCTGGACCCCTGGGCTGGTTCCCTCTGAGGAAAGGATCTGTGTCATGAGTGAAGCCCGGGCAGGTGTGGTCTCTTCAACTTTGATCACCTGGTTGAGCCTAAGGTGACGAAGAGTGAGCGGTGCACCCCTGATTCTGTTGCTGTGACTGAGGAAATGCTAAGCTCTGTTTGGCCAGGCCTGGGCAGCCTGCCTCTGGAGTAGGAGTGGAGAGCCATCCTGCAACATGAGGTTACCAGGAGAAGGAGTTTTGGTTGGGCACAGACATCCAATGTCCACTCCAGGATGTTTGGGAGACACCTTGAGAACTCTTCCTAAAAGCTGCACTTAACCGAGCTCCTGGTGGTTGTGTGATCCCTCACATTTTCTCCGGAGGCAGAGAGTTGGCTGACTGACTTTTGCCCTTGGGCAGATTGTGAGGCTCTACCCAGCATGCTGGTATATTATGTTCCCTCAGATGGGGGTGAGACCCTTGGCCTGGGGGCTGTAAAATGATCTGTTTCTGTGACGAGACTTTCCACGGTGAGATTGCTAGTGTCTCAGAGAACAAAGGACAGAACCAGTCCAAGTCAAAGCACTTACCTAGCTGAGCCTGACTCTTCCCGTGCTATTGATCTGAGGGGTGGGTGGGTGGGGGCATCTGTCTCGATTTCACACCAGCAGACCTATTCCCCTCACTAAAGGGTCATAGGTGACAACAAGGACTCTGGAAACAGGCAGACTGACTGTTCAAATCCTGGCTCACCAAATTCAGCTTCACCATGCCTCCATTTCTTTGTCTGTAAAATGGGCATAATTGTAGGCCTGCTCACAGAGTTGTGTGAGGATTCGAGAAACGGAGTGTGCAAAGGCTTGAGCTCAGCCCTGACACGTGAAGAAATGTTCTCGTGATTGCTTAGATGAAATCGGAGTCGTCTGTTTTTTAAAAAACTGCAAGAAATGAATCAGCTGTTAAGTGGTCCATTATCACCTACTTGATCAATAAGGCTTTCTCAGTTCCCATCAGTAAAGTTGAGATAGTCTCAAATTGTTTATCAAAATGAACTGCTATTAACAAAGTAAAATTTTTACTAGCACCTGGATGATGTTGTGTGTTACTCGGGCTGGGTGATTTCAAGGTCTTGTCCAGCTCTAATGTTTTAGGGTTCAGTATACCACCTGCATAATGGGGTGATAACATTAAGTGCAAAATGAGTTAACTGTATTTTCAAAGTGCTGTTTTTTTTTTTAACATAAGCTATTTTTTCTGCCTTTTTTCTTACGATTTTTCCTGAAATGTGGTCTTCTAAATTTCAGATTCTTCTTTACTGCCAACCAGGTAAAGATTTACACCAATCAAGAGAAAACCAGGTGGGTCCTTCCAACCCCCAGTCACCATTAGAGGAAGATTCTTTGGTGCAAAAATTGAGTGCTTTGTTTCTGGACTTGTTTGTCCCGTTGTTTGTTTGCTTTTAACCAACTCTATGACTATAAAGGCAGCTATCCCCAAATCTGAACCTTTCTTTAAGAAAAATAACTGGGAGATCCCAGGCACAGTAGCACATGCCTGTAATCCCAGCACTTTGGGAGGCTGAAGCAGGTGGATAGCTTGAGCTCAGGAGTTCCAGACCAGCCTGGGCAACATGGCCAAACCCTGTCTCTATGAAAAATACAAAAATTAGCTGAGCATCGTAGTGTGTGCCTGTAGTTCCAGCTACTTGGGAGACTGAGATGGGAGGATCGCTTGAGCCCTGGAGGTCGAGGCTGCAGTGAGCCAAGATTGCACCACTGCACTCCAGCCTGGGCAACAGAGTGAGACCCTGTCTCAAAAAAAAAAATAAAAAGGCCAGGTGCGGTGGCTCACGCTTGTAATCCCAGCACTTTGAGAGGCCAAGGCGGGCAGATCACCTGAGGTCAGGAGTTCGAGACCAGCCTGCCTGACATGGCGAAACCCCATCTCTACTAAAAATACAAAAAATTAGCTGGGTGTGGTGGCTGGCGCCTGTAATCCCAGCTACTCGAGAGGCTGAGGCAGGAGAATCGCTTGAACCCTAGAGGAGGAGGTTGCAGTGAGCCAAGATCACGCCACTGCACTCTATCCTTGGCGACAAGAGTGAAACTCTGTCTCAAAAATAAATAAATAAATAAATAAAAAATGACTGGAGGAGCATGTGGGGGGTGGTGCACAGAGATTGAGAGAAACATCTTGGTTTAGTAAAAACCTGTCAAAGTCAGAAAACCTGTTTCTGCCCAGCTCCATCCCAGTTGTGGTGTTTGGTCCGTGTCTTCATCTCTGTGACCTTTCGTTTCACACTGGCACACGCCTCAACATCCATTGTTAGGCAGTTGTAAGGCTCAAATGAGCCCCAAGGCCTTTGAAAAGTTAAAAGTATTAAAGTGTTAGATGAACGTAAGAAGAAATGATTATGCTGCCTTCAAAGCGAGCCTCCCTGTCTGATGCACTCACTGGGCCACCTTCTCTGAGCACTTCTGAAAGGGGCCTCATTTATTCGTTCATTTATTCCATGCTGCACAAGTTTGTTAAGCACCCACTTGTGCCAGGCATTTGCTGTACGCTAAGGATTCATCAGTGAAGAGGTAGAAACGGCCCCTGCTCTTTTCAATCTCATATTCGGAGGGGAGACATAATAAACAAGTAATGAGAGTGTTTGTTAATAACTGGTATGATCTGATGGTCAGGAGTGGGTAGTCCAGGAGGGTACCAGGAAAGTGGCCAGGGAGATGACATTTGATGGTGACCTGAAAATGAGAAGCCAGCCTTGGGAAGAGCTGTTGCAAGAGCTTCAAGCAGAGGACATAGCAAACTAAGTGACTCCGAGGCAGGGAAGATTTCAGCATGTTTGAGGAGGCCAGTGAGGCAGACCCCAGAAAGCACGTGGGAGAATGATAGGAGATGAGATGGGCAGGGTTAGCCCATCCAGGGGCTGCAAGGTCAAGCAAGGAGTTTGAATTTTCAGTATAACGGAAGCCACTGGAGGGATTTGAACAGAGGAGAGGCATGATCTGATCTATATCTGGGGATGTCAGTCTGGCTAGATGGTGTGTCTGTGGCCATGGAGTCTGGGGGCATGATAGAAGGGAGCAAGAGTGGATGCAGGGAAACCAGAGAGGAGCCAGGTGTCATTGTCCAGGTGAGGGACCATTGGTGGCCTAGATTAGGGTGATGGCCATGGAAGACCAAGAGGTGGACACATTGGGGATACACTAGAGGCAGAAGCACCCAAATTACCAATGGGTTGGATTTATGTGAAGCAAGGGGAAGACGAACATTGATTCCTGGGTTTGAGGCTGGAACAACTGGCCCCGTTTTCTGTGATAAGAGACACTGGTGGGATAAAAAGCAAAAGTTCTGCTTTGTACCTGTTTGTTTGTACCTGTTAGGTTTTGCTGTCTATTGGACCCCTAGGTGGAAATGTCACGTATACAACTGGGTGTTCAGGAGAGGGACCAGCTGGAGATAGAAATGTGGGCAGTGTTGGCCTGTGTGGGAAGCGGGGCTGGGTGAGATCAGCCTCCTGGAGAGTGCAGATGGAGAAGATCCAGTGATCTTCACCATGGGGAGGCTGGAGAGGAGAGAGGGTGGCAGAGGACACTGAATCGGGAGACGGGAGGCAGGATTAAACCAGGACTGCGTGGCAGGTGATGTCTTGGGAGCCAAGAGAGAAAAGGGTTTCAAGGATGGAAGAGTCCACTGTGTGAGATACTGCTGGGCGGGTACAAGGCGGACGCGAAGTGTCCCTTGGATTTGGTAACATGGAGGTTGTTGGCAACTTTGACAAGAGCACTTCCAGCAAAGTGGGTTGAAGATGGGAGGTGAGAAAGAGATAGTGATGGTGGACAAATCATCTTTTTGAGAAGTTTCACTGAGAATGGGATGGGGACTGGCTGAAACCGTGGGTTCAGGGGAGAGTTTTTAAAGATGAGAGAGAGCGTGGCTGAGTGCTTGTGGGAGGCGTGGCAGATGCCAGGGAGCAAAGTCCTTGAGAAGAGGCCTCGTTGAGGACAGGAGTCGTTTGCAATTGGAACGATGATGGAGAATGGGGGTGCAGAAGCTTCTGGGTTTGTGACTTGGCAGTGGTGGGTGAAGGCGTTCCTGGAAGGGTTATTAGATCCAGGGGAGGGAGGAGAGCTGTGTGGGTGAGAACTGGGAAAGGAAGATTTACAGACAGAGAATCTGAGGACTGAGAGAGTTGGCTCATGGAGCAGGAAAGTGAGTGTACCAGGGAGATGGTGAGACCCACAGCCCAGGCCTCTTGGCCTTCTGCCTGGCTCCTCCTCGGCTGCGCAGATGGCTGGTGTTCTCAGAGGCTGCATCTCATGCCTGCGTTGTCTTCCTCTCCCCAGGACCTTTATTGGGCTTGAGGTCACTTCAGGGCATGCCCAGTTCCTGGACCTGGTTTCAGAGGTGGACAGAGTCATGGAGGAATTCGACCTCACCACTTTCTACCAGGTAATGAATGGGGCTGCTGCTTCTCCATTGACCCATTTCTAACGAGAATAAAACTGTCTTTAAAGAAGCCCTCGTAAGAGGCAAACCAAAGACCCTTCAGAACCTCCTGTGTCGGTGCTCCGAATGCCAGCCTTCTGAGGATGCACACCTCGGGAGGTGAGGGCTTTGAGGTGTAGTCAGATGCAGCCCACCCAAAGTCCGACATTTCTTAGAAATCTTGCTTTATATCCTAAATATGCCCGAGATTTGTACCTTCTGCTCCATAATGTTCCCATGTTGTTTTCACCTTTTTTAAGTAGATGTCCCTAATAATTTTTGGTCAGCTTGACCCTCAGAGAAGAGTTGTAGCTTCATACACCTTCCTGCACCTTGCCCAGGCCCTCCAAGGGCACTTGGACTCTAAGTCGACTGTCAGGGCTTTGAAGGGCCATTCATTTTATTTGATATATGTTTTTAAACTGTGCTGAGGGAGATAAGTATGAATTTGAATGAAGACAATTATTGTTGCTTCAAAACTGGAGACTTTGGGGATTTTGTTCATGTCATCTGAAAAGTATGGTATATACTGGAATGTCCTAGATCAGAATAGAGGGTGGATTTTCTTTCACGTCACAGATGTAATGACCCTCTATGATACTTCAAGGAAAGCCTCTGTGAATATGACTGTCTTAGCTCAGGCTGTCATAACAAAATACCATAGACTGGGTGGCCTAAATAACAGAAATTTATTTTTACACAGTTCTGGAGGCTAGAAGTCCAAGATCAAGGTGACAGCGTGGTTGATGTCTTTTTTTTTTTTTTTTTCTTTTTGGAGACAGAGTCTCACTCTGTCGCCCATGCTGGAGTGCAGTGGCGCAATCTCAGCTCCCTGCAACCTCCGCCTCCCATGTTCAAGCAATTCTGCCTCAGTCTCCCAAGTAGCTGGGACTACATGTGTGCAACACCACACCCAGCTAATTTTTGTATTTTTAGTAGAGATGGGGCTTCACCATGTTGGCCAGGCTGGTCTCAAACTCCTGACCTCAGGTGATCTGCCTGCCTTGGCCTCTCAAAGTGCTAGGATTACAGGTTTGAGCACTGCACCCGGCCAAGCGTGATCGGTTTCTGGTGAGGGTTCTTCCTGGCTTATAGATGGCTACCTTCACATGGTGGGGCAGGGGTTGGGGGCCGCAGGGAGAGAGAGCAGTGCCCAAGCTCTCTGTGATTAAAGGGCACTAATCATGAGGGTCCTGCCCTCATGACCTCATCTAACCCTAATTACCCCTCAAAGGCCCCATCTTTACATACTATCACATTGGGGGTTAGGGCTACATGAATTTGGGGGAGGGGACACGATTCAGTCCATAGCAAGGACCAGTCCTGTGCTGTTTTGTCTGTCTGTGGAGGGTGCTTTGGATCAACACTGAGGATCTTGTCTCCCACTGGGCAGGCCAGGGATCCAGCAAGGATGTCACGACAGCTCTGTCACAGACCTGCTGTGATGGCAGGGCCTGCCAAGGCGTCCGGGTGACCGCCTGCCTCTCGTTTCCCTCCCCAGGACCCTTCTTTCCACCTCAGCCTGGCCTGGTGTGTGGGTGATGCACATCTCCAGCTGGAGGGGCAGTGCCTGCAGGAACTACAGGTGAATTTCCAGGGTGGGAGCACAGAGGGCGCTGAACTCCAGAAATGACAGGACAGATGCTGGAGAGCGGGAGGATGAGGCACCCAAACCTGAATCCCTGGGAAACAAATGACATGGCAGGAGGCCCCAACACCTTCCCTTGCGACTCAAGGTGTGGCCCCTGGACTGGCAGCTTCAGTGTCACCTGAAGCTTATTAACAATACAGATCTTTGCCCCCACCTCCACCAAGACCTAAGAAATCAGAATTACATTTTAACAAGATCTCTGGGGATTTGTGTGCACATTACAGTTCTAGGGAGCACTGCCCTAGAACACTGATCTGTGAGGAGGCTGCAGGCTTCCCCTGAAGTCCTAGCTGCTTGCCCAGAGGTCAGAGGCTTGGGCCTGGCACTGAAAATGGGTGAAATGTACCAGGTGTAAGGAACATCCAGCCCCCAGAGTCTATCAAATTTTGATAAGTAGCTGAAAGATTCCACTTCCCCATCTGCGCCCTTGGAGGAGAACCAGCACGTTACATGAAGTGGTGAGTGGCGGCGATACTCCAGCCCTGCTTGGGGAGACAGTAGGAGTGTGGCCATGCGGGAAGGTTGGCCTAGAGTTGCCAGCACTTCTGCTTCATAAGAGAAGCCAGAAACCTAGATTTTTACATGTAATCTGTCAGTTTTCAAATGTCAGCAACTAATTTGGATGTTTAAAAAACATTTTGCAAGCCAAACCAAACATGTGCAGGCTGGATGCAGCTGTGGTCCCTCATTAAGGAGCCACCTTGCTCTTGGCCTGTTGTTGCTGGAGGTGGCAAAGAGCTCTAGTTTGAGCTCCGGCAGACCTGGGTCCCAGGCCTGGTTTTATTGGTTTCTGTGATCCAGGGCTCTGAGCATCTGTGTCTCATCTGTAAAGTTGAGATGATAGGACCAACCTCAGAGATTACAGAAGTGATCAGACAAGATCACCAATGCAGAGCCTGGGAGCCTGCAGCCTCAGCCTTGCCCAGCCTCTGAAGTTGGGTGAGCTGGTTTTGTTTGCAGTGCCCTCTGGGTCCCAGATGCCCCTTAATGTGACTGTCCTCCCCTGGCTGCTGTTTTAAGGCAATCGTGGATGGGTTTGAAGATGCTGAGGTGCTGCTGCGTGTGCACACTGAGCAAGTCCGCTGCAAGTCTGGGAACAAGTTCTTCTCGATGCCTTTGAAGTGAGCACCAGAGGCCTTCCTCCTCCAGGGCCCTCTGCAGACCAGGCTGAGATGGAGGAACCTGCTAAAATTGATGGAGATGCTTCTAGCCTCCCAGTAGGAGGCCCCAGCCATGCCTTCAACCTGGCAGGAGGTGTAGCCACTCCTCATCCTCCCTGAGTGCTGATATTCTCTCTCTCTCTCTCTCTTTCTCTTCCTCTTCTTTCTCTCTCCTCTCCTCTCTCTTCCTCTCCTTTCTCTTCCTCTTCCTCTCCTCTCTCTTCCTCTCCTCTCTCTTCCTCTCCTCTCTTCCTCTCCTCTCTCTTCCTCTCCTCTCTCTTCCTCTCCTCTCTCTTCCTCTCCTCTCTCTCCCTCTCTTCTCTCTTCCCCTCCTGTCTCTCTTCCTCTCCTCTCTCTCTCTCCCTCTCTTCTCTCTTCTTCTCCTCTCTTCCTCTCCTCTCTCTCCTCCTCTCCTCTCTCTCCTCCTCTCCTCTCTCTCCTCCTCTCCTCTCTCTCCTCCTCTCCTCTCTCTCCTCCTCTCCTCTCTCTCCTCCTCTCCTCTCTCTCCTCCTCTCCTCTCTCTCCTCCTCTCCTCTCTCTCTTCCTCTCCTCTCTCTTTCTTCCTCTCCTCTCTCTCTCTTCGTTTCTTCTCTCTCTCCTGTCTCGGCTGTTGTGGGTTGCAGGTTGGGTGCTGCTGTGTTGTGGTCCTTCCCAGAAACTACCAGTAGAGGGCAGCCTGGGCATCCTAATTCTTACTCTGGTTGTTACACAAAGAAAATATTGGGGTCACTGGCGAGCCCACCCACACTTGCCAGAATCTCCACTGTAGTCCCCCTAACAAACAGCCCTTCACTCCTTCTCCCACTTCAGCAATTTGTATTTTGATGCCATTGGCCTCAGATCAGAGTGTTTTAAATCATCACGCCCTGGCTTATCCCTGGTCAAGCCAGGACACGGGGTGCTTCAGTGGGTCTGTCACCCTCTCTCCTTGAAGCATGTCGCTTTTATTTATTTACTTTTACTCTCACCCTGCTCCTGTGCCAGCAGGGGCCACTTCAAAGCCAAGGTACAGGGTGATAACTTGTGGTCCAGCATCAGTTTTCTCCACTTCTTTCTCCCACTCACCCCCAGCAAGGTGCCTGGGGAGACTTGAGCAGATGTTTCATCTTGGCCTGGCCAGTGGCTGAAAGCCAGGCCTCCAATGCACTGTGACCTTTGGCTTCCCCAGCAGCTTTCCCAGAGAGGCAGAGGGGCCTTCCACAGCCCGGGTTCTCCTGCTGCCTCCTGCCTGCTGCAGCTGCAGGCATTCTGAGGGGCAACGTGGAGGAAGGGCCAGGGATGTATGGGATTTTAATTTTTTCATCAAACCTTCCCCATGGCAAAGAAACAGTCAGTCCTCTTCAGGTGTCTTCTGGATTTCTGGTGATGGAGAGAGAAATCTTTTTATGTTACAGTTTTAAATTATGTTCAACAAATAAAAATTGCATTTTTTTATTTTGGATCTTTTTGGACTACTTGTATTTAACCCAGTGAAAAGATGACTGTCACCTTCCCCTACCCTGTCCAGCTGTGTCTCACAGTTTGGGAGGATTCTTGGAAGTCTCTGCTGTGACTTCCAAGGTGGCCTTGAGAGGCATTAATGATGCTTTGGTAAAATAAGGGTAGGGAGGGGTCACCCGGCCTGCCAGGTCTACACACAGAGTTCTCACATAGCACATCTAGCCTGGAGCTAGGTGGCGGGGGTCACCACCCTCATCCCTCACCCACATAGGCAGACATTGACGCCTCATACTGCTGTGACACTGAGCACCTCTCAGAACCTTCTCGTGTCTTCCTCCCAGTATCCCCCTGAAAGGTAAACAGGGTGGGAATGTCTAGTCCTCTGCTACAAGAACAGGTTAAGTGACTTGCTTGCATGAGAAATAGGGCCGTACTCAGCCCTAACCTCAGGTCCTGTGCTGGGGTGGCCCTGATCCAGCGCTGCACACCACCTCGTGGTCAGACCTGGCATCTGGGTGGGGACATAGGGCTTGAGGGAAAGGTGTGGGGAGAGGGGCCTGTTGCCCAGGCTCCCATGGTGGCCCCTGCAACCCCACCTTTCCTGAAAGGGGCAGCCTCCCAGCCACTGCACTGAAAGACCCAGGCACATTCTGTGCCTTGTTCCTGCTCCCCACCGCATTGATCTGCTGACTCCAACTCATCATTAGGTTGGTTCTTCTGGAGAGGAGGAGGATGCCGGGCACACTTTCTGGCTTGTAAGCAACATGGCAACTCTGGCTGTGCAGCCTGCAGTTAACTGACACCTGCCCTGTGCCAGGTCCTGAACTGGGCACTTGGTGAACCAGACTAGGTCTGCCCTCTGGGTGCTCACAGCAGGGCTGAGCAGGCAGGGAGCACAGAAAAGAATCCCCATCCTCAACATGGCACTTCCCCAGACTTGGGTGCTGGCTCTTACTGGGAGGGGGGCAGGTGTGAGGTAGGGCCTCCATCAACAAGCCCAGGAAGAGGGACTGGGCCATTCCCCTGGGGGAGGATGTGGCTGGGGAATCCGTCTGTGCTGAGGATGGAATTTGAGTGCAGCAACTTTGAGAAATGGGCCAAGATCAATAACCGGCTCCTCAATGGAGAATGGAAGGTGGCAATGGAGGAAGGAAATAGGAGCCTCGCTGAGGGGGAGGGGTGGGCAGGCTGGGCCTGAGGAGGAGGCTGGCGGCAGGAGCTTGGCGGGCACCCAGACACTGAGTGTGCCTCTGGAGCAGAGTAAGCCCGTTGAGCGAGCGCTCCCGCTGACAGTGCAGAAGGAGCCGGGGCTCTTCCATAAGAGGAGATTCTCCATGAGAGGAGAAACATGGGAGACAACTTGAGACAGAGGGAAGACCAGAGCAGGCTGCGGTCCCCCTCAGGCAGGCTGGCCCAAAGAAATGCTCTTGATGAGGATTTTATCGCACCAGGGAGAGTATAAAATCAACACATCTGGCCTCGGTGTCCTCAGATGTTCCCCGCAGGGCAGGGAAATCATTTCACGCCTGTTTGGCCGATTTCCACCTGGCACTCTCCAGCGCCTCTCCAGACCACCCCAGCTTTGTTTCCAAGGGAGAGGGAAATTACCTTCGCTTGTTTGTTTATTCCTTGTCTTGGCACCAAGAGTCCCAAGGCCTGCTTCACCTTTGATGGTGTGTCGGGTGGGTGCATCGCCCAAGGGGCCCCTGGAGAGGAGAGCTGGGGGGAGGGGGTGTCCTGGGCCTAGTTCCATCCCACAGCTACTTTCCTTCACTGAACAGGAGACCTCCCCTACAACCTCAGAACTCTCCTTTTGCAAATGAGGAAACAAACCCAAAGAGGGGAATAACTTGCTCAGATTGCCCAGTAAATTACAGCTGAGGCAAAAACCCAGGGACCTGGCTTCTGATCCAGAGCTTTTTACAACCCCTCACACCACATCAGGACCTCTAAATGAAACTGCTCTGAAACACCATGTCTGGGCTTTCGTTCAAAAGACCAAGAAAAAAAGGTGTGTGGTGGTGGGCGGGGGTGTCAGGGCATAGATGAAACGGTATTGGCAAAATATGGATAAGGTTTAAAGCTACTTGATGGAAGGGCTGGAGTTCACACATCTCAGTCCCACTGACTAGTACTTTCAGGCTTTGGGTGCTGGCCAGACCCAGTAGAAACCCAGCTATCTTGGATTGGATGTAGGTGCAAATCCACCTTGGATTCCCAAAGTACCTATAGGAGCCAGAACCAATAATTGGGAGGTTCAAGATCTGGTCACAGGGGATGTCATTTCCTTAAGGCAGGACTGGACCCCAAGAGAGGAACCTCCAACAGAGAGAAAATCACCAGACTTGACCAACGGAGGCCTCAAAGAATGTTGCTCCATTCATTCCTGGGCTCCTCTCACTAACAGCTAGCCCCTTAAACCCCAACCTTTTTTTTTTTTTTTTTTTTTTGAGACAGGGTCTCGCTCAGTCAGCTGGGTTGAAGGGCAGCGACATGATCATAGCTCACTGCAGCCTCAACCTCCTGGGTTCAAGTGATCCTCCCACCTCAGCCTCCCAAGTAGTTGGGCCTACAGCCGTACACCACCACACCTGGCTAATTTTTGTATTCTTTGTAGAGAGGTGGTCTTGTCATGTTGCCCAGGCTGGTCTTGAATTCCTAGGCTAAAGCAATCCTCCCACTTCGGCCTCCCAAAATGCTGGGATTACAGGCTTGAGCCACTTTACCTAGCCCCAAACTATTTAAAATTGGCTAATCGGGACTAAATATCATGAAAGAGTGCAACGTGGTCGGTTAAACAAGGACAACCCTGTTGTCCGTGTCTGAAGACCAGTGCACATTTCCCAAAAGCAAATTTCAAAGTGGAGAATTTAGAAACCCACTTCCCAGATGAAGGATCCCACAGAGAAGTGAGTCCGTGGAAATGATGAAATTGCCCGGTTCCTTTCTCTAAACTCTGACTTGCTTTCCCCAAGGACATCCCAGGAGGGTTCAAACGCGCCCTCTCTAAGGCGCTCTGCCAGGTCTCCTGATTTCCAGTTTCCGGGAGGTGAGGCCGGCTAGGGTGCCCCGAGGGCCTGCTCTAGAGAAAACCGCCCTCAGGTGAGGATGGCTTCCATTTCCGGGTCTGAAGATAAGGAATAGCTTATCTTTGGTCTCCGCCCTCCTGCCTGCAACCCTCACCCACTGACCACGCCGGCCACTCCGCCGCGCCAGGGCTGCCCTTGGCCTGGTCCCCGGGTCTCGGTGAACCTTCGACCCGGGCCTCCCAGCTCTGGCCTCCTGCATCCACCCCTCCCCGACCTCAAGCTGCTTCCGGAATAGAATGAAATCCAGCTCGTTAAGCTTCGCTGGGAGGTGTGTCCACCCGCCCCGCGCTGAGTCAGGCCGCACTGTCGCACTTCACTCTCACCAGCCAGTGGCCAAAGTGCTTGGGCACCTATTGCGCCAGGCCAGGAACCGGAAGCCTTACCTCGCCCTCACACCAACTCTTTGCCCCACGTTCCCGATAACAACACGGAGGCTCGGAGAGGTTAATTTGCCCACGTGCAAGCGGCAGCTAAGGGGCGGACGCGGAACTTGAACCGTGTCCCTCCTAAACCTGCCCCTTGTCCGCCGCAACGCGCCCTCGACGCGCACAAAACCCTCACTTTGCTACTGAGGAAAGTTATTCAATGGCCAGAGACACCCTGGGGCTTTTGAAAAGAGGTTTCAGGCTGACAAATATCCATATATATATATATATATATATATATATATAATGTTTAAACCTAAAACGACTCTTTGGTCCCTCCCCTAAGACCTCCTTCCCGTCCGCCTCGGCCTCAGTATCCCCCACCAGGTATGAGAAGGAGGAGTCTTCATTCCTCCCAGGCGGAGAGACCACGCCTTCCCTGCTTCCTCCCTCCGCGGGGGGTCGCGTTGGAGGTCACCCCCGCCCCCTAGACGCTGGGTTGGGAGTGACGCGGGGTGGGCTGGAGAGGTTTCCCGCCCTCTGGGAAGCGTAAACGGACCGCCCACCTGCCAGGCCTCGGCCACCCGCACCTGCTAGTGAGAAGCCTCCGGCTGGGGCACCGCCCCCGGTCCCCGCCCGGGTCCGCGCACTGGGAGCACACTGGCCCTTTAAGAGCGCGGCGGCCGCGGCGCGCGGGGAGGAGGGCTGGGAGCGCCTAGAGCCGCGCTGAACTCGCCGGGGACGTCGGACGCCCGCTCCTTGGCTGGCTCGCTCGCTCTCTCGCTCGCTCTCTCGGGTCGGCTTCCTGCGCCTCCTCCCGGGACTGCTTCGGGACCCGGGCCCGGTCGGGCGCGGCGGCGAGCAGAATCCCCGTGCAGGAGGCGCGCGCTCCGGGCAGCGCCCGGCCCCGGGCATGGACAGAGGGAGCTGGGCGCGCAGGGGGCGCCGCGGAACCGGACGGCCGGAGCGCTGAGCCAGACAAAGGCTCCGGAGTTGCGCTCGCTCTCGGGAGCCGGGGCCCAGGCGCTGGGCGCCGAGGCTGCGGGACCTCGCGGGGGACAGCTCCGGCCGGCCCCCTTTCCTGCCGGCTGGTTCCGAGCTCCCGGACCTGCCCTGCCCGCTTCTCCTCGGGCTTGGGAATTTGCCGAGGCGACCTAGGCGGCTCCGGCGGGGACCGGGAGCCCGAGGTCCGCGGCGCGCCTGCCGGGCCAGGAGCCAGGGAGCGTCGCAAGTTTCCAAGGCGCGTGCGAGGATCCGGCGTGCAGTGTTCCGGGCTGGGCTGGGCGCCGAGAGAATGGGCAGCGACCGGAGCGCGCCCGGACGGCCGGGCTGGACGGGCAGCCTCCTCGGCGACCGGGAGGAGGCGGCGCGACCGCGACTGCTGCCGCTGCTCCTGGTGCTTCTGGGCTGCCTGGGCCTTGGCGTAGCGGCCGAAGACGCAGAGGTCCATGCCGAGGTAAGACCCCCGCCCTGCCCTTTGGCTGCGGGCTGGGGGCTTGGAGGGAGAGGCGCCACGTCCGCAGCCTGGGACTTGGAGGTGGAGGGAGCGGAGACGCGCCCCCTGTTCTGGGCCGTGGCGGGGAAGAAAGCGGACTTGGCAGTCTGCCCCTCCCCAGCTTGCCCTCTGCAGCGCACCTCTTCCCAAACCCTGGAGGGCGCAGGGCCTCGCGCCTCCGCGCTACTCCAACAGCCCTGTTCTGGGCACTGAGCCCCCACCCCGACCTCCTTACATTCAGCCTGTGTCCCGGGAGCAGCTTCCGCCGCCCCCAGCCCTTGCCTCCCCTCCTTCCTTCCCTCCAGGGCAGCCGATTCCTCGAGAGCCCGGCTGGCGCGCAGTGGCGCTCTTTGCGAGTGGGAAGGGGGCTGCTCTCGGGGACAGCCACAGGCGGAGCAGGAGCTGGGCGGCTGGGCAACAGCGCTCCTGCCCAGGTGGCCTCTCGTCTGGGTGATACCGAGCCGCGCACGGCGGGCCGGGATGGAGGCGGGGGGATGGGTGCAAACAGCTGAGGCAGCGGACTCGGGTTGCGGGGGCGCTTTGGCGACTTTCTGCGCTCCTGCGAGGAAGCCTAGCCACGCCCGGGCGGGGTCCTAAGGACGGACCCTGCCTCCCACAGCGCTTCCTCCCAACAGCGCCCCTACGCCGAGGCCCCGGGTTGGAGAGGGTGGACCCCGCTCCTCTTTTCGCTAGGAGCCCGCTTGGCGTCCCTCCTGGGGCCCCGCTCTGGATGGGTCCCGCGGGTGACCAGGTGCGGCATCCCGGCGTAGAGCCGAGTCCAGCCAGCGCCCCAGCTTCATGGTGTCTCCCGAGCGAGGACACTGAAAGGCGCCAGCTTTCTTACCCCAAAGCAAGAGCAGGGTCCACTCTTCCCCGACTTCTAAGACCTGCGCTCTGCCCCAGATAGGCGGGGAGAGGATTGGGCGGGGAGTAGGGAGAAAGAACCAGCCCGGAGCCGCTTCTGCACGGTGCTCAGGCCTTGGTGCCCTTGGGCTGCCCGGGCTGCGGGCCTGAGCGCCGTTTCTATTTGCAGCTGGGCTGGTGCTCCCTCCCTGGCCCACGGCGGCTTTCCCACCTCCCCGGGCTGCCTGGGAGATTTTTCCGATGGAAGCTTGCCCTTCCCCGCCCTACTTTAATAAAAGCATAGAGGAAGGGCAGGGAATTCCTCCTGGGCTCGAGTTACACCTCCCAGCCATTTCCCCACCTGCTCTGCCCTCCCTCCCTGGCCTGGCCAGGGAGAGCTGAAGGGAGCCAGGCCCTGGCAGGAGGCAGGATAGGAGCCCCGCCCCGACCCAGTCTGGCCACCCTCCCCCACCCCATTCACACAGGCAGGCAGGAGCTTTAGGGGGCTCCTGTTGGTGAGGATTACCCCTCCGCCTGTGACCCAAGTACTGGGCGGAGAGTGCCATTTGGGCCCACCTGCCACTCTGGGCTGGAGTGCCAAAGAATTTCAAGTCACAGTCCCACCCTTGAGTTTCTAATCTACTTAGGGATGGCGTCTGTACATAGGAAGCAGTGATGGAATTCAATGGCCGTGCATTGCTAATGGCATCCTAGCTGGCCAGGAGCTCAAGGGTGCAGGGACCTGTAGTTGGAGGGGCTTCACTCTCTCTCTCTTCTGCTTTTCCAGTTCCGTCTCACCCCTACCCCAACTCCCCAGCTCAGGGAGTGCCCACAGCTCGATGCCGCCAGGGAAGAAGCCATGGTTGCATTATCACAAACCGTGCTCCTGATCTGGAGGTTGTGACTGTCCTGGAGCCCTACTCCTGGGGAAACACTTGGGTTGGACCTGGGCAGTGACTGGAAGAGACCCTGGAAGGTTTAGGGAGCCCTGAATGTTGGCAGCCATGCAGGTAGAGGGCTAGAGACAAGTGGAGTGTCCCAGCTCCTACAGTTGGCTTTGGGTACAGGCTGCTTCTAGAGTCCCATCAGGTCTGGCCACATGTGGGCCCAAAGAGTCAAATGGCCTCAGCAGCCAGCCCATCTGCCGGGGGCTGTGGCCTCAGACTCCTGGGCCTGGCCTACACCCTGTGTCGAGCCTCCCTTCCTTGGAGAAGGGCTAGCTCTCTCATCCTCACCCCAGCATCCATACAGCTTCAGGCCTCCAGTTGGGTCACGGCTGGGACCTTCTTGGAGCAGCTTGGCAGTTGAGCCAGGGTCAGCCCCTCTCCACTTCCTCTCTCCCCTCCCAGGGTGGAAGCCACAGGAGTTTCACAAGGCTGAGACATCAAGGAGCCTGGCATGTGCTAGGAACTGACAAACACCTGCAACCTGCCAGGCCCTAGCCCACCACTGAGCTGCCCTGTCCTACCCCACATTCTCCCTTGGATGTCCGGTCCCAGTCTGTAGCCATTCCGGGCCAGATCCCCACCTGGCTGAGGTGCCCACTGTTGTTCCTGCCCTGCAGGGCCGAGAGTCTCCAGGTTCACCAGGGGAGCTCTTATCTCACCTGCCTCCCCCTACCGCCTCCTCCCAGGCACAATTCAGGCCCTCAGCCTGCTCTGTGGAGGTGACTCAGGCTGCCAGAATTCACAGGTGTGGTGCCACCACCGCCAAAACAGATCCAGCCACCTTTCCTGAACAGGCCCACCAGTATCTTCCTAGCCCCTACCCAGCCACTGAGCAGATGAGGTAGCGGGGGTAGGGGCGTTGGGAGGGGGTCAGCGTGAATTACCATTTTGACCTTCAGGTGAGCCACAGTCTCAGGCTTCCTGCGCTGCAGTCTCTACTAGCACTTCCATGCTGGCTCCGGGGGGGCCCCACTGGTCCCCTCTTTCTTCTAAACAGAGCAAAACTACAGATGCCATCTGTGCCCACCAGCTAAGAAAAGGGGGTTAATAGCGGGGCCTTGTCATTGGGAATCTACAGAAGCTGAATCTTCTCCCCCTCCCCTCTTGTCTCTGCTTTTTACTCTGTTTTCTTGCTAGTAGCAAATCACTCCTCTCGATGCTCTGCCAAGACCCAGAGAGAACTGGTCTGATTGGCACAGCCAGGGACCTAGATCTCATTGGGCCATGCCCTTCACACCCAGCCCTTGCCATGTTTCCAAGTTGGGGCTGCCCTTGGGTCCAGCCAGTCATCTGTCTCCTTGCAGAGAACAGCCCAGTGTAAGCTCCTTGTCTGAGCAGTGTATTGGCCTGACCTTCCCATTGTGACCTCTGAACATAAATACCTCCTTTGCCCCACTCCAAGGGATGTTGATACTTAAAAGATATCCATGAATGTGGAGAGGAGCAACATGGAAATACACGCTATCCCCACCTCCAAAAGAAGACTTTCCCCAAAAGCCCAGTGCCCACTGCTATCTCTTATGCCCATTCAGGATGGCCACACTGCAGGCGTGGAAAAGCCCCTCCCTGCCGAGCGGTTTGTTCTGCTGTCCCTCTGTGGCCCTTTTGTTGTTTGGTCCAGATGTTCCCTGCCATCATCACCTCTGCCCTGCTGGGAGTTTGACCTCTGCCTCAGGCTAGCTGTGGTGGTTGCTATGAGAACCACTACTTTCCAGATCAGATCAGAATGGGTATCCTCCATATCATCCCAAGACTTAGGTGGCTCCTGTCTTGGACACTCCAGCAGGAGCAATGCTTTGGTCCTGGAGATGTGTTTTCTGAGTCAGCAAAGACAGAGGGGTTGCAGATTCTGCTCCTATCTTTCTCCTTTACAAAGAGGGTCCTGGGAGAAGCCCACCATTGAGTGTGAGGACCGGGACCCTGAAGGCGGCTGAATGCTCCAGACCTGAGACACAGTAGGCACCATCTGGCTGGACAGCCCTGAGTGATGGCTCAGATAGGGCTGCTCCACAGTCAGACAGGTTCCAGGGATTCCTGAGACCAGAGGCCATGGAGCTGGGCCTGGATCCCAGAGGCAAAGAGGGATGCCTCTTCCCTAATCCCATGGCCCTCGTGGGAATGGAAGAAAAAGTGGGAAGAGACCCAACTCAGCCTCTGGTGTCAGGGCAGGTGGATAATGGCTGGGTACCAGCCATTAGCCAGCCCCTGGAGATGCCCCCCATCCTGCTGCCATCGGCTGGTGGTGATGCAGGCCAAGGTCTAGATCACCTCTCCAGGGCACTGGCACTGGCACTACCTTGTCCTTCCTCTAGGAGTGACTGTCACCCTGTAGGGGTGAGAGTCCAACTCCGCATTCAGCATTTATGAGTATGGCACTTGATACATAGTGCAAAATAGTGCACAACATGGTGGCCTACACCCTGTGTCCAGAGCCTCCCTGGCAAAATAGTGCAAAACAGTGACAGAAGCGAATGGCATTTACTGTTGGGCAAGTCACTGAACCTGTATGAACTTCAGGATCTCTATAAAAAGGGAACAGCAATGGTATATCTGCTTGATGGAGTTACGGGGAGATTCATTGCATTTATGTGCAAAACACTAAACGCTATGCACAGTGCCTGGCACAGGGGGCCTAAGGAGGCACAGGTGTTATTTTTGAGCACCTTCAACATACTTGTGTCTGTTGTGGACACAGACTAGGGATGTTTTGTAAGCATTTTCACATTTAATCCTTGTATTAACTCTTCAAGTGTAGATGCTGTCATTACCCAGTCTACAAAAGAGGAAACTAATACTGTGAGTTGAGAGAAATGACCCCCGCATTCCATAGCCAGGGAGTGGCAGAGCTTGGATTTGAACCCAGCTCAGTCTGGCCTGGAGCCCAAGTTCCCAACCCCCATGCGGGGTTAAAGGCTACAGGTCAGAGCCTAGGGTGCCATCCTGTGGAAGTTCCACCAGGCAGAATTCTGCTGGGCCAGATCTGGTGGGAAAGAGGTTTCTGAGGTGGAGCCAGAGCTGCCTGAGCTGTGTGAGCCAAAAGCCCTCCCCCGGCCCACCCAGCCTTGCCCCCATCTGTCCAGCCACCCAAGCTCTGCCCCGTGGACAGCCCTGTCTAGGAGTCAGCACCTGCAGGGAGGTTTCCAGGTGAGGACCCAAGGCCGGGCCCCAGCCAGGCCCAAAACTCCTGGCTAACAGAGGCCTCTTCACCCCACCCACTGGCCAGGGAACCCGGTTTTTTCCTCCAAGTTAAGGAGTGTGGGGCAGGCTGGAAGGCTGCTGGGTAAAGAAGTGGTCAGACCTCAAGACTCTTCCTCCTTCCTGCTTCTCCTGTTGGACTTCCCCATCACCCAGAGTCCCAGCCCCCACCTGCAACTCGCTTTAAGACCCATGGGAGGGAGCAGATTTAAGCCCAAACAAAACATATGTGTCCTAGAACTGCTGAAATGTGGACCATGCTGCCTCTAAAGGTAGTGAGCAATCCACCAAGGAGGACCTGGCTCAATGCCGCTTTTTTTTTTTTTTTTTTTGAGACAGAGTCTCGCTCTTGTGGCCCAGGCTGGAGTGCAGTGGCATGATCTCGGCTCACTGCAACCTCCGCCTCCCGGGTTCAGGCGATTCTCCTGCTTCAGCCACCCGAGTAGCTGAGACTACAGGCGCCGCCACCACGCCTGGCTAATTTTCTGTATTTTTAGTAGAGACAGGGTTTCACTGTGTTAGCCAGGATTGTCTCAGTCTCCTGACCTCGTGATCTGCCCGCCTCAGCCTCCCAAAGTGCTGGGATTACAGGCGTGAGCTGCCATGCCCTGCCCATGCCACCTTTCTTTACTGGCCTTGGGGGTAGTTGCGCCATTGGTGCTCTCAACCCCGCTTAGTGGGTTGGAGTGATGATCTTGGCCCTATTTTGCAGAGGAGGGAACTAAGGCTCAGAAAAGTTATCCTAGTCGTCTTCCGTTGCTGGGAGGCCTGTTACGTGGACTAGCAGTCGGGACCAAGGGGCAGCCTTCGGGGGCTGACTTCTGCTCAGCCTGAGAAGAGTTAACAGTTGTTGCTGTCCAGAGAGAGAATGGGCTGCCTTGAGTGGCAGTGAGCGCCCCCTGTCTGCAGGATGCAGGCTGGATGAGTTTTTGGCCAGCTGTAGTCTGTGGAGGCCTGGCGGGTGGCTGAGCTTGATGGTATTGGGGCCACCCAGCTGGGGAGTGGACTCTAGGCTCAGGTCCGCTGATCCAGGTGGGCCCTGAGGGCCTGGAGTGCGCACCCTGCCTTCTGCAAGCTCCCTGGCTCCTCCAGGACTCGTCCCACTCAGCACAGGCTCTGTGCCTAGTGGCTGGGAGTACAGAGCTGGGCACAGCCTTGGCCTGCTCCCTAGAGCCCTCAATACCAAGACTACAGGGTAGGGGAGATGGGCATGGTGAGGACCTCACAAGGCCACAAAAGGTCTGGGGGCCGGATCCATCGCTGGCAGCCTTGACAAGGCTTCTTTTGTGCCTGGCTGGGCAACTCTGCCTGGGTCTACTCAGATTGCAGACAGAACCTGGGTGACAGAGGCAAAGCAGAGCCCAGTAGAAAGTGTCCTTATCGCCTGGGGTCTGATAAGGGCCCCGGGGAGGGGGCTGCCGGCCAGCTCCACAGATCTGAGTGCTGGAGGAGCTGGAAGGGCCGGCTGGGGTGGCGGCAGCAGACGCTCGCCCCCTCCCCCACCCCACTCCCCCACCGTGGCGGCTGCTCACTGCACAGTATTGATCTAGCGGCTTCTTACACCAGCCCTCTCGGCAGCCTGTGGGGGAGGGTGGACTGAGATGGCCCAGCGCCCAGACCCGGCCGGAGATGTTGGGTGTGGGGAGGATTAGGCCCCCTTCCCCGTGCTGTGCTGGGCACTGCTCCTGCGAAAGGCCCAGTGTCCCCAGCCTGAGGCCAAGAGGAGCTGGTGATGCTTCAGAAGCAGCCTGGTCCGATAGCCCCAGCTCCAGCCCAGATCAGCTCTGGGACCCTGGGTGAGGCACTCACTATCTCTGAACCTTGCTGTCTGTATTATGGGAATGATCACAAATCTACCCTCCAGGAGTGGCTGTGAGCCTTCAGTGGGGGTTGGAATGGGTGGCTGGCCCATGCCAGACTCAGGTGCTGTGGTTATGACCTCTCCTGTGTGCCAGGGGCCAGGAACCCCCCTTCTGACTCCTGGTGGCCCATATCTCCTTGCCACTCACCCGAAGTGTCAATACATACTAATGGGATGGGGTCCGGAAGTCAAGAAAGAAATTAGCCAGGCATGGTGGCTCAGCCTGTAATCCCAGCAATTTGGGAGGCCAAGGTGGGCGGATCACCTGAGGTCAGGAGTTCGAGACCAGCCTGGCCACCATAGTGAAACCGTGTCTCTACCAAAAATAGAAAAATTAGCTGGGCATGGTGGCGCATGCCTGCAGTCCCAGATATTCAGGAGGCTGAGGCAGAAGAATCGCTTGAACTCAGGAGGCAGAAGTTGCAGTGAACTGAGATCACGCCACTGCACTCCATCCTGGGTGACAGAGCGAGACTCCGTCTCAAAAAAAGAAAAGAAATGGCTGAGAGAATCACAGTGGCCGGTGCCCCCCACAGCATCCCTCACAGCCCCAGAGCCCTCCCATTGGACAGTGGCCTTGGTGGCAGAAGAAACCAAGTCCTGCTTCAAATCCTGCCCTACTCTGCCACTTACAAGACTTTCTGAGTCTCAGTTTCCTCACTTGAGAAGCAAAGCTTCACCCACTTGGCTTACCCCACCTGTGACTCTAGGTGACAGGAAGAGGTTCCTTGTATTAGGGACAGTTTTTACAGTCACCAGGAGGAGCAGCAAGGGCTTGAACACTGGTACTGCGAGTCATGACCTGGGGACTCATCTGCGCCTTTTGCCCAGTGGCAGCAGAGCAGTTCAGCAAGCTCCCCACGTTGCCCACCTGGAGGCAGCAGCACCTCTGGCCCCGCCCCTGCGTCCCCACCCCCTGCTGTCTCTTCCCTCCTGTGTTCTCCTGAGCTTGTCCCACTTAGTGTGGCAGGAAGGTGCCGGGAAACTTCTTCCTGGACCCTGGGGAAAGGAGGAAGCTTACAGTCCTATGGGTGGTATTGCTGCCACCCGGGCAGATTTATGGGCACTTGGCATTCAGCCACCCTGAGCACACTTTCACCGGTCAGGCACGCTCTGTCAGCTTCGCCTTGTTATCCAGAGGTTTGGGTGGTCTGCGCCAAGGCCGTTTCTGCCAACCACCCCCCAACTCCCCCAATCACTGCCCAAGGAGTGCCCCCATCCTCAGCCTCTGGCTCTTCACCCCAGGTGGCTGAGGGTTCAAGCTTGGCTGATAGCAAGATGGAAGCTCTTGACTTCCCTGGAACTCAATACTGTTTCTCTGTGTGGAGGGTCCATAGTGCCCTTGGGACCCTCCTGGCAGCCCCTGAGCTGGCCCCAGGGTTGAAGGGGCCCCTCTGCCTGTCTCTGAGCTCTTCACTACAGACAGGCCAGCTCCCTCGCTTTCCTCCCCAGGGCCCCAGCCTGATCCTCCCCCACCTTCCCCTCCTGTCGCTCCGCAGATACCGCTAATCAGCCCCTCCGTGGCCCATGATTGCGCTCCCAGAGATATTTTTACCTTATGCAAATAGGTGATGTAGAGGTGCCCTCATCTGCCAGCAGCCAGTCCCCCGCCACTCCCCTGGCCTCCAGCTGCATTCCCTTTGCCGTTAGAGCTGGCTGAGCATCATGGCCTCGCCTTCTAGATCTCCCCAAGCACCTTCAGGGAAACTGTCCTTTAAGGATGGTGGATCTGCTGCTCCACACCTTCCAGCACAGGAGCCTTGGGAGAGGTTTCCATGCTTGGGAAGAACAGGGAGGGGTACCCACGACATTGCCAGTATCTTATTGAGCTGTGGGAATGCGCCCTGGGCCAGAGGTGAGGAGTGCTAGTGGAGGGGTCCTGGGGGCCTCCTGCCTCCCTCCACTCTGGGGTCCTGGTGGAGCCTGGCCCATCACCAGTCTTGGGAAGTCCAGACCCATCAGCCATCTTGGTCAATGATGGGTCGAGGAGGCCGAAGGCTGCTTGCCCCAGGGACAACCACACAGGCCTCTGGTCTCTGTCATTTGCACGTTTGTCGAGCACCATCTGCTGCCCAGAGTGGTGTCAGACACTAGTGTGCACTTTACATTTCCTCCTCACAGAAACCCAGGAGATGAGGCAGGTCCTGGTGCAACCCCCCTTTTACTGATGGCCAACTGGGAGATAAGGAGGTGGAGTCACACCTTGGAAATAGCCAAGCCAGGGTCTGCCTAGCTCTGCCTGTCCCCAGAGCTGGTGGTGGTTTCTCAGCTCTGCATTTCCACCTCATTGCTCTGGGGCTGTTTCCCAGGTCCTGAGAGGCCTCAAAGCTGTGGCTGTGCATCCAGTCTGCAACCCTGGCAGCTTCTCCATGCTGCGCCTCCTTGGGTCAGCAGCTGCTCCGTCTATCAGCAGCCTGGGTACCACTGAGCTGGCCTGCCCAGCCACACCAGGGACCTGGCCGCGTGCCAGGGCTGGGCTGGTGGATGGTACCGGAAAGCAAGTGCCTGAGGTATTAGATGTAACGTTGGTGGCAGGCAGATATGTGAGTGTGACCTGGCCAGCCAATATGGCTGTCAGCCTAAAGCAACCACCGTGTCCAGCTACTGCCCTGCTCCCTGGGCCCTCAGGGTGCAGCCCTCACCTCCCAGAGCACTCAGAGTGCCGGCCTTAAGGGCTTATCACTCTGGAGACCCCCAGAGACCCAGACAAGTCAGACACAGACACTTGCAGTGTCCAAGGTCCAGGGCAGCCCCTGGCCTCTGCTCACTGCCTCCCATGGTGGTCACCGTGCTCTTGAGGGCTTGAGGACATGAAGCAGGCAGGGCAGAATCCCCTCTCTACCACAGCTCAGCCTGGCTCTGCCCTCTGGCTTGGCCGTGCAACCTGTGGGGTGTGGGTTCCTTGCTTTATAGGTATGCTGGGCCTCCCAGGGAGACTGTAATGTTCCTGAAGGCCAGGATGCCTCAGCCTAGTCTTCCCATGGCCCCTAGCTGGCACAGAGAGTGTTCAGAAACATCTGGCAGGGTGGGTGGTGGATGGATGAGAAGACTTGCCAAG
The DNA here is from genome assembly GCF_028885655.2 of Pongo abelii. Taxonomy (NCBI): domain Eukaryota; kingdom Metazoa; phylum Chordata; class Mammalia; order Primates; family Hominidae; genus Pongo; species Pongo abelii. The sequence goes on from NC_072003.2 coordinate 57,306,923, forward strand.
CAAGCCCTAGAAAGGGAAGGGCACACCCATTGTGTACCAGCTTTTTCTAAGGCTGTTTTCCTCAAACCTCACCCCTCAACAGCCCATGGTTCCCCATTCTATAGGTGAGGAAGCTGGGTCCCAGGGAGAATAAAGAGTTCGTAGCAGAGCAGGGACTGGGCTTCAGGCTTCTGTCCTACCCTTGAGCCTGAGTGGGTACCTGCATCTGTCCACTCCTTCCAGGAGATTTAAGGTCTTTGGGGAGCAGTGCCAAAGAGTAAGGCCTCAAGAGGTCCTGAATCCTTTTGAGTCCTTGGCCTGGTAGGGGCCCACCCTAGAGGGGCCAGTGCAGTTGTCAGCTGCTGTGGACACAGCTTCTGTCCTAATGGGGGAAGACAAATAGCAAACACCTAATTGAAATGTACAGTACATCAGATGGGTAATAAGCATGGGAGGAAGGAGGCGGCTGCAGGGTATAGCCGATGGGGCCTTTTTAACATGTCAGAGAACACCTCTTAGATAAGGTGGTATTGAAACAGTGACCTGAAGAAAATGAGGATGAAAGCCACACAGTTGTCTGGCGGGAGAGTGCATCAGGCAGCAGGGGCAGCAAGTGCAAAGGCCCTGCGGCAGGAGCATGCCCGGCTTGGGTGGATGGTGGTGAGGTCCAGCTAAGGTGGGGTGACAGAGTGAGGGCCTTGTGGCTCTTGTACAAATGGCTTTTCCTTTGCAATGGGAAATCTTCAGAGGGTTCCAGGCCGGGCGCGGTGGCTCGCGCCTGTAATCCTAGCACTTTGGGAGGCCAAAGCGGGTGGATCACAAGGTCAGGAGATCGAGACCATCCTAGCTAACACGGTGAAACCCCGTCTCCACTAAAAAATCAGCCGGGCGTGGTGGCGGGTGCCGGTAGTCCCAGCTACTCAGAGAATGGCGTGAACCCGGGAGGCGGAGCTTGCAGTGAGCTGAGATCGCGCCACTGCACTCCAGCCTGGGCGACAGAGCAAGACTCCGTCTCAAAAAAAAAAAAAAAAAAAAATCTTCAGAGGGTTCTAAGCAGAGGATTGACCAGACCTGACCTGGCCTTTGTTCTGGCTCTTATGTGAGGAGAGATGACAGGGAGGAGGGTGCTGAGGCTCACACGGTCACCTGGGCAGGAGGTGATGACGGCTCAGACAGGGCAGCAGTGGTGGAGGTGATGGGAAGCGGTCGGCACAGGCTGTGCATGTTCGGAGGTAGCAGTGCCAGGACCTGCTGACGGAGTTGCGGCTTCTTTGCAGAACTGGCTGCGGCTCTATGGCTACCTGCCCCAGCCCAGCCGCCATATGTCCACCATGCGTTCCGCCCAGATCTTGGCCTCAGCCCTTGCAGAAATGCAGCGCTTCTACGGGATACCAGTCACCGGTGTGCTCGACGAAGAGACCAAGGAGTGAGTTCCCCCCACCATCCAGACCCCACAGGCACCTGCCTTCCGTCTGGCCTGCTCTCAAGAGGGCTCAGCATGTGGAGTTTCCAGAAAAGAGTGGCCTAGATAAGAGATGCCAAATGGTTTGGTCCTCCATGTCACTTCTGATTGGTTGGAGTGGCTGCCCAAAGCCTTGTATTGAGAAAGCTCCAGGGGCAGAATCCAGGCCTTGGCAGTAAGGAGCACAGTGATTGATTAGTGATGTCTGACATGGCCAGGGGAGTGTGGAGGTACAGTACAGGAGCTGTGGAAGGGAAATCGTAGCTAGGCATGGCTATGAATCTAACAAGTGACATGACCTAAAGCCATGTCCCTGAAAAGAATGCACAGAGCATAACATATCCAGGACAGAAGGCCTTGAGCGACCCTCCATTACTGGGTGATAAGGAGAGAAGGACTCACCTTGACTGAGCCACTCCTGGGCATTCAGTCTTCCAATACAGGCATTTTGCCCATTTTACCGGAAGTTGAAGCTGAGAGTCCCCCATCCCCACCATGTCATAGGAGGGGCAGCTGGGAAGCCTGGAAGTGGCCGTGCCAGAACAGGCAGGTGTGTGGAGGGGAGGCTCCGTGCTTACCCCTCTGTGTCCATGTCCCAGGTGGATGAAGCGGCCCCGCTGTGGGGTGCCGGACCAGTTCGGGGTACGAGTGAAAGCCAATCTGCGGCGGCGGCGGAAGCGCTACGCCCTCACCGGGAGGAAGTGGAACAACCACCATCTGACCTTCAGGTAGGGGGCTCAGCTGCCCAGGGGGCCATCTGCCCCTCGGCAGGCTGAGCCTCAGGCCTCCTTTCCCAGAGCCCACCTCAGGGCGCCCAGCCTCAATAGTCCAGCCCACTTTCACGCTGATGACACCAGCCACACACGCCAGGCAGTCTCCCTCGAGGGAAGGTCAAGACCCTTCAAGCTACTTCCACCCTGTCCTTCCCCACCTCCCACTTCCCTGCTGGCAGGGGCTGGCCTTACTGGGCACAGCTGGGCTACCGCCCCAGCACAGACTGCGGCGAGGGGTGGGGGATGGCTGGGGTGCAGAAATCCAGGCATCCATCAAGTGAACAGGCAGCAAGTCGCCTGCAGAATCCTTGGATCAGGGACCCTCATCCTTTTTGCTGAGTTCTTGAGCAAGAAAACCCCCCAGCCAAGTGTGCCTTGAGCCACGTGGTCGTCTCCAAGGGCTTCACTTCTTGTTCCAGTCTGGCTCTGTCCCGACTCCGAGCTCCATCTCCCAAGGAAGAGTGGTTCCCATGGTCACTTAGACCTCAAGCCCCCAGAGTGAATTCAAGGTCCAGCCAGCTGAAATATTCCCTTCAGGTTTAATGGAAGCCTCTCTAGCACACAGAGCTGAATCTGAGTTATATAGCTAAGAGCAGGCCTCACCATATGTCATCAAATGCAGTCTCTGGCTACAACTTACTTCCTCTAATCCTCACTGGAACCCTGTGAAGAAAGTAACACACACACACACACACACACACACACACACACACACACACACACACACACACACACACACACACACACACACACACACACACACACACACACACACACACACACACACACACACACACACACACACACACACACACACACACACACACACACACACACACACACACACACACACACACACACTCTTTTCTAACTTAACAGATAAACTGGAAATCGGCCAGGCACAGTGGCTCACGCCTGTAATTCCAGCACTTTGGGAGGCCAAGACGGGTGGATCAGCTGAGGTCGAGAGTTCGAGACCAGCCTGACCAACATGGAAAAACCCTGTCTCTACTAAAAATACAAAATTAGCCAGGTGTGGTGGTGCAACCTCACCCATTTGCATCCCATTGTCTAGGTCTTTCCCCCAGCCACATAGCACCAGTATTTTAGTTTACTTAATGTCTCTCTTACTTAAAATCAGTTTATTTGCCACAATGCAATCTTAATTTAATGATATCTTCCTGATCTCCTGGATTTGACAAATTCAAATTATGATTTACATCAAAGCAAACTGCCAATTGATAATGACGGGCTTGTTGGTGACCTTGCGTGCACTCTCAGGAACATGCCAGCAGAGGATAGTAGGCCCTTGGCCCTGCATCCGCTCACTCATCTCCCACCCACCCCCAGCATCCAGAACTACACGGAGAAGTTGGGCTGGTACCACTCGATGGAGGCAGTGCGCAGGGCCTTCCGCGTGTGGGAGCAGGCCACGCCCCTGGTCTTCCAGGAGGTGCCCTATGAGGACATCCGGCTGCGGCGACAGAAGGAGGCCGACATCATGGTACTCTTTGCCTCTGGCTTCCATGGCGACAGCTCGCCGTTTGATGGCACCGGTGGCTTTCTGGCTCACGCCTATTTCCCTGGCCCTGGCCTGGGCGGGGACACCCATTTTGATGCAGATGAGCCCTGGACCTTCTCCAGCACTGACCTGCATGGTGAGGACAGCTGGCCAGGGTGAGGGACAGGGCAGGTGGCCCTGGAGCTGGGCAATAACACCCTGCTGACTGGGTTCAGCAGCCGCGGGGCTGGGAGGAGAGAGTTCCCCTGTGTTTGTCTCCGGATCGCTACACTCGATTTCAGTCTGTTGTCCCACCATCTCCAAGGGGAGGCGAGAAAGGATGATTGTACCCATTTCTCAGATGGGGTTGTTGTAGGCCGAAAGAGCTCAGCCTCTTCAAGAGGGAAGCAAGGGCAGGCTCTCTGGCAGCCTCAGCCTGGAGGGTCCAGGGTGATTGGGTCCTGGGACTGGCCAGAGCTGACTGTGCTGCCCCCCTTCTCTCCCCAAAAGGAAACAACCTCTTCCTGGTGGCAGTGCATGAGCTGGGCCACGCGCTGGGGCTGGAGCACTCCAGCAACCCCAATGCCATCATGGCACCGTTCTACCAGTGGAAGGACGTCGACAACTTCAAGCTGCCCGAGGACGATCTCCGTGGCATCCAGCAGCTCTACGGTGCGTGGGCTGTGACCAGCGGGCTCTGCATGCCGCTCTCAAGTCCCTGCCCAATGAGGAGTAGGCATTGCTGCCATCCCCATTTTGTAGATGAGGAACCCAAGGCCCAGTGAGGATTAGTGACTTGCCCACATCATTTGGGGAATAAATGGTTGTGGTACTGGAAATGAAACCCAGGGTAGGCTGCCTCCAGGGCCTGGGCCTCACTCGAGGCTGTGGCTACAGGCTAGAGGCCTTGAGGGGACACAGGTTCTTCATGACCCTCCTCGCCTCCTCACCCTTGGTGGTATTCTTACTAGACCACAAGTGCCTGGGGGATCCCAGGACCTGCCCCCTCCCACCGTCACTCCCAGCCTGAGCCTGTCACCGCTCTGTCCCCAGTGCTGCTGGTTTGTCATTTCCCAGTGGCTTTGAGGAAGTGCCACCCCCCCACCCAGGGCCCACCCAAGAAAGTCTCCAGCAGTGAGGTCCCCTGGGCCAATTCAGTGGGCCAAGGCCTGCACTCTGTGCCCACACCGAGCCCTACTCGGGGCTGGCAGCTCCTGCCGTGCTGGGCACTTGACGGGCACCCCTTGCTGCATCCCCAGCAACTTGGAAATGCAGAGTCCAAAACGCCTGAAGCCAGGGCCTGGAGCCTCTGCTGGAGCAGGCTGGCATCCCAAGGGGAATGTCCCCAAGGGGACATGCAGGCAGACACCCTCAGGAGCACAGTGACCCAAGGTCAGTGTGGGGAGGTCGAGGAGGGGCTAGAAGGAGGAGGACCCAGGTCCCACTGAGGATGGAGGCAGGTGTTGGGGAGGGGTCTGCTGTAGATGGACAGGATTTTACTTTATGCCTGGGTGGGCCTGTGCTGGGGGCCCCGGGACCCAGGGTTGTGAGCAGGAACACAGACCTCACTTCTGAACCCCTGCCTCTCTGCAGGTACCCCAGACGGTCAGCCACAGCCTACCCAGCCTCTCCCCACTGTGACACCACGGCGGCCAGGCCGGCCTGACCACCGGCCGCCCCGGCCTCCCCAGCCACCACCCCCAGGTGGGAAGCCAGAGCGGCCCCCAAAGCCGGGCCCCCCAGTCCAGCCCCGAGCCACAGAGCGGCCTGACCAGTATGGCCCCAACATCTGCGATGGGGACTTTGACACAGTGGCCATGCTTCGCGGGGAGATGTTCGTGTTCAAGGTCTGTCCCCGCCTCCCATGCCTGTCCCTGAGCCTTTTCCCTGGCTGCTCTGGGCCCCCTGTCCCACCCTCACTCAGCAGGCCCCGGGGAGCCATTAAGCCCTCAGCTCTAGATGGCGAGGAATCCAGCCCAAGAGGTTGAGGGACTTTCCCAGGGTCACACAGCAAGCCCTGGTGCCAGCTCCCCAGCTCAGGGCTCTGTTTCTGTGCAGCCCTGGCTTTCCAAACCACTGCCTGCCTCAGTATCTCAGTGTCCTCCCCTTGGGCCCACCCTCACCTGGGAAGGGGTGGTTTGAGGATGGCACCTCTCCTGGCCAAGGCAGCTTGCCTGCGCTGCCCGCTCACACCACGCCCTCCCCAGGGCCGCTGGTTCTGGCGAGTCCGGCACAACCGCGTCCTGGACAACTATCCCATGCCCATCGGGCACTTCTGGCGTGGTCTGCCCGGTGACATCAGTGCTGCCTACGAGCGCCAAGACGGTCGTTTTGTCTTTTTCAAAGGTGAGCAGGGGTAGGGTTAGGGGGTTGGGCACCCTTCCTGCCATGACCTCTGACCCTGCTGGGTCCGAGAGAAGAGGAGGTGAAGGGCTGCATTGCATGTCTGGTCCTGTGCCCCCACTGTGGGCTCACTCTGGGAGGATGGGGACACGGCAGCAAGGTGGGACAGGAGGAAGATAGAGGCCAGGGCAGGGTTGGACCTGCAACCTGGAAGTGCCTGGCCAACTTGTGCAGCACAGGGCTCAGCCCTGCTTCCCTCTGTCCTTGCCTCTTTGCCTCCTGCAGCCCCATCCTCATAAGAACAGGTGCCCCCAGCCCACTCCGGGGCCAGATTTCTGTGGTCTGTCTGCAGAGACAAGGTCTTGCAGGGCAGCGCCCCTTGATGGATCCACTGGGGCTCTAATCCCACTGTCCTGAGCTTCAGCGAGGCAGGAGCTCCCTGAGGACAGGGCTGGCCCCACACGAAAAGCAGGGAGCCCTGGGCCACACACTGTGAGGGCTGCGGGTGTGCTCCAGGGACACAGCCCCCAGACCCAGAGGCCAGGCAGCCCCCTCCCCATACAAGAACTATATGTGCGGGGGTGGATGTGCACATGGAAGCGAGGGCTGTGGGTGGCATGTGGCGTGTATGGGTGTGAGCGGGTGACTCTTGCTCATGGGAACAAGTGTGCCTCAGGTGTCTGTGAGTGCAGCATGTGATGCGCGGGTGACCTCATTGTATGTTGTCATGGATATGTAGAGGGGTGTGAGTGTGATTTTGTGGGCCCAGAAGAGCATTCTTTTCCCGCACACACCCCTCAGCCCCAGGCCTGTCCTCACTGTGCCTGCCACCCCTCCTGCAGGTGACCGCTACTGGCTTTTTCGAGAAGCGAACCTGGAGCCCGGCTACCCACAGCCGCTGACCAGCTATGGCCTGGGCATCCCCTATGACCGCATTGACACGGCCATCTGGTGGGAGCCCACAGGCCACACCTTCTTCTTCCAAGAGGACAGGTGAGCAGTGTGCCCCTCCCCTAAGGGGAGAAGGCCCCAGCTAGGCCCCCCTCAACCTCAGGCCTACCCAGAAAGAATCCACTGCCTGTGGGGAATGGGTCCTGGCCCAAGCAGGGTCTCTAGGTCCACAGCCTGGTGCTTTTGTTCACAGGTACTGGCGCTTCAACGAGGAAACACAGCGTGGAGACCCTGGGTACCCCAAGCCCATCAGTGTCTGGCAGGGGATCCCTGCCTCCCCTAAAGGGGCCTTCCTGAGCAATGATGCAGGTACCTGGCCAGTCCCTCCCAGTTTGCCCAGCACCTAATACCCCCTGCTACACACACCACGGGGCAGGGCTTGCCCAAGGTCACCTGGCACTGTGATGGTGTGTATGGGGGACACGCTGTGTCACGCTCTGGGCTGGGAGCTTACCTAGCTTGACACCCTGGTCCTTCCTGCATAGTTAAAATTCCCTTTTTACAGACAGGCAAACTAATAAACCAGAGACCTTGAGCAGAGTACCCCAAATCCCACAGCCAGGAAGGTGCGGAGTCAGGATTCCAGGCCAGTCCTGCCTGTGTCCGGAGCTGGAGCTCGGAACTGCCCTGATGCCCACAGAGTCCAGCCGCCCCCAGGCAATCCTAGGGGAGCCTTGAGCCTGAGTGGGGCAGGCTGGGCTCAGAGTGTTAGGAGTGAAAACCCTCCCAGGGTATCACTCATCTACCTAGAAGGAAAGCCCTGTCTCTGTCATTAAAACCAAGAGATAGGGAGCTGTGCCTCTAGCAAGGTCTCTAGTGCATTTAAGAAAAACCAGCCAGGTGTAGTGGCTCATGCCTGTAATCCCAACTCTTGGAGAAGCCGATGCAAGAGGATCGCTTGAGTACAGGAGTTTGAGACCAGCCTGGATAACATAGTGAGACTCTATCTCTACAAAAAAATATTTTAAATCAGCCAGGTGTGGTGGCTTGCACCTATGTCCCAGTTATTTAGGAGGCTGTGGTGGGAGGATTGCTTGAGTCTGGGAGGTCAAGGCTGCAGTGAACCGTGATCACGCCACTATATTCCAGCCTGGGTGACTCGGGGAACCCTGCCTGCTTTGCCAGTGCTCAGGCCGGTTACACAGCTTCTGTACGTGAGCTTGGCACTCTGCAGCCGCTCTGATGTCTTGTGCTCACCCCTTGATTGAAACCTGGCCCTGCCTGGTATTGATGGGATGCTGGCAAGGTGCCCAAGGCCAGAGAGCCAGCCCAAGGCAGCACCAGGTTCCTTCCGCTCTAGAACAACTGTGGGGTGCTGTGTGGCCTTGAGCAAGACCCCGAACCTCTGTGGTGTGAGGTGAAGCCAGTTCTGGGAAGGGGCAGCAGGATCCCTGACTGCAGCCCCCAACCCAGCAGGCTATAGGACCCTTCCAGGCCCTGCCCCAGCTAATGTCAGTCTGGTCAGGAAGCCCAGGGTTCTAGTCGTACCCTTAGCCCAAAGCCCTCTGAGCCTCAGTCTGGCTCCTGCAAGTTGAAAAGGGGCAGATTTGAAAATACTCAGGGAAGCAAATGAGAAGAAGGGTGTTTTGAAGCCCTCAGCATGTCCTGGCCTTTGATTGTTCTCACTGGTGGTTCGGCTCAACCTGAAGCCACTCTGGCCTCCTTGCCCCTGCAGCCTACACCTACTTCTACAAGGGCACCAAATACTGGAAATTCGACAATGAGCGCCTGCGCATGGAGCCCGGCTACCCCAAGTCCATCCTGCGGGACTTCATGGGTTGCCAGGAGCACGTGGAGCCAGGCCCCCGATGGCCCGACGTGGCCCGGCCGCCCTTCAACCCCCACGGGGGTGCAGAGCCCGGGGCGGACAGCGCAGAGGGCGACGTGGGGGATGGGGATGGGGACTTTGGGGCCGGGGTCAACAAGGACGGGGGCAGCCGCGTGGTGGTGCAGATGGAGGAGGTGGCACGGACGGTGAATGTGGTGATGGTGCTGGTGCCACTGCTGCTGCTGCTCTGCGTCCTGGGCCTCACCTATGCGCTGGTGCAGATGCAGCGCAAGGGTGCACCACGCGTACTGCTCTACTGCAAGCGCTCGCTGCAGGAGTGGGTCTGACCACCCAGCGCTCCTGCTAACGGTGCTCAGGGGGCGCCTGTGGTTCTGAGATGGCTCCCAGGGGCTCCCTCCGCCCCCAGGTAGGGGCCCCTCTCAGCCCTCACACACCCTGTCTGCCCCGCCCTCATTATTTATGCCCAGGTGTTTGTTTTGTTTTGTTTTTGGCACCTTACTTGACCATTTGTTTCTGTTTCCCTGACCGGGGCAGGGTGTTAAGAATTTTCTCAATGTAGTTCTGCTCCAGACAGGGAATTAGGCCCCCATCGTCTTCGGGCTTGGCCACAGCCAGGGAAGCAGAGGAGCAGAGGCCCACATTGGAAGAGCAGCACCTCCTCAGCCTGAGCCCCAGGGCTGTAACTGCCAGGCTCTCTTTGCCCAGTTGGAGACTGTCTGGCCCCCCTAGTCCCCTCCCTCCCAAGTGAGTCTCTCTGGGCCTTAGGAAGAGCCTTCCACCCAGGAGCAGCCCCAGGCCAAAGGGGACCTGGAAGGGAGAAGGGAGGTGGGCCGTGGCCCTTGAGTCCCTGTTGAGGCTTGGTTCCTTCCCAATCCAGTGGACTTCCCAATCCACTTCTGACAGCCTCAGCGACCCTGGCTCCTTGTGCCAGAGAACCCAGCCCACCCCCGGCAGCAGCTCCCAGCTCCCTCCTCCCCTTGGGCCCACACCTCCTTCCCTCTCTGGAGAAAGGGCCCTGGGCCTGCCTCACCACGGACCAAAGGGAGTCTGCCAGGGCCCCTCTCCCCAGGGAAGCAGCAGCCTCGCCCCTAGCAGAGATGCCTCCCTTAGCTAGAACCCTCTGTTCCTTCCCTGCACCACCTCCCTCCCTCTCCCACTCACACCACTAGCCTCAGGGGTCTGAGCTCCAGCTCCCTTGGGCTTCAGCTGCCAGTGTCCTGAGCCCCAGGGAGAGGGGGCTGGTGGGTGCCTAAGCCTGGGCAGTGGCCGTGAATGGGTGCCCACAGTGCTAGGCACTGGGCATGAGGGGTTCCTCCCCTCCAGCTACCTGTGCCCCCAGGGTCCTGGGAGGAGAGACACTGGTGGGGATAGGCCAGCCGCGCATCAGACTGTGAACCCCACGAAGGAGCCCATTGTGGCCTAAGAGGCTGCCCTCCTGTGCTCAGCCCTGAGGACAGATGCCTCCTTCCTCTTTTCCTTCCCAAAGCAAGCAGGAGGCCGTGGCTGCTGTGGGAAATGGTACTGTACAGCTGGCTCTACTTCCGTATGGCCCTGAGCGAGTGGGGTCTGCCACCCAGGGTCCCTGAGGCGCTTTGAGGGTGAAGGGTTCTGCTGGCCTCTGCCAGTGGTTTCTTGTGCACTGGCACCAAGTGCAGGTCCGGCAGCTTCTGCCCCCTGCAGAACCGGAGAGCCAGCCAAGGGGTGGGGCTGCAGGGGTTCCGTGTCCACCCCCATACATTTATTTCTGTAAATAATGTGCACTGAATAAATTGTACAGCTGGCAAATGTGTCCTTGTTTGTAAGGCCTTGGGCTGGAGCCTCCAGCTGGAAGGGCGTGCAGGTGGTGGGGGTCCAGCCCATGCTAGGGTTAGGGGACTTGACCTCAATGCCAGGGAGACCTTGTTCCAATTCCACGGGGGCTCCTTCCCGATGGCCCTTGGAAACTAGGCCCTGGGAGGGGCAGAGCTTAGGGCTGCCCTCAAGAGTCCAGAAGAGGGAGAGGCAGGGCACCTGGGGTCACCCTGCCGGGGTGGGGCAGGGAGGGGCATGGAGTTAGTTTGCCGTTTGTTCATGCTGAGAAAAGACAACTGAGTTTGCCACAAGCCCTCCCCGTCTAGGAGTGGAGGAAGAGTCAGGCCAGTCCTCCCAGGCTGGGTTCTGAGCACTGACGGGAGCCCAGAGCCGGGCACAGAGAGAGATGGGAAATGGTAGCACTTTGATTCCAAAAGTTCCCTTCCTCACACATGCTGCTCAGAGTGGTGGGCACCCAAAACCTGCCCTTTCATCTTTGAGAAGCAGAAAATCCCACCCAGGCCTGTGCAGGTTGCAGGTGATACCCCAGGAGGGCAGGAGACTGAGGCGTCACCATCCCTTGAGTCTGAGCATGGCTGTGGACCCGGGAGGTCTTCCTTAGCCCCCACATCCATGCTCTTAGCTAAACCTCTTAGGTACTAGCCTGGGCCCTCAGGAATGTGATGATTTGCTGCAGTAGGGGTCGCACCCCCACCATGGAGCAGGCCAGGCCTCTGCAAGTCCTCAGGCAGGGTCGTTCCGCCTGTTCCAGGCCCAGCTCCCACCCCCACAACCAGCCCCATCCCGTCCCGCCCCTTCCTCTCTTTGTGTTGAAACTGGCTGGGGAGAGTAGGAAGTGCTGGCCCTTGGAAACCTCGAAGGCCTCTCGGGCTCATCTAGGAAACAGCCGGTGAGCTCCCCCACCACAGGGGCCTTGGCAGCAGCAGGGGGGGGATTCCAAGCAGCCGCCATCTTGTCAGCTTTCCTGTGGCAGAAGCCACGGGGTCCCTCCCAGGTCTGCCTCCTACCTGAGTCCCTAGGGTCCCCCAAAAGCCCAGAGGTCACCGGGCAGGTGGAGGGCAATGTGGGGGCCCAGGGATGAGAGGAGAGTTTGAAAGGCCTTGAGTCAAGCCCTTCCTCAGAGCCAAGGCCAGGGGAGAAGTTGGCAGAGGCCTCAGCTCCTCAGGAAACTGCCTAAAGAGCCTTCCTCCCCCAAGCTCGCTGCTAAAATCTCAGAGGCCCAGTGGCTGAAGGCACGGCCCATCCGAGAGCCCTATCTAGCCTTGCGGGGGTCTTTGCATGAGGAGGGGTGGGCGGGGCAGCTAGGCCCTGTCTCCCCCACGTCCAGAGAGCCCAGAGCCCAGGCCTGCCTGAGGCCTAACCCCCACCCCTTCTCCCTAGGATTAAACAGGAGCCTGCACCTTTAAATCATTTTGTTTGTTTGTTTTTTAATGTGACCGTAACCTAAACTCACCTTGGGCCCCTCACAGCCCCCATTCCCTCAGCACCCTTTTTTCCTTTACATTTTTACTAATTCCCAGCTGTGAAAACTAAGACATTAAAGATAAGCAAAAAGAAGAAAAGTCTCAGTTGCCATAATCTCTCAGCCTGTGTTGACAATTTGACATGTTTCCTTATAACTTTATTTTCCTGCATTTGCACAGCTTGGAGTTTTAGAGTCTAAAACAACCGGTGCCTGAGCCCTGGTGCTGCAGCCTGTGGGAGGTGGACAGAGGATGCTGGGTGGCTGCAAGATGTTGGCAACCTTGCAGGCAAGGGCCTGGCACCGGGCACATGCTAAATGTGTGATTGTGACGCCAAGGCTCACAAGCTCCCCATCTACATTTTACTCAGGAGAACAGAGGCTCAGAGAGGTGAAGTGACTTGGCCAAGGTCACACAGCTAGGAAATGGCCATGCCAGGATTAGGACCCAGCTGGACCAACTTGCACCACAGCCCAGCTCTACCCGACCCTGGTGCTGCCGGAGCATTGGGACAGGGGCAAGGTGGCCCCTGCCCATCAGCCTTCCTCCCCGCACAATTCTATGCATCGAAGACCCCAGGGCCACCAACAGAGCCTTCTTTCAGGCCGGGGCAAGGGCTGAATTGGCTGCTTCCTCCCCCTTCAACTTGGCAGAAAAGCCTTTTTGTTGTGGCTCACACAGAGACCATTCTCCTCCGGCTCACGGGAAGGAATGCCGGCTTCCTGCGCATCCACAGTGCCCAGGCCACAGTGGAGTCCTGCGTGTAGGTCCCAGAGGAGCCCCTCCACACCCTCCAGCCCTGCCTCTGGGGACTTTGGCTCCCGGACTTTCCTCCTTACCCTTGACAATTTGAGGAACCACACAGGGAGGTAGGGGATAGCCCGCCTCAGCTACCTCGGTAAATGCCGGGAATTTTAAGCCTCACAGCACTTTCAAGATGCAGCAGTTCCACCCTCAGCTGACTTCTCAAGTGGCCTCATGACCCACAAAGTGCTGGCAGAGGCCCCTGCCAGGCTTCTCGCCCTGTCTCAAATGTCCCCTGCACTTGCCTGCCTCTATGCCTTTCCTTACACCGTTCCCTCCCCTGGAAAACTTTTCCCTGTACATCTCATCCTGTGCAAATGGCATAGACCCTTCAAGACCCAGTCTGTGGCTTCCCCCTCCCAGATTCCTGCCTGCCTTCCTCAAGGTGGTTGTTTTCCTTCTGCCTCTGGCTCCACAGCACGTGGATCTCTTCGGCTCTGAGCCCAGCTTGCCCCTTGTTCCAGGCACCCAGACACTGACCATGGCTCCATAACTCACAGGGTGGGGGTGCGTCCTTGGGCAAGTACCTCTACCTCACTGAGCTGATTCCGCACCGGTACAATGGGCACATGGCCATGCCTATTCCATGCCTATTCCATCATGTGGCTTGGTGGAGCTGATGCTTAGGAACACGTAGAACAGCTCCTGGCTTGCGAAAGGCTCTCGATGGTTCATTACCAATATCCTTACTCTTAAGTGCAGGTACCTGGTGGTCACTGGGGTGGTGTCTGTTTCCTGCCTGTGGGATGGGGTCACAGGTCGGCCAGCCTGAGGACAGGTGCCTGGGAAGAGGGACATTCCTGTCCCACCCGCTTCCCTCCCAGCTGCTGAGGCCTCACCCCACTGGGCCCTGGGGACAGGGCTGCCCTGCCCCAGCTCCTCCCTCACCGAAGCACTTGCCCTTCTCCCCAGACTCTGGGCTCCAAGCCCCAGGCTCAGGTTTCCTCTCCAAGCACCTCTGACACCTCCCATCCCCACATCTTTCACCCACGCCAGTCTTCGCCAGAAATAGCCTTGCAACTCCCCTCCACTGACAGTCAAGCTCAGAGGCCTCTCTTGGACAAATAATATTACTCCCTTCTCAACACGGGTCACAGCATGATTTCTTAATGGGATCAACTGGATTCCATTTAAAACTGTTCAGAAACAGGGCAAGGTGGTGCATGCCTGTAGTCCCAGCTACTCAGGAGGCTGAGGCAGGAATTCGAGGCTACGGTGAGCTATGACCATGCCATTGCCCTCCCGCTTGAGTGACAGAGCAAGACCTCGACTCTTAAAAAAAAAAAAAAAAAAAGAGAGAGAGATAAAAAGAAAAGAGAGAGAGAGAGAAAGGCTGGGCGTGGTGGCTCACGCCTGTAATCCCAGCACTTTGGGAGGCCGAGGCGGGTGGATCACCTGAGGTCAGGAGTTCAAGACCAGCCTGGCCAACATGGTGAAACCCAGTCTCTACTAAAAATAAAAAAATTAGCCGGGTGTGGTGGTAGGTGCCTGTAATCCCAGCTGCTCAGGAAGCTGAGTAAAGGAGAATTGCTTGAACCCGGGAGGTGGAGGTTGCGGCGAGCCCAGATCTCACCACTGCACTCCAGCCTATGTGACAGAGCAAGACTGTCTTATAAAAAAAAGTCAAACTAAAAATATTTGAAAGAGATTTATTCTGAGCCAAATATGAGTGACCAATGGCCTGTGACACAACTCTCAGGAGACCCTGAGAACATGTGCCCAAGGTGGTCAGGGCACAGCTTATTTGTATGCATTTTGGGGAGACATGCAACATCAATCAAATACAGTTAAGATAAACGTCGGTTTGGTCCAGAAAGGCAAGACAGCTCAAAGTGGGGGTTTCCAAGTTATACGTAGATTTTAAATTTTACTGCTTGGCAATTTGTTGAAAGAGTTATTATCGATACAAAGGAATGTCTGGGATGCGATAAAGGGTTGTGGAAACCAAGGTTTCATCATGCAGATGAAGCCTACAGGTAGCAGGCTTTCCGAGACAATGGATTGTAAACTTTTTTTTTTTAATCAGACTTGAGATCTGTGTTGATGCTAAATGCTGGTTGGCTTTTCCTGAATTCCAAAAGGGAAAAGGGTATAAGGAGGCATGTCCGACCCCCCACCCTTTCCGTCATGGCCTCTAGCAGTTTTTCAGGTTAACTTTGGAGTGCCTTTGGCCAAAAGGAGGGAGCCCATTCAGATGACTGGGGGAAGGGGGCTTAGAATTTCATTTTTGGTGGAAGAAAGGAAGGAGGAAGAAAGGAAGGGAGGGAGACAGAGAGGAAAGGAAGAAGGAAGAAAGGAAGGGAGGGAGAGAGAGAGGGAAGGAAAGAAGGAAGAAGGGAAAGAGGGAGAAGGGGAGGGAGGAGGGAAAGAAGGAAGGGAGGAAGGGAAGGTGGGAGGGAGGGAGGAAATAAAGAAGGAAGGAAGGCGGGAGGGAGAGAAGAAGGAAGGAAGGAAGGAAGGAAGGAAGGAAGGAAGGAAGGAAGGAAGGAAGGAATTCCTCTGAGCCAGTGACACAGCACTATCATACAACCTGTAGACTCCAGCCCAATCTCTCTTTACAAATGGGGATACTGAGGCCTGGAGAGGGGGTTGATTAGGCTATAGTCACCTACTGTTTGAACTGTGTCTTCTGATCCCCAGGCAGGACTCTCCTCCCACCCTCCCCTATCTTACACCCCCACCTCCCCACCCCCATGGAGGACCCCCCCCCCATCTGCTCTTCTGCAGAACCAAGGGCAGGGGGTTGTGATTAATTCAGCTTTCCTGATAAAGGGCAGTTCTGTGCTTCCTGGAGCACGACTTTCCAGCGGCTAGTGAGGAGGAGCTCTGCTTGGCTTCCGCTCCCTCTGCCAGTGACCCCTGCGTTGTCCTGTAAGAACAACCCCTCCTCCCTCTCAGTGGATGGACTCTGGCAGAGCTGACTGGTCACCCAGTGGTGGCTGGATGGGCTTGTACCCCAGGACCAGCCAGCAGCCCCCGAGTGCTTGGTGCAGGGGTGGGCAGGAAACCCAAGCCTAGCCATCAGGGCCTCCCTGGGATTTTTCCTAGAGCCCCTGGGAGAGAGAAACCTGTGTCCACTGGGATTGCTGAGCTCCTGGGATGTGAGCCTGAAGCCCTCGACAGGTCATCTTGCCCCCACAGGGAGAGAGCCTGCCCCGGAGCGAAGCCAGTACAGAGGAAAACAGAGCCTTGAAATGGCACAGAACTGTGGAAAGGGATCATCTGAGCACCTGGATCCAGCCGTGCCTAAGGGCTCGCGGCCCGACTTTGCAGTTTCATGTACTGATCAACTCACTTTATTTCTGAAGCCAGTGTGAGCTGTCAGGTTCTGGTTTGGTTTAGTTTTTTTGTTTGTTGGTTGGTTTTTTGTTTGTTTGAGATGGAGTCTCACTCTATTGCCCAGGCTGGGGTGCAGTGGCACGATCTCGGCTCACTGCAGCCTCCACCTCCCAGGTTCGAGTGATTATCCTGCCTCAGCCTCCCACGTAGCTGGGACTACAGTCACGCGCCACCATGCCCACCTGGCTAATTTTATTTCTTTCTTTTTTTTTTCCTTTTTTTTTTTTTTTTTTTTTTTTTGTATTTTTAGTAGAGACAGGGCTTTACCATGTTGGCCAGGCTGGTCTCGAACTCCTGACCTCAAGTGATCTGCCGGCCTCAAACTCCCAAATTGCTGGGATTACAGGTGTGAGCTACCATGCCTGGCCCCAGTTTGGTTTGGTTTTTAAATTTTTGCCTTGACGATGTCCTAGGGTAGCTTGAGTCCCAAATTCATGCCTCCCTTCGTGCATTTTTATTGGCCACCTAGGACTCCTCAGGAGCTTGCCAAACTCCAGGACCACAAAGCGCCCATCTCTTCATCCGTCAAAAGTATACTGAGAACCAGGGCTCCCTCTGGGGTCTCTGGCACAACCCCACAGTTGCTCTTCCCAAGAGCCCCTGGGGATCAAGTAGACAAAGGGTGGAAGGTAGGGGGTGGGGCGAGGCAGGAGACCTCAAGTTAACTGTCATGTGGGCTTTTTTGTTTGTTTGTTTTGACACAGAGTCTCGCTCTGTCTCCCAGGCTGGAGTGCAGTGGTGCGATCTCTGCTCACTGCAGGCTCTGCCTCCCGGGTTTATGCCATTCTCCTGCCTCAGCCTCCCAGTAGCTGGGACTACAGGCACCCGCCACCACGCCCGGCTAATTTTTTTGTATTTTCATTAGAGACGGGGTTTCACCGTGTTAGCCAGGGTGGTCTCGATCTCCTGACCTCGTGATCCGTCCGCCTCGGCCTCCCAAAGTGCCGGGATTACAGGCGTGAGCCACCGCGCCCGGCCACATGGACTTTTTCAGATTACATAAGTTAATACGTGGTCGGCCATCACAGACAGTGAGGAAGCCACAAAAAAGCCAGAAATGGCCAGGCGTGACTCATGTCTGTAACCCCAGCACTATGGGAGGCTGAGGCGGGAGAAACCCTTGAGCCTAGGTGTTCAAGACCAGCCTGAGCAACATGGCGAAACGCCATCTCTACAAAAAAAAAATATTTTAAATTAGCTGGGCATGATGCCATGTGTCTGTAGTCCCAGCTACTCGGGAGGCTAAAGTGGGAGAATCACGTGAGTCCAGGAGTTTGAGTTTCTGGTGAGCTGTGATTGCGCCACTGCACTCCAGCCTGGGCAACACAGCAAGACCCCCTGTCTCAAAAAAGAAAAGGCAAAAAAGACCATGAAAAACGCGAGCAATCTCTACTCTCCCACCAAACATCCTTGACACTTCAATGTAAATCCTCCAGGCTTTTCCTTGTGAGGATATACTAATGTATATATATATATAATATATATATGCGTATATATTATATATAATATATGTGTGTGTGTGTTTGTGTGTGTGTATATATGTGTGTGTATATATATATGTATGTATATATATATAGAGAGAGAGAGAGAGAGAGAGAGAGAGTGTCGCTCTGTCACCCAGGCTGGCATGCAGTAACACCATCTCGGCTCACTGCAACCTCCGCCTCCTGGGTTCAAGCAATTCTTCTGCCTCAGCCTCCTGAGTAGCTGGGACTACAGGCGCGTGTCACCACACCCAGCTGATTTTTGTATTTTTAGTAGAGACAGGGTGTCACCATATTGGCCAGGCTGGTCTCGAACTCCTGACCTTGGCCTCCCAAAGTGCTGGGATTACAGGCGTGAGCCACTGCGCCCAGCCATATTTTATTGTGTATGTGAGTTTGTACTGTGCATATTGGGGTTTTTTTAACCTGCCTTTTTCATTTAATATAGCATGAAATTTGGATGAGAAATTGTGGGATGTAGGAGACTTTCACTTTGTAGTTGATTCATTGCTTGAATTTTTATGAGCATGCATCATATGCCCACGATGATAAAATAAGCAAGTAAACGGTGCAGTGAGTCTTCACTTAACGTTGTCGATAGGTTGTTGGAAACTTCAACTGTTAAGCGGAAACAACAGAATGTATAACAAAACCAATTTTACCGTAGGTTAATTGGTATAAACAAGAGTTAAGTTCCTATAGCATGTAGTTCCTCCTTTCACTTAAAGTCTCAGTTTCCAGGAACCTATTGGCAACGTTAAGGACTCACTGTATACTTCAACTCTGTCTCCCAGGCTGGAGTGCTGTCGTGCGATCTCGGCTCACTGCAACCTCCACCTCCTGGGCTCAAGCAATCCTCTCAGCTCAGCCTCCTGAGTAGCTGGGATTACAGATGCACGCCAACATGCCTGGATAATTTTTGTAATTTTTTTAGAGACAGGGTTTCATCATGTTGGCCAGGCTGGTCTCAAACTCCTGGGCTCAAGGGATCCACCCACCTCAGCCTGCTACAGTGCTGAGCCACCGCGCCCGGCCCGTAGATCATTTCCTACTACATCCTTTTGGTGGATCCACTCTATGGATGTCTGGAGTTCCTCAATCCATGGCAGCACAATTACAGATAAAACGCAGAGAGGCCTGTAATTATCACAAATGATCCTCCAGGGCTCACACTGCACCAGACTTGATACGCTTCTGCATCCCTGTTGAGGGAGTTCTTCTGCTTGTACTTCACAGCAGAGGAGCCCAAGGCTCAGAGAGGTGAAGGAACTTACAAAAGGACACACAGCTAACCAGTGCTGGAACTGGGACTCAAGCCCACACCTGCTTCTGACCCCAAAGCTCTTGCTCTTAACCTTTCATGTATTCAGTGAACATCTACTGATGTCGGGGATCAGGCCAGGGGTCTAGCAGTGAATAACATAGAGACCCTCGGCCAGGCGCAGTGGCTCACACCTGTAATCTCAGCACTTTGGGAGGCTGAGATGGGTGGATAACCTGAGGTCAGGAGCTCGAGACCAGCCTGAACAACATGGAGAAACCCCGTCTCTACTAAAAATACAGAAATTACCTCGGCATGGTGGCACGCGCCTGTAATCCCAGCTACTTGGGAGGCTGAGGCAGGAGAATCACTTGAACCCGGGAGGCGGAGGTTGCAGTGAGCCGAGATCGCGCCACTGCACTCCAGCCTGGGCAACAAGAGTGAAATTCCATCTCAGAAAAAAACAAAACAAAACAAAAAACATAGAGACCCTCCTTACTGAGGTCACATTCTAGGGAGGTGAGCATTCCAGGCAGAGGGAGGAGCAAGCACAAAGATCCTGAGGCTAGACCAGGCCTGGCCTTTCTGGTTTGAGGAGCAGAAAGAAGACAGGCAGTGGGTGAAGGGGGTGGAGGTGGGAGGAAGGGAGCAGGACCAGGCTACATGGTAGAGTCAGAGTTGTTCTAAGCCTGATGAAGAGAAACCCTGGGAGTATTCTAAGGGGCAGGGGGAAGCTGACATGATCTGATTCATAATTTTTTTTTTTTTTTTTTTTTTTTTTTTGTGAGACGGAGTCTCGCTCTGTCGCCCAGGCTTGAGTGCAGTGGCATGATCTCGGCTCACTGCAAGCTCCGCCTCCTGGGTCCACGCCATTCTCCTCTCTCAGCCTCCCAATCAGCTGGGACTACAGGCATCCACCATCACGCCCGGCTAATTTTTTGTATTTTTGGTAGAGACGGGGTTTCACCGTCTTAGCCAGGATGGTCTTGATCTCCTGACCTCATGATCCACCCGCCTTGGCCTCCCAAAGTGCTGGGATTATAGGCGTGAGCCACTGCGCCCGGCCCGATTCATAATTTTAATAACACATCCTGGCCAGGTGTGGTGGCTCACGCCTGTAATCCCAACACTTTGGGAGGCCAAGGCGGGCGGATCACTTGAGGTCAGGAGTTCGAGACCATCCTGGCCAACATGGTGAAACCCTGTCTCTACTAAAAATACAAAAATTAGCAGGGCATGGGGGCACGCACTTGTAATCCCAGCTACTTGGGAGGCTGAGGCACTAAAATCATTTGAACTCCAGAAGCAGAGGTTGCAGTGAGCCGAGATCACACAACTGCACTCCAGCCTGGGAGACAGAGCAAGAATTGGTCTCAAAAAAAAAAAAAAGAAAGAAAAAGGATACATTGTTTTTTGTTTTGCTAAATGACTTTTGCAAACATCCACAATCCTTGCCTTCAGAGAGAGTCGGAGAAGTGGAATTGCCAGCCCACAGTGTTCCAAGGCTTAATACCAACAAATTACTCCCAGAAAGAAAATAGCACCTGTTTCTATTCCTCCCTGAAGTGGCTGAGTGCCTATCCTCTCCACTAGCTGTGAGATCACCTTTATCAACATAACTGGTGAGACTGCTAAAAATAATGCTTTGTTGGCTTTATTTGCAGTTCTTTGATTACCACTGAATCTGAATATTTTTGCCTATGTTCGTTGTTAACCCTTTTGGGTTTGAGGGTTTTGGGGGGTTTTTTGGTAGCGGGAGGGGATAATGGCCTACTCATCACCATTGCCCAATTGCCTTTTGGGATGTTTCTTCTTATTGATTTGTAAGCACTCTCTGTAGTGTGAGGAAATTGACCCTTTGTTAATCAATGAATTTTAGGGCTAGAAAGTTCTTAGCCCAAGCTCCTGGGCTCCTTGTGCAACATGTACAGATAGGGAAACTGAGGCACAGACAAGAACGGGTATTGGCTCTGGTCAGTTCGGTCAGTTCTCTGGAACCATGCTGGCTCCAGTAAGAACCCTCTGTCAACTTCATTCATTACGTGAGAGAGCCTGTCCCTTCCTCTACGCCCTCCTGGTGTCTGTAGGGCTCTTTCTCTGCCCCCGCCCCGAGTTTCCCACTACAGCCTCTTATTCAGTTTCTAGTGGAGGGGAAGACATTCTGCAGACAACTGGGTCTGTGTGCAGATGCCTCCCGTGGAGGAATGGGCTTCTGAAAGCAGAGCTTTGTTTCCTGGGGTGGGGATGAGCTGTCCTCTCCTCGTACCCAGATAACAGGAGGGGGTACAGAATGTGATTAGGAGGCTTGCTGCATGCACGCATGCCTATGCCAGCAATCGGTTCAAGGTGGTGCAGGGCTGCAGGAGCAGGCTTTGGACATTAAAGGAGCGTCAGAGAAGAGGCAGTGGGTGAATCTAAGTCCTGGATCAGGGCTCAGAAATCCTGGGTCAGAGTCCAGCTCTGTTTGTGCAACTTACTTGAGCTTTCAGCCTCTGCTTCCTGTGTTATAAGATGAGGATCCCAATGGTGCTAAGAATCAGTGAAAAGATGGGCTTAAGTATGTGCAGACATGAGGTTCCACTGGCTGCCCAGCACCCATCTTCGCATCTCTTGGCTACACACCTTGATTTTCCTGTTGGAGCTGCCACTCCTTCAACTCTGAGTTCATGAGTTGCAGAAATGTTGCCTCTCTCCTCAGCTTCAAGGGCAAGTGGGGCCCAGGTGGAGTCAGTTCCCTATCCCCAAATCTATTCCTACCAGGGGTGGGCAGGGGTACAAATCATCTCTAGCCTTTGTCCATCTTAAAGTGAGCACCACACAAAAGAACAGAGGCACAAGACAGAAAGATGACATTGTTTCAGCCCCTGGATACAGCCAGACCTGAAGTCAACATCCCTTACACGTTTGCAAGAGCCAATAAATACCATCTCTTTGGTCAATCCAAAGGGTTGAGTTGGAATTTCTTTAATTTGTAACTGAAAAAAATACAAAATGCAATTGTCACTTAATCAGATCCTTGCATTTCGTCACCCAAGTCTGAGGCTCAAGGAGGGCAACAGACCTGTCCCAGGTCACATAGCAAGTTAGCATCAGAGCTAGGGCTCTAGAAGTGCAGAAACTCCCATTCCAGCCACATTGCCTTGCCCACTGGGGTCTGCTGAGTTACACAACATGCAACTGCATCCACTCTCCCTAGCACCCATGTGAACTTGCAAGTTAACAAACAGCTTTGCAAACACATGTCTTGTTCCGTTTCATAAACCAATCCTGCAGAGTTTAGAAATCAATATTAAGAAAGCATATTTCCAAAACATGGGAAAAACTTTGTGTACCAAACTGTTCATTCAGCTTTATTTGCAACGGCAGTAACTGGAAGCCACCAGCCCAATAACGGGACACTGGCTAAACAAGTTGCAGCATATTCTTTGATGAAATATACCACAGGTCGGGTGCGGTGGCTCACCCCTGTAATCCCAACACTTTGGGAGGCCGAGGCAGGTGAATCACTTGAGCCCAGGAGTTAGAGACCAGCTTCAGCAACATGGTGAAACCTCGTCTCTACAAAAATTAGCTGGGCGTGGTGGCTCACACCTGTAGTGCCAGCTACTCAATAGGCTGAGGTAGGTGGGAGGATTACTTGAGCCTGGGAGGTTGAGGCTGCAGTGAGCCATGACTGTGCCACCTGCACTCCAGCCTGGGCAACAGAGTGAGACCCTGTCTCAAAAAAAAAAAAAAAAAAAAAAGGAAAGAAATACCATACAATAATATTTATTTATTTATTTATTTTTGAGATGGAGTCTCACTCTACCACCCAGGCTTGAGTGCAATGGCACGATCTTGGCTCATTGCAACCCCCACCTCTCAGGTTCAAGCAATTCTCCCGCCTCAGCCTCCCAAGTAGCTGGGATTATAGGCACCTGCCATCACGCCCAGCTAATTGTTGTATTTTTGTAGAGACAGGGTTTCACCATATTGGCCAGGCTGGTCTTGAACTCCTGATCTCAGGTGATCCACTGGCCTCAGCCTCCCAAAGAGCCGGGATTACAGGCATGAGCCACCTTGCCCGACCCCATACAACAATTTTTAGATGGTGATTCTGGAATTAGTTCATGCAACAACATGGAAATAAATTTGATACAACTTTAAGCGAAAAAAGCAGGCTAGAAATTGAACAATGGTGGTCTTTAAAGTGCAAATGAGCAGGATAAAGATTGGGAAGAAAAATTGCTGGCAGTGTTAGATTTTGTATTAGATGTGCTGGGATAATGCGTGGCTTTTCTTCTCTCTTTGATCTTTTCCAAACTATTAATAATGTGCTTTTGCTGCTTTTACTATGGAAAAAGTCCACTTGTTTCATTTTTTAGTAATAATTAGGCCTTTCATACAGACATATCAGCAAAGTGATGCTTCAATTCTTTCATGGAACGAGACAGCATAAATACTTTAATATATAAATCTAAATAAAACAAAAAGACTGATCAGTATAGATGTAACTGAAGACCAAAGTTCTCAGGGCGGTCAATCTGTGCTTCAGGCCGTCAAGTTGGAGGTTTTTGGTGTGAGAAAGCCCTAGAAAAGGGCTTCATGGCCTCAGTCTTACAGGGTGGAAGGATCTGGAAGGTTAAGGAGAAAGGCAAGATGGGTAGAAGAATGGCACACATCAGTGCGTGGCGGCAGGAATGAATGGGGGATCTGCAGCCTGGCTGCATGTGACCCAGTGCTCATGCTGTGGGTGTATCAGAGGCACTTTGGGACATGTAAAGTTAGGCCAAAGTAGTCAGGGTCTTCAAGGCTGTGCCAGCCCCCAGCCACTCCCACCTGCATTTTCGTTTTTTTTTTTTTTTTTGAGACGAAGTCTTGCTGTGTCGCCCAGGCTGGAGTGCAGTGGCGCGATCTCGGCTCACTGCAAACTCCACCTCCTGGGTTCACGCCATTCTCCTGCCTCAGCCTCCTGAGTAGCTGGGACTACAGGTGCCCGCCACCACGCCTGGCTAATTTTTTGTATTTTTTAGTAGGGATGGGGTTTCACCGTGTTAGCCAGGATGGTCCCTATCTCCTGACCTCGTGATCCGCCCGCCTCGGCCTCCCAAAGTGCTGGGATTACAGGCGTGAGCCACTGCGCCCGGCTCCACCTGCATTTTCAGAAGTGTGCAGCACAGCCCTGATTGGGGCTCACTCCCTGAACAGCCAAGGAGACAGACTGGGAGGGAGGGAGACCCCAGGGTCTTGCAGGAGTGGGCCAGGTGAAGCCCCATCCCAGACAGTCCCACAGTGGCGCTTGGTGCTTGGTGCTTGGGCTGTGTGATGCCAAGTGGTCACCAGGGCAGGAGGGCTCTGCTGGCGACTAACAGAGGACAGAGGGGAGAGGAGATGGGAAATGAGCGCCACAGGGGCTCTAAGTGGAAAGGGACCTTCGAGAGCACCTGGTCCACTTTCTTAATTGGGCAAACTGAGGTCCAAAAGGGGCCCATGACTTTCCCAGGGTCACTCAGAAAGTGAGTGGCAGAGTTAGATTCAGACTTGGTCTCTGGCCCCGAGGAGGGTGCACCTGCCGCTCTTCCTTACTCAAGTGCAGTATATGCATACATTCTGTGTGTCTAAAGTGAAGACATTACAGAGGCTGTGTGCGGTGGCTCACGCCTGTAATCCCAGCACTGTGGGAGGCTGAGGCGGGTGGATCACTTGAGGTCAGGAGTTCGAGACCAGCCTGGCTAAGATGGCAAAACCCCATCTCTACTGAAAATACAAATATTAGCCAGGTCTGGTGGCGGGCGCCTGTAATCCCAGCTATGCAGGGGGCTGATGCAGAAGAATCACTTGAACCCAGGAGACAGAGGTTGCAGTGAGCCAAAATTGTGCCACTGCACACCAGTCTAGGCAACACAGTGAGACTCCATCTCAAAAAAATAAAAGTAAATAAAAATAAAGTTAATACATTACAGAGAAGGCTGAAACCCAGATCCCCTTTCACTCACCAGAAGTAACCCCTTTTTCAGTTTGCAATACATCATTCCAGACCCTGTCTATTCATTAAATATTATGTATCTATATATTCATAACGTACATAGCATTTGTTTTGTGACTGAATTTTTTGCTTAACAGAAATGTTATCATTGTGTGCAGCATTCTGCAACTTATCTTTTCACCCAATATTTTATTCTGGATATCTTTCCATGTCAGCACCTAAAGATCTACCTCATTGTATTTGTTGTTGTTTGTTTTGAGATAGAGTCTCGCTCTCTCGTCAAGCTGGAGTGCAGTGGCATGATCTTGGCTTACTGCAACCTCCGCCTGCCGGGTTCAAGCAATTCTCCTGCCTCAGCCTCCTGAGTGGCTGGGATTACAGGTGTGTACCACCACACCCAGCTAATTTTTATACTTTTAGTAGAGACAAAGTTTCACCATCTTGGCCAGGCTGGTCTTGAACTCCTGACCTCAGGAGATCTACCTGCCTCGGCCTCCCAAAGCGTTGTGATAACAGGCGTGAGCCACCATGTCCAGCCCCTACCTTACTGTTTTTAGCTGCTACCTGTTTTGTGCAATAGATTACTAGGGATAAATGTAGCAAGTTCTTCTCCCTCCCTGAGTACACAGGAAGGCATCCCACCTCCTTTGTAGGGGGCTAAATGACTACATCTGGCCAATGGGCTACCAGCAGAAGTGACAAGGGTCGCTTCTAGTGAAAGGCAGTTAAAAGAAAGGCAAGTTTATGGCCAGGTATGGTGGCTCACGCCTGTAATCCCAGCACTTTGGGAGGCCAAGGCAGGTGGATCACGAGATCAGGAGATCGAGACCATCCTGGCTAACACATGGTGAAACCCCGTCTCTACTAAAAATACAAAAAAATTAGGCCGGGTGCGGTGGTTTACGCCCGTAATCCCAGCACTTTGGAAGGCCGAGGCGGGTGGATCACAAGGTCAGGAGACTGAGACCATCCTGGCTAACATGGTGAAACCCCGCCTCTACTAAAAATACAAAAAACAAGCCAGGCATGGTGGCAGGCGCCTGTAGTCCCAGCTACTCAGGAGGCTGAGGCAGGAGAATGGCATGAGCCCGGGAGGTGGAGCTTGCAGTGAGCCGAGATCGCGCCACTGCACTCCAGCCTGGTTGACACAGCGAGGTTCTGTCTAAAAAAAAAAAAAAAAAATTAGCCAGGTGTGGTGGCAGGTGCCTGTAATCCCAGCTACTGGGAGACTGAGGCAGGAGAATGGTGTGAACCCGGGAGGTGGAGCTTGTAGTGAGCCCAGATTGCACCACTGCACTCCATGCAGTCTGGGCGACAGAGCAAGACTCTGTCACACACACACACACACACACACACACACACACACACACACACACACACACACACACACACGAAAGTTTCAAGCCCCTCCTCTTCCCCTGAGGCTTTTCCCGTCTCCTTATCCCTAAAGCCTCTTGTTGAGATGGTGGGTCATTATAAGATAGAAGAGACTGCCTCAGCCTGAGCTGGATACATAGCCTGAGCTAAACACAACTTTGTATGTTACACCATGGAGATTTCAGAGTTAAGTTGTTTCTGCAGTTTAACCTTGTCTATCCTGACGGACACAGTTTTGGGTGTAATCGTTTTTTCAAACAGTTCCTTTCACCAATTGGTTGCTCCTGTTACCATTACAGACAGTGGTACAAGTAATCTTCCTGTCTGTGCCTCCTCATGCATTCTCAAGCGCCTTTCTCTAGTTTTTTTTCCATTTACATCCCTGCATGCATCTCCGCCCTGCTCCACCATCCTGGAGGCCTGGCCCCTGTGGGCTGCATTATCCTGTCAGCTCCCTTGCCCTCTGGCTTCTGTTGGGTTCTACCAGTGGGAAGTCCCAGCAGGAGACTGGAAGGCTGGAGAGGGAGGTCATCACTGCTTCCCTGTGGAGTCTGGCAGTGGCTGTGCCTTCCATGAGTACAGCTCCAAGCAGGCAGACCCTAGCCCACAGCCAACTGCAGCTCCCACTGGGGTCTCCCCTCCACTTGCCCTCTAAGCCTGGGGTGAAAATGGCACCCCGCTGTGCTTATTGCGGGGGTGGGTACCTTGACAACCTTTGCAGGGTCTGGTGATGCTGCCTACACCACACAAGTCATGAAAACTCTACTGTTTATTTGGCCCACCTGGAGTGAATTGTGTAACTTGCCAGGGATCTAAGTAATACACCTGACATTGGTGTGTTGTCAATTTCAATACATGCTTCCAGGTTGCCCATCCAGGGCACAATACAGCTCGCCTGACCAGGTCATTGGGTGGCCCTGCAGTGAGATGGGGACATGGGGCTTCCTCCACGGGGCTGGAACTCTGGCTGCTAAGAAGCAAACTCCAGCTTTAAGCGGGTGTTCGGGCCAATCAATAGTCCTCACACTGGGGCACCAGGCACCTTCCCCTGTCCTGCTCAGACGCAGGAGAGAAACCTGACAAGGGTGCTTTCACCAACCTGAGAGTTTCGGCCCCTCTCTGGGGACTGTTTGCGTTTCGGGTCACACTGTTGGCTGCCCCCACCCGCTTCTTTCCTCTGCCAAATTGACATTCCCCAGGCTGCCAGGCCTCCAGGAAGTGGGCAGTTCCTGCCCTGTGCTGCCGACAGGGAATCTCCTCTTCCTATTCCAAGCACTTCCACATCCTCCGTGACATTTCATCCCCTTCACACAGTCCAGCAAATGAGAGGTGCTGCCGTCATCCCATAGACAGAGGAGGAGGCCCACAAAGGGGCAACAGCTTGCCCAAGGTCACAGAACAAATTAGGGGCTGAAGAAACACAAAGAAAACTGACCTCCAGCCCAGTAGCCACTCCCTGTTATTCTCCTCCCTCCCCTAACTCAGCCACCGGACAGGGATCAATCTCTCTCTCCAGTTCCTTCATGCATTCAGCAAATACTGTGTTGGCATTTACTGAGTACCAGCTGCAGAGGCTGCAAACTATGGCCCTCTGACCAAACTGGGCCCACTGTCTGCTTTTATTTTTTTATTTTTATTTTTAATTAATTAATTTTATTTTATTAATTTTTTTTTGAGACGGAGTCTCACTCTGTCACCCAGGCTGGAGTGCAGTGGCGTGATCTCGGCTCACTGCAACCTCTGCCTCCTAGGTCAAGCGATTCTCCTGTCTCGGCCTCCCGAGTAGCTGGGAATACAGGCACGCGCCACCACGCCCAGCTAATTTTTGTATTTTTAGTAGAGACGGGGTTTCACCGTGTTGGCCAGGGTGGTCTCGAGCTCTTGACCTCGTGATCCGCCCACCTTGGCCTCCCAAAGTGCTGGGATTACAGGCGTGAGTCAGCACACTCAGCCGTCTGCTTTTATAAAGT
The DNA here is from genome assembly GCF_028885655.2 of Pongo abelii. Lineage (NCBI taxonomy): Eukaryota > Metazoa > Chordata > Mammalia > Primates > Hominidae > Pongo > Pongo abelii. The sequence continues at coordinate 57,335,196 of NC_072003.2, forward strand.
TTTATTGAAGCACAATCACTCCCACCCATTTGTGTATTGTCTATAGCAGCTTTCTGCTACAAGGGCAGAGCTGAGTTGCAGCCGAGACCATTTGGCTCTCAAGCCTGAAAATTTATTATCTGTCTCTTTGCAAAAAAAATTTGCCCATGAACCACATTATGATTTTCTGGGCCATTTTGTCTTCATGAGCCCTTTTTGTGAAAAAAAAAAATTACAAATATATGTAATATATGTTATATATATAATTGTATAATTTTTAAATTATAAATAACTACGGCCAGGCGCGGTGGCTCACGCCTGTAATCCCAGCACTTTGGGAGGCCAAGGCGGGCAGATCACGAGATCAGGAGATCGAGACCATCCTGGGTAACATGGTGAAACCCTACCTCTACTAAAAATACAAAAAAAAATTAGCCGGGTATGGTGGTGGGCACCTTGTAGTCCCAGCTACCCGAAAGGCTGAGGCAGGAGAATCGCTTGAACCTGGGAGGTGGAAGTTGCAGTAAGCTGAGATTGTGCCACTGCACTCCAGCCTGGGCGACAGAGCAAGACTCTGTCTCAAATAAAGAAAAAATATATATATACATATAAGTATTTACAATTTGTATAATTTTTGTATGCATATACGAACAAAATTATATGTTATAACTGTGTTGATATCAAAACAAATACAACCCAGGCCAGGCACAGTGGCTCACATCTGTAATCCCAGCACTTTGGGAAGCCAAGGCAGGTGGATCATTTGAGGTCAGGAGTTCGAGACCAGCTTGGCCAACATGGTGAAACTTTGTCTCTACTAAAAATACAAAAATTCTCTGGGCATGGTGGTGCGTGCCTGTAATCCCAGCTACTCAGGGGGCTGAACCAGGATAATTGCTTGAAACTGGGAGGCGAAGGTTGTAGTGAGCCGAGATCGTGCCACTGCATTCCAGCCTGAGTGACAGAATAAGACACTCTGTCTCAAAAAAAAAAAAAAAATTACAGGCTGGATTGGATTCTTTCTTGTTTTGTTTTGTTTTTTTGAGACAGAGTCTCACTCTGTCACCAAGTTGGAGTGCAGTGGCGCAATCTCGGCTCACTCACCGCAACCTCCGCCTTCCAAGTTCAAGCAATTCTCCTGCCTCAGCCTCCTGAGTAGCTGGGACTACAAGCGTGTGCTACCATGCCCAGCTAATTTTTTAATTTTTAGGAGAGACGGGGTTTCACCATGTTGGCCAGGATGGTCTTGATTGCTTGACCTCGTGATCAGCCTGCCTCGGCCTCCCAAAGTGCTGGAATTACAGGCATGAGCCACTGTGCCCGGCTGGATTCTTTTTTTTTGGCTGATTAAAAAAACATTACAGGCTGGGCACAGTGGTGGCTCACGCCTATAATCCCCGCACTTTGGGAGGCCGAGGTGGACAGATCACTTGGGGTCAGGGGCTCGAGACCAGCTTGGCCAACATGGTGAAACCCCGTCTCTACTAAAAATACAAAAATCAGCCAGGCATGGTAATTTGTGCCTGTAATCCCAGCTACTTGGCAGGAGAATCGCTTGAACCAGGGAGGCGGAGTTTCCAGTGAACCGAGATCATGCCATTGCACTCCAGCCTGGGTGATAAAGCAAGACTCAGTCTCAAAAAAAAAAAAAAATTACAACATGTTTGTGGGTTCCTAGAAATATCGTAGGCCCTAGGCACTGGGCCTGCTGGGCCTCATGGAGAAGTGAGCCCTGAGTTTGTCACACAGGGGTCCTCCCATTGCTGAGAATAGAGCCCCCAAAGGAGACACCCACTGTGGTTACCCCCTCTCCTTAGTCCTTATCCCAATAGTAGAGGGCAGGGAAAAATTTTGACAGCTTTGAGGGGAACCATTAAGGGCTTAGACAAAATGATTGCATACAATCCTTGGGATGAAAATTTTAATTCTTTTTCAAATGCCTATATTTCATAATTAAAAAAAAGTTTTGAGACAGGGTCTCCCTGTGTAACCCAGGCTAGGGTGCAGCAGCATGATCACAGCTCACTGTGGTCTTGAAGTCCTGGGCTCAATCGATCCTCCCACCTCAGCCTCCCAGGAAGCTGGGACTACAGGCACGTGCCACCATGCCTGGCTAATTTTTAAAAATTTTTTTGTAGAGATGAGGGCTCACTTTGTTGCCCAGGCTGGTCTCAAACTCCTGGGCTCAAGCGATCCTCCTGCCTTGACCTCTCAAAGTGCTGGGATTAAGGTGTAAGCCACCATGTCCAGTCTTACATTTTAAATTAGTATTTTTTTGGAATAAATAATAAATGTATGTGGGTAAAAACATGTTTTGAAAGCCCCAAATTATCTGCAAAGCTAGATAACTCTCCCTCCCACGACTGCAACCCCTCCCCTTCCCATCACTGACTACAATTCCTTCCAAATAGATTGTGTATATACAAAAAGAGATGCATACTTCTTAAGTCTATAGTCTTATGCAGAAATTCACCTTGATTTTGTTAAATTGCTCTTTAGTATTCCATTGAATCAAATAACTCAATTAGGATATTTGGGCATTTCCAATCGTTTTCTATTACAACAATGGAACAACAAATACTTCTGTACAGACCAGCTATTCCTGAATATTAGGCATGCTTTTTTTCTCCCTTCCAAAATAATTACTCAGAAAAGATAGAGTCCCTGTATGTACGAGTTCTCATAAAAGGTCTTGCATTACCTGATGTTTTCTGATTATTTTAAACAAGGAAGTACTATTTGGGGAAGACACAATAGCCTGAAATGACCTCAGAGAATTCTAATTTGGGATGTTTATGGCAGTCATCCAAAAGAATTAGTTGAGGTGAAAAAGAGGCAAATTTAATGCAGATTTAGTAATTTTTCCTGGGGATATGACTTCACAATTGCAAGTGTTAAATAACACTGTAAACAAGTCCTTTAAAGATTACTTTGAAAGTGGTACTTTAGGCCAGGCATAGTGTCTTATGCTTGTCAATCCCAGCACTTTGAGAAGCCAAGCCGGGTGGATCACTTCAGGCCAGGAGTTCGAGACCAGCCTGACCAACATGGTGAAACCCCATCTCTACTAAAAATACAAAAATTAGCCAGGCATGGTGGCAGGTGCCTGTAATCCCAGCTACTCAGGAGGCTGAGGCAGGAGAATCGCTTGAACCTGGGAGGCGGAGGTTGCAGTGAGCCAAGTTCATGCAACTGCATTCCAGCCTGGGCGACAGAGCAAGACTCTGACTCAAAACAAACAAACAAACAAACAAACAAAAAACAGACTAAATTAGGTAAAAGGTAAAAACAATCTAAGTGTCCATGAACAGATGAACAGATAAAATGTGATCTAGCTATATAATGGAATATGATTCAGCCATAAAAGTGATGAAGTTCTGATACATGCTACAACATGGATGAACCTTGAAAACATTATGCTGAGGGAAATACACCAGACACAAAAGAACAAATATTGTGAGAACTACCTAGAATAGGCAAATTCAGCCTGTGTGGTGACTCATGCCTGTAATCTCAACACTTTGGGAGGCCGAGGCAGGTGGATCAATTGAGTCCAGGAGTTCAAGACCAGCCTGGGCAACATGGAGAAACCACATCTCTACTAAAAATACAAAAATTAGCCGGGCATGGTGGGGGCACATGTAATCCCAGCTACTGGGGAGGCTGAGGCAGAGGCTGATATCACACCACTGCACTCCAGCCTGGGCGACAGAGCGAGACTTTGTCTCCAAAATAAAATAAAATAAAAATAAATAAATAAAGTTGCTGGGTGGGCGCAGTGGCTCACACTTGTAATCCCAGCACTTTGGGAGGCCGAGGTGGGGAGACCACAAGGTCAGGAGTTCAAGACCAGCCTGACCAACACAGTGAAACCCCATCTCTACTAAAAATACAAAAAATTAGCTGGGCGTGGTAGTGGGTGCCTGTAATCCCAGCTACTTGGGCGGCTGAGGTAGGAGAATCACTTGAACCCGGGAGGTGGAGGTTGCAGTGAGCTGAGATGGAGCCACTACACTCCATCCTGGGTGCCAGAGCTAGACTCCATCTCAAAAAAAAAAAAAAAAAACAGATGCTGATGTTAAGGGCTCAGAAGGAAATTAGGAGCATGGAAGAGAAAACTTCCATAAACTTAAATAATATATAGTTATGAACAGAATGTTGGTAGAAATATGAACATTAAAGGCATTTCTGGTGAGAGTTCAGAAGGAAAAGAGGAACATGGTTTTGTTCTGTTTTGTTTTGTTTTATTTTTGAGACAGAGTCTTGCTCTGTTGTCCAGGCTGGAGTGCAGTGGTATAATCGCAGCTCACTGCAGCCTCAACCTCCTGGGCTCAAGCAATCCTCCCACCTCGGCCTCCTGAGTAGCTGGGACTACAGGCACAAACCACCATGCCTGGCTAATTTTTTATTTTTTGTAGAGAGAGTCTCCCTATTTTGCCCAGGCTGGTCTTGAACTCCTGGCCTCAAGCAATCTTCCCACCTTGGCCTCCCAAAGTGCTGGGATTACAGGCAAGAGCCACTGTGCCCAGCTAAGAAATGAGGAACATGTTATTGAAAACTGGAGAAAAGGAGATCCTGGTTATATGGTGACAGAAAACTTGGCTGAAGTGTGTTTTACTGTTGTGTGGGAAGTAGAACTTGTTAAGCAATGAACTTAGATATTTAGTGAGGAGAATTCCAAGCAAAGTGTTAAAGGTATGGCCTGATTTCTCTTTGTGGCTTATAGTAAAATATGAGATGAAAGAAATAAACTGAGGAAGGAACTGTTAAGCAAAAAGGAACCAGTGCTTGTGGATTTAAAATTGTCTTGGCCTATCCAGATTGCAAAGGATGTTAAAATGAGGAAATTTACTGTTGGAAAAGCATGCTGTGGAGAGAGAAACAAAAATATATCTAGACAACTTTGTGCTGAAGAGATTAGGTGTGTGACTTATGCATGGATTTACTCAATCATTTTCACAGAAGCCAGGGATAAAATAGAGATGAACTCAACCACGAAATATATGTGGAGGTGCCTCTTGTCTAATGGCATGAATCCCTGTTAAATACATGGGAGACCCACAAGGTTTTTGAAAGTATTATACCAGCAGAAACACTGCCAGCTTAGATCGAAAGGGATGGAGACAAGGCAAAATGAAAGAAGGCTATCGGACCTGCAAAATTCTACAGACAGCAGCTGGGCTGGACAGGGCTGCTGAGAGTGGATCATTGAGCCAAAGAGAATCAGCCTCAGGCCTTGGAACCTATCGGAATTGGCCCTGATGGATTTTGGACTTGCTTGGGACTCATAACCCATATATTCCTTCTGCTTTCTCCATTTTGGAATGGAAATATCTGTCCTATGCCTGTCCCCCATGATATTTTGGAAGCATGTAATTTTTTTCCTAGTTTCATACGTCCATAGGTGGAGAGGAATTTTGCCTTAGGATGGAACATATCCCAGTTCTCACCCATTCCTAATTTCCTAATGAGATATGGGACTTTTTTGAGACAGTTATCTTTAGATGAAATTTTGGATTTTGAGTTAATACTGTAGTGGGCCCGCATGTGGTGGCTCACGCCTGTAATCCCAGCAGTTTGGGAGGCCAAGGCTGGTGGATCACCTGAGGTCAGAAGTTTGAGACCAGCCTGGCCAACATGGTGAAACTCCGTCACTACTACGAATACAAAAATTAGCTGGGTATGGTGGCACGTGCCTGTAATCTCAGCTACTTAGGAGACTGAGGCAGGAGAATCACTTGAACCCGGGAGGCGGAGTTTGTAGTGAGCTGAGATCATGCCACCACACTCCAGCCTGGGAAACAAGAGTGAAACTTCATCTGAAAACAACAACAACAACAACAAACTAATGGATGGAGACTTAGGGGATATTGTGATGGGGTCAATGTGTTTCACTCATTAATTTGGGGGCACTTGAGAATGGACTGTGGTGGGTTGGATGGTGGCCCCCAAAAAGATATGTCAGTGTCCTAGTCCCCAAAACCTGTGAATGTAACCTTATTTGGGAAAAGAGTTCTTGCAGTAAGGATGTCTAGATGGTAGATTATCCAGGTGGACCCTAATCCAACAACAAGTATCATTATAAGAAACACACAAAGGAAGACAGATGGAGAGGAGAGGGCCATGTGAAGACAGAGGCAGCCAAAAGCCAAGGAACATGGAGCCACCAGAAGCTGGAAGATGCTGGAATTCTCCCTTGGAGCCTTTGGAAGGGGAGTGATTTTGGACCTTTGGCCTCCAGAACTGTACGAGAATGAAATTCTTTTGTTTGAGCCACCACGTTTGTGTCATTTGTTATGGCAGCCATGGGAGACTAATACAGGAAGAAAATAATGTGGCCCTCTGGTGAGGAATGTTCCAGGAAGAGGGACTGGCACGGCCAGAGGCCCTGAGGCAGGGATTGTGCTTGGTGAGTTATGGAAAAGCAAGAAGCCACAGCAGCTGGAGCCGATTGAATAGGGACAGTGGCAGGGAGTGAGGTCAGAGGGGCTGCCAGGGACCAGATGATGTGAGATCCTGTAGAGCCTTGTTGGCTTTTACCTGGAGTGAGGTGCGGCAGATGAGTGACACAGTTGGACTTTCAGTTTAAATAAACAAAGGAATAAATGAGCCCACAGCAGCCATCCCATCACATCCCAGTTACGTCCCCGTCTGTCTACCCTGCTAACCCATGGATGCTCTGAGGGCAGGGGCTATGCCTTAAGATTTTTTCTTTTGCATCCTTACAGTCCAACACTAACAATCAAAGAGCTCCTACAAATCAATAAGAAAAAAAAATAGGCAAAAGAAAAAGAAATTCAAGTGTCTAGCAAACATGAAAAGAGGCTGGCTCGGCTGGGCGAGGTGGCTCACGCCTGTAATCCCAGCACTTTGGGAGGCTGAGGTGGGCGGATCACGAGGTCAGGAGATCGAGACCATCCCGGCTAACACGGTGAAACCCCGTCTCTATTAAAATACAAAAAAATTAGCCGGGCGTGGTGGCGGGTGTCTGTAGCCCCAGCTACTCAAGAGGCTGAGGCAGGAGAAAGGCGTGAACCCGGGAGACGGAGTTTGCAGTGAGCTGAGATGGCGCCACTGCACTCCAGCCTGGGCAACAGAGCGAGACTCTGTCTCAAAAAAAAAAAGAAAGAAAGAAAAGAGGCTGGCTCAATTACATTCCTAGAGAAATTGCATTCCAAGAGATACAAAAACATGTGCTCACAAAAAGACTTGTATATGAATGTGCTTATAGCAGCTTTATTAATAATAAGTAAAAATGTAAGCAGACTAGGTGTCTATCGACAAGAGAATGAATAAACAACGGTCTATCTATACAGTGAAACACTGTTTAACAATAGTAGTTAACTATTGCAATGACCATCACAAATGGATAAACCCCACAGACATAATGTTGAATGAAAGAAGCCAGACACAAACAGGCACAAGTGGAGTGATTCCATTTATAGGAAGTTTCAGAATAGGCAAAACTAATCTATGATGAAAACGTAAGAGCAATCAGGCATTCCTGCTTGCCTCAGGAGAGTGGAGGGTTAGATATTGACTAGGTAGCGGGTGGTGGGGATGCAGTTTTCTGGGGGTCACGTTCTATATCATGACAGGGAACTGGGTTACACAGGTGTATGCATTTGTCATCACTAATCAAATGACACACTTAAGATTGTTGCATTACCAGACCAGTCGTAGTGACTCATGCCTGTAATCCCAGCACTTTGGGAGGCCAAGGGGGGAGGATTGCTTGAGGCCAAAAGTTCAAGACCAACCTGGGCAACATAGTGAGATCCCGTCTCAAAAAAAAAAAGAAAAAAGAAAAAAAAATGTTACATTACCGTATGTAAATTTTACCTGGGGTGGGGGAAAAACTATGAACAAATATTCAATTCTAGTGAATAATACACATGCCCAAGTGTTTAGGGATGAAGTATCTGATGTCTGTAATTTACAGTGAAATATACATTTAAAAAGTAGTCATGGATGGATAGATAGATATGTGCTAAAGCAAGTCTAGTAAAATATTAATTGCAGAACCCATGTGGTGGTAGATGGGTGTTCACTGTGCAATTTTTTTTTTTTTTTGAGACAGAGTCTCACTCCCATCGCTCAGGCTGGAGTGCAGTGGTGTGATCACGGCTCACTGCAGCCTCAACTCCCCAGGCTCAGATGATTCTCCTACCGCAGCCTCCCTGGTAGCTGGGACTACAGGAACACACCACCACTCCTGGCTAATTTTTTGTGTTTTTAATAGAGACAGGGCTTTGCCACATTGCCCATGCTGGTCTCGAACTTGTGGGCTCACATGATCCACCTGCCTCAGCCTCCCGAAGTGCTGAGATTACAGGTGTGAGCCACTGCGCCCGGCCCATTGTACAATTCTTTCCACTTTTCTATATGCTGAAAATTTTCATAATGAAGCATTGAGAAGAAACACGAGGCTCAGTGATCAAGGACGTGCAAATTACAAGACACTATGTTCCATGCACTGGATTGCCAAAACTGTTAAAAACTAGTGGTATGCAGTGTATGCAAGGTTGTGGGCATTGTCCTATACTATAGATGACGGGGCCTGTGGCGATGGCCCCACTAAAGTCAGCAGCTCTAATCTTGTGTTCTTCCTTCCTGTCCCCTCCTGTCCTGAGCATCCCCTGCTTTACATACCATGTATACAATGTCGCATCCTGTTTTCCCCTCAGTGTTACAGTCTCTATCAGTATTTATCTCCCCACTGCTTTAAAAATTCTTTGTAAACATGGTACTTAAAAGAAAACAGGTACTGTAGGATCTGGGTGTTGTTTTTTTCTTTAAAAACTTAATTTTTTTTTTTTTTTTTTTTTTTTTTACGAGACACTCTTGCTCTGTTGCTTAGGCTGGAATGCAGTAGCATGATCGTAGCTCACTGCAGCCTCTATCTCCTGGGCTCAAGTGATCCTCCCACCTCAGCCTCCCAAGTAGCCAGGACTACAGGCGCACCTCAGCACATCCAGACTTTTTTTTTTTTCCTTTATTTAAATGATTACAAAATTCACTGTAGAAAATTTAGGAAGTCCAGAAAAGCACAAAGAAGAAAATAAAAATCCCCACCACCTTGACATGTGATGGTTCTCCTTCCTGCCTTTTCCATGTACATGCATGTGGACACACACGAACACAGATTGCTGTTTGTACTATTTTTTTTCTTTTTTTTGAGACGGAGTCTCACTCTGTCATCCAGGCTGGAATGCAGTGGCGTGATCTCGGCTCATTGCAACCTCTGCCTCCCAGGTTCAAGCAATTCTCCTGCCTCAGCCTCCTGAATAGCTGAGATTACAGGCATTTGCCACCAAGCCCGGCTAATTTTTTTGGTATTTTTTAGTACAGTCAGGGTTTCACCATATTGGCCAGGCTGGTCTCGAACTCCTGACCTTGTGATCCGCCCACCTTGGCCTCCCAAAGTGCTGGGGTTATAGGCGTGAGCCACCACACCTGGCCTGCTGTTTGCATTTTAACAGCATTGGGATCCTGTAAGATTTTGTATTTTGTTACTTGCCTACTTAATAGAATTTTTCTAGAGCATAGTTTTACAGGCTACCTGATTCTCTTTTGAGGGACTACATTATGTCTCTGTTGTTGGGGTCCAGGGAGGGGCAGCTTGGGGCTTACTGTGCCCTTGGGGAGGCCTGGTTGGAGACAGGTCCACAGACACAGATATTAGAGGTGTGCGGGCCCCCAGGCTTGGAAGGCCTGGCAGAAGCACTCACTGACCCTGGAGGGGGTTCGTCCATTCCCTGGCCCCCACCTGGCTACGGCGGCAGCCCCCACCAGCGCCTAGTGCCAGGGCTCAGCTGGGAGCCGGGCAGATAATCGCTGTCCCCTCAGTGGAACACTGCCTGTCCTGGCTCATCCTAGGCTGTCCTGAGCTGCCCTTGCTGGGCTGGGTGGGGTGAGGCTGGGCCTTGAGTCCCCCTGAGAGCCGGGGGAAGAACCAGTGCCTGGGGCCAGCAAACAGGAGTCTTGCTTCAGCAAGGCTTTTGGCCCAAGAAGCATCCTCAGTCCAGCCCTCGGCCCGGAGGAAACCCCTGCGCAGCAGGGCTCATTGTGTTTCAGGATTTCCCGTTTCCTGACCGCCTAACCTATTTATGGGCCACAATGGTTGCTTCCCCAGGGAGACCCCTACTGTACTCAGGCCCATTCTCAGGAGGCCTCTGGACTGACCCACATCTCACAGGTCCAGCCTGGGCTTAGCCCGGGGCAGGGATAGTCAATGGGTGTCACCTCATGTGGTAATTCCATCAGTAGATAGTAGATAGAACCTGCCAAGGCGCAACATTGAGGATTCTGAGGCTCTGTCTGGGCTCTACAAGAAAGAGTGTGACAGTCCATCAGCTGTGACCGTGTGTGTGCAAGACAGAGGGGTGGTGGGTGGTGTGAACTCACAGCCCCTGGCTTACATGGTGACAGGGATCTCTCTCTGTGCTGACACTAAATTCCTTTCTTTCCTTATTTTTGAGACAGAGTCTCGCTCTGTCACCCAGGCTGGAGTGCAGTGGCGTGATCTCGGCTCACTGCAACCTCCACCTCCCTGGTTCAAGCGATTCTCCTGCCTTAGCCTCCTGAGTAGCTAGGACTACAGGCTGACACACACCTGGCTAATTTTTGTATTTTTAGTAGAGATGGGGTTTCCCCATGTTGGCCAGGGTGGTCTCAAAACTCCTGACCTCAAGTGATCCACCCACCTCAGCCTCCCAAAGTGCTGGGATTCCAGGTGTGAGCCACCATGCCCGGCCTAATTTTTGTATTTTTTAGTAGAGACAGGGTTTCACTATATTGACCAAGCTCATCTCAACTCTTGGCCTTAAGTGATCCACCCACCTCAGCCTCCCAAAGTGCTGGGATTACTGGCTTGAGCCACAGTCCGGCCTAAATTCCTTTCTAATCTCATCTCCTGCCTCCCTTCCATATCCCTGCCCTCCAGCCACAGGTCCAATCTCTTCCTGTCTGTGCCCTGCCTCTCCCTGCCTCAGGCCCTTTGCTCATGCTGCTCCTTTTCCTAACCTGTCCTTCCCCTCATCTTCAGCATTACAGCAGGCAGCTTTATCTAACGCAGCAGGCAACTTTCAACTGAGCAATTCCTTTTTTTTTTTTTTTTTTCCGAGATGGAGTTTCGCTCTTGTTGCCCAGACTGGAGTGCAATGGCGCGATCTCGGCTCTCAGGGTTCAAGCGATTCTCCTGCCTCAGCCTCCCAAGTAGCTGGGATTACAGGCATGAGCCCCCAAGCACAGCTAATTTTGTATTTTTAGTAGAGACGGGGTTTCTTCATGTTGGTCAGGCTGGTCTTGAACTCCCAACCTCAGGTGATCCACCCACCTCAGCCTCCCAAAGTGCTGGGATTACAGGCCTGAACCGCCGCACCTGGCCTTTTTTTTTTTTTTTTTTTTTAAAAGCTGGTCAGGAGAAGCAGTGAGAGTAGAGAAGGAACAAAGAAATCTGCTACTGGTTGTGATCGATTAGTTGTAAACACCACTGGACTTGGATCAGCCAACTGGGCAATTCTTACTGAACCTGCAAGACCCCAATTCAAATGTCACCTTTTCTGGGAGGCTTTCCTGTGCCCTCAAGATTGGGTCACACTCCCCCCTGCCCCCCGCATCTCTTTTTTTTTTTGAGACGGAGTCTTGCTCAGTTACCCAGGCTGGAGTGTAGTGGCGTGATTTTGGCTCACTGCAAGCTCCGACTCCCGAGTTCATGCCATCCTCGTGCCTCAGCCTCCCGAGTAGCTGGGACTACAGGTGCCCGCCACCACGCCCAGCTAATTTTTTTTGTATTTTTAGTAGAGACAGGGTTGCACCATGTTAGCCAGGATGGTCTTGATCTCCTGACCTCGTGATCCACCTGCCTTGGCCTCCCAAAGTCCTGGGATTACAGGCATGAGCCACCGCGCCCGGCCACTCCCCCCCATCTCTGATGTACTTTCAGTGGGAGAGATCGCCAAGTTTGTGGGCATCGAGCTCCCCAAGAAGCAGAGCCAGAGATGGGAAATCTTGTGCACGAGTTTTACTGAGATCTCAAGAAAACTGTGAGAGTGAGAAGCAGGGCAGGGCTGGGCCAAGATGTGGTTTTGGGAGAAATCTTGCCCCAGCCTGATATGAAGGGGAGTTTCAGGGCACAAATGGCACCAAAGAGGCTGTGAAATCAAGAGGCAAGGGGACTGGGTTGCTCTACACCCCCACCCCGCACTCCCACCCAACCCACGCTGCTGGCCTTCAACCATCACTCATAACCTCCTGTGCAGGTCCAGTAGCATGGCTCCCAATAGCCAAAGGCATCCTCTGGAGAGCATCTAGCTCCAGGCAGGTCCAGTAGCATGGCTCCCAACAGCCAAAGGCATCCTCTGGAGAGCATCTAGCTTCTGGCAGCTCGCAGCTGCAGCGGCTGAGGGAAGGCGGCACCAACCCGGGGAGCTGGGGGCAGTGTCCATGTCCCTGCCAAGTGTCAACTCCCCAGGGCAGGTATGGTGTTCGCAGAGCTCAGACTGGGCACCAGAAAGCACAGAGTTTAGCGTCTGATGAGCTAAGCTGAGTCCAGGGAGGGCAACAGCTTCCGGGCTGCTATTGAAACTGCCTTTGCAAAATTATGACTGAGACAGTGAAACAGATCTAACTTAACTGACTCCATCTTGCTTCTAACCTCCAAGCTGTACTTGTTCATTCCTGGGCACAGGCTGAACTAACTTTGGGAGAAACTTAGTTCATAGTTTATAGTTTAAACAAAGACGGTAACAGCACTTTCCCAAAACAGACCTCCTTCTTGCCTGGGGACTAGATTGCCTTTGTGGGACTAACATTAGCCACAAGATTAGAAATTATGGTTTAGGAGTCACGCAGCTGGAGATTCTGACAAGATTCTGACCTTCCCTAATCTTCTCAGTGCTTGAGATATTTTGCAGACTCTGTACTTGATGGATCAATTGGCACCACCCAGATCAATAAACTGGCTCATCTGATCTGATCGCTATGATTTCATCCCTGACCAGTCAGCACTCCTGGCTCACTGGCTTCCCCCCACCCACCAAGTTATCCTTAAGAACTCTGCTTCCCTAATGCTCGGGGAGACTGATTTGAGTAATAATAAAATCCTGATTTCCCGCACAGCTGGCTCTGTGTGAATTATTCTTTCTCTATTGCAATCAGCTCTGTCTAGGCAGCAGCCAAGGTGGACCCCTTGGGCAGTTACAGTATTGGCTGACTCTGTGGCTGGTGGAGGCCCCGTTCCACCCTAGTACCTTCCCAGCAAGCCTGGGGCCTCATCTTGTGGCTCCGTCCCATCCTCCCTGCCCTTGGTTGTGCTGGCCAGCCTGGCTGGGTGTCCAGCAGGCTCTGGGAAGGCGGTGGGCATCTGGGCAGATGTTCTGGTTTGGGATCTTTCCCCGGACCCAGCCACCTTCCACTCCCCTCCCTGCCTTAGGCATCATCCCTAAACAAGTCACCTCTAGACTGGCACACAGCTTCCAAAACCCCTCTTCCTGAGCCTCCCCAGACTGGCTCAGCCCAGGGAACGCTCAGCTCCATTTCCCACCCCAGTGACAGCGTTAGGGTTTACACCATAGAAGACTATGTGTATGCAGGAGCCTCAATATTAGAAGCTTCAAAATAGTTTAAAAGGCTTTTTTCTGGGTCACCCATTTTTACAACCATACACTGCAAAGGTAGATAGCCCTGCTGTGGCCACGCGAGGTGGTGAGGCCGGCCCACCTAGGGCGTGTTGGCCTGTGAGGCTGGTGTCGGGCGGGGGCAGCAACTGCCCAGCATCCTCTGACACAATCTGTGTGGTGCTGGCCGGTTGTTACATGGGCTTGCACCGAGTCTTGCACTGTCGCCAGGCTGGAGTGCAATGGAGCAATCTCGGCTCACTGCAACCTCCACCTCCCAGGTTCAAGCAATTCTTCTGCCTCAGCCTCCTGAGTAGCTGGAATTACAGGCACCTGCCACCACGTCTGGCTGATTTTTTTTTTTTTTTTTTTGGTATTTTTAGTAGAGATGGGGTTTCGCTCTGTTGGCCAGGCTGGTCTCGAACTCCTGACCTCGTGATCCGCCCGCCTCGGCCTCCCAAAATGCTGAGATTACAGGCGTGAGCCACCGCACCTGGCCCTGGGGCACCACTGTTCTTGCCACTTCCTGCTGGCCCAGCATCCCCCCGACCCCTAGTGGTGCTGGGTTGGCCTCCAGCCAGACCAACCGGGGGGCTGGTTTCAGGTACCTAGGTTTACACGATAGAAGACGGTGTATGCAGGAGCCTCAACATTAGAAGTTTCAAAATAGTCTAAAAGGAGTTTTTCTGGGTCACCCATTTTTACAACCATACACCATAAATGTAGGTGGACCTGCTGTGGCCGTGTGAGGCAGTGAGGCTGGCCCACCTGGGGCGTGCTGGCCCGTGAGGCCCGTGTCAGGCGCAGGCACTAATGTCCTGGCGGTCCTCTGACACCCTCTGTGTGGCGCTGGTTGGAAGTTATGGGCTTGCTGTTGAGAGGCTGCGTGCCCCTGGGCAAATATACATATTACCCGTGGTGTTTATACTGGGAGGAGCGGGCAGAGATGGGGGCTGGGGAAGGCCTGAGTCCTTCTGAGCAGCCCGTGGAAATCCATGAATCCGAACAGGGATCCATGCCCAGGGGCAGGGAGGGATGTCCGAAAACCTCAGCTTCTCCCCGCAGCTGAGCCCCCCATTTAAGGAGGGCAGGGAAATGGCAGTGGGGCTTAGGGACGTCGGAGGAGAGAGAGGAAGAGGGATGTGTCTGTGCTGATAGCCCCTCCAGGAGCCAATCTGCCTGGGAGTAGGAAGAGAGAAAAACAGCCCATTCCTGGACCACCAGGCAGGGGGCTGGAGCCCCAGCTCTGGCCGGATGTGTTTTGCAACCTTAAGCACTAGGCCTGGGGCCTCGGGCTCACCAAATGAATGACAAAGGGTTGGACCCGGTGACTTGATAGGATTCTTTGGCCTGGAACAACCTACTGAACATCCCTGAGGCAAGGAAGGGCCTCAGGTCCTATAGGCAGAGGAGGAGCAGCTAGTTGCCCCGGGGACAGGAACTGAGTCCCAGAGCCTGGAGGGAGAATGAGGTGGCCAAGCCTCGGTGTGACGTGGGGCAGCAGCACAGGGTTGGGGGAGATGCCCTGAAGTGAGGCAGACCTGGGTTCTGGTCTCAAGTCAGCTACTTGCCAGCTGCAAGCCACTTTACACCCCTGAGCCTTGGGCTCCCCACGTGGGATGCGGGGACAATAGCAGCACCTGCCTCAAAGGTTGCTATGAGCGCAATTGGTAGCTAAGAGAACCGAGACATGTTCCTGCCCCTTTCCACGTTGGCTTCTCTGTGACACATCAGCCCTAGGGAAAGCAGGGCCAGTGCCACCCCACATGCAGGTGGCAAAACTGAGGCTCCAGGGGGTCGATTCAGGCCGGTTTCTTTCCCCCTTTATGCACCCTGCTTCTCTCCAGCAGCCACTACAGGTGATGGCCACGCTACTCCCATGTCCTCACATGCACCTGGGTTACGTCAGCGGCAGCCATGCGTGCACATGCACACTCAAACACACACGCACACTCACACTCAAACACATGTACACTCACAAACACACACGCACACTCACATTCAAACACATGTACACACACTCACACTCAAACACACACGCACACTCACACTGAAACACATGTACACACACTCAAACACACGCACACTCACACTCAAACACACGTACACTCACACTCAAACACACACGCACATTCATTCAAACACATGTACATACAAACACACAAGCACACTCACACTCAAACACACACGCACACTCACTCAAACACATGCACACTCACACTAGAACACACATTGACACACATGCACTCACACTCGAACACACACATTCACACTCAAACACACACTCAAACACATGCATACGCACACTCGAACACACATTCAAACACATGCACACTCACATTCAAACACACGCACATGCATGCTGTAACACATTCACTCACCCACATGCACCCTCACATTTGAACACAAACACACTTGAACACACACATGCACACTCACACTCTAACACATTCACACACAATCACACTTCAACACACTCGCACACATGCACACTCACACACATGCACTCACTCAAACATGCACACTCACACTCGAACACGTGCACATGCATACTCACTCTAACACACATTCACAAACACACACGTATCCTCGCATTTGAACACACGCACACACTCGAACACATACACTCTAACATTCACACACATGCACAATCACACTTGAACACACGTGCACACTCGAACACACATGCACACTCACACTCAAACACAAATGCATGCACTCACACACATGCATACTCAAACACACATGCACACTCACATGAACACATGCACATACTCGAACACATGTACACTCACTCTAACACATATGCATCCTCATTCGAACACACGTACACACAAACATGTTCACACATGCATGCTCATACTAACAGTCACACCCATGCACACACTCGCAACTGCACACACAAACTACACTGCCCGTGCACACACAAACATGCTCACATATGCACATTCTCACACATCCACGCACACATGCACACACAATCATGCACTCACACACCACACACACATTCACTCACATACAAACACACATTCACGCACACACATTTACTCTGACGCATGCACACACACTCATACACTCTCAAACACACATACTCACACATTCACACACACACACTTTCATGCACTTGCACACATACACCCTCACGCACCCCTGCCCCGCCTGCAGGCGCCTGGGGTTGGGCAGTGCTAAGGATGGGAGGTGGGAGCAGAGCATGGTTTTTCCAGCTGCTGGGCTCCTTCTGCCAGAAAGTGAGGGAGGAAGAAATGGAGGCAGCGGTGGGAGGGGGGAAGGGTGGGAGTGGGGTGGAGTAGGGGAGGTGGCACTGGCTGGCTGTTCTGTGGAAGGATCACTTTTTCCCTGGAAACACTCCGCGGGCTCCAGCCCTCCACCCCTCTCCTCCAGCTGCCTTTTCCTGCCTTTCCTGGAACAAAGGCTGGGGGTGGGGAGGAGGAGGCCCCAGGGCCCACCTGGACATGGACACGCAGCGACATCGCCAGCCAGCCTTGGGCTACAGAGCCCCCACCCTGCCCTGTCATTGAACCCAGGCCATTAACCACAACTGTGCCTTATGGAGGGAAACTGAGGCACAGAACAGCAAACCCACCTTTCCCATGGGGTTTCATCAACCCCGAGAAACACCATGCAGCCTGTGCCCTTTGAGAGGTCATGGTGGCCAGTCCCTTGCCTCGGGTAAGGCCAGGGCTCCTAGGAGGAGGCCCTTCCCTATGGGACTGTTCTGCTGCTTATTTTATTTTATTTTTGTAGAGACAGGATCTCATTATGTTGCCCAGGCTGGTCTTAAACTCATGGGCTTAAGCAATCCTCCTGCCTCAACCTCCCAAAGTGCCAGGATGAGTGTGAGTACAGGCGTGAGCCACAGCACCCAGCCCATGCTCTGCTGTTTAATCGAGAAGTTCCTGCTGTGTCCAACCAGGTCTCCTGGCTGTGGCTCATCCCCACTTTCTCCTCTGCAAGGTGGGAAACAGACCCGCAGGAGGCCTGTCCCAGCCGCCCTCCCTGGCCTGTGAGCCTGGTTCGTATGTGCGGGACAGGGCAGTGGGAGAACTGGGGAGAAGGCCCCTGCCTTGTGCTCTGCCTGGCTCTAGCCTAGGCTTTCTCATCCCTTCTTCCTCTCCCTCCCCTCCTGCTTCCTCTAGCTCCTTTCCTCTTCCACGTTCTCTCCGTTGCTTTCTCCTTCTCTTCTGTCCTCGCTCTCTCTCCTCTGTCTAGGGCTTTCATTTTTTTTTTTTTTTTTTTTTTTTTTTTTGAGACAGAGTCTCACTCTGTTGCCCAGGCTGGAGTGCAGTGGCACCATCTCGGCTCACTGTGAGCTCTGCCTCCCGGGTTCATGCCATTCTCCTGCCTCAGCCTCCGGAGTAGCTGGGACTACAGGCGCCCGCCACCACACCCGGCTAATTTTTTATATGTTTAGTAGAGACGGGGTTTCACCGTGTTAGCCAGGATGGTCTTGATCTCCTGACCTCGTGATCTGTCCGCCTCAGCCTCCCAAAGTGCTGGGATTACAGGCGTGAGCCACTGCGCCCGGCCATTAATATTTAATATACATGTACATCTTAAAACTTCACCTAGGCTACTCTGGGCGCACTGTCCATGGGTTAACCCTGCTCTGCAAGGAGAAGTAAAAACCAAAACACTGGGCACAGTCCCTCATGCCTGTAATCCCAGCACTTTGGGAGACCGAGGTGGGTGGCTCACCTGAGGTCAGGAGTTCGAGACTAGCCTGGCCAACATGGCGAAACCACGTGTCCACTAAAAATACAAAAATTAGCTGGGAGTGCGCATTGCCAAGACAATCCTAAGCCGAAAGAACAAAGCTGGAGGCATCACGCTACCTGACTTCAAACTATACTACAAGGCTACAGTAACCAAAACAGCATGATACTGGTACCAAAACAGAGATATAGACCAGTGGAACAGAACAGAGTCCTCAGAAATAATACCACACATCTACAACCATCTGATCGTTGACAAACCTGACAAAAACAAGCAATGGGGAAAGGATCCTTATTTAAAAAATGGTGCTGGGAGAACTGGCTAGCCATATGTAGAAAGCTGAAACTGGATCCTGTCCTTAGACTTTATACAAAAATTAATTCAAGATGGATTAAAGACTTAAATGTTAGACCTAAAACCATAAAAACCCTAGAAGAAAATCTAGGCAATACCATTCAGGACATAGGCATGGGCAAGGACTTCATGTCTAAAACACCAAAAGCAATGGTAACAAAAGCCAAAATTGATAAATGGGATCTAATTAAACTAAAGAGCTTCTGCACAGCAAAAGAAACTACCATCAGAGTGAACAGGCAACCTACGGAATGGGAGAAAATTTTTGCAATCTACCCATCTGACAAAGGGCTAATATCCAGAATCTACAAAGAATTTAAACAAATTTACAAGAAAAAATCAAACAACCCCATCAAAAAGTGGGTGAAGGATATGAACAGACACTTCTCAAAAGAAGACATTTATGAAGCCAACAGACATAGGAAAAAAGGCTCATCATCACTGGCCATCAGAGAAATGCAAATCAAAACCACAATGAGATACCGTCTCACACCAGTTAGAATGGCGATCATTAAAAAGTCAGGAAACAACAGATGCTGGAGAGGATGTGGAGAAATAGGAACACTTTTACACTGTTGGTGGGACTGTAAACTAGTTCAACCATTGTGGAAGTCGGTGTGGTGATTCCTCAGGGATCTAGAACTAGAAATACCATTTGACCCAGCCACCCCATTACTGGGTATATACCCAAAGGATCATAAATCATGCTGCTATAAAGACACATGCACACATATGTTTATTGCGGCACTATTCACAATAGCAAAGACTTGGAACCAACCCAAATGTCCATCAATGGTAGACTGGATGAAGAAAATGTGGCACATATACACCATGGAATACTATGCAGCCATAAAAAATGATGAGTTCATGTCCTTTGTAGGGACAGGGATGAACCTGGAAACCATCATTTTGAGCAAACTATCACAAGGACAGAAAACCAAACACTGCATGTTCTCACTCATAGGTGGGAACTGAACAATGAGA
Organism: Pongo abelii; assembly: GCF_028885655.2. Lineage (NCBI taxonomy): Eukaryota > Metazoa > Chordata > Mammalia > Primates > Hominidae > Pongo > Pongo abelii. The sequence goes on from NC_072003.2 coordinate 57,354,866, forward strand.
ACACTTGGACACAGGATGGGGAACATTACACACCGGGGCCTGTTGTGGGGTTGGGTAGTGGGGAGGGATAGCATTAGGAGATATACCTAATGTAAATGACGAGTTAATGTGTGCAGCACACCAACATGGGACACGTATACATATGTAACAAACCTGCACGTTGTGCACATGTACCCTAGAACTTAAAGTATAATAAAAAAATAATAATCCCTCTCCCTCTCCCTCTCCCTCTCCTTCTTCGGTCTCCCTCTCCTTCTTTTTTCGGTCTCCCTCTCCTTCTTTTTTCGGTCTCCCTCTCTTTCTTTTTTCAGTCTCCCTCTGTTGCTGAAGCTGGACTGTACTGCAGTGATCTCGGCTGGCTGCAACCTCCCTGCCTCGCGCTCCTGTGATTCTCCTGCCTCGGCCTGCTGAGTGCCTGGGATTGCAGGCGCGCGCCGCCACGCCTGAATGGTTTTTGTATTTTTGGTGGAGACGGGGTTTCGCCATGTTGACCGGGCTGGTCTCCAGCTCCTGGGCTCGAGTGATCTGCCCGCCTCGGCCTCCCGAGGTGCTGGGATTGCAGAGGGAGTCTCGCTCACTCAATGCTCAATGTTGCTCAGGCTGGAGTGCAGTGGCGTGATCTCGGCTCGCTACAACCTCCACCTCCCAGCCGCCTGCCTTGGCATCCTAAAGTGCTAAGATTACAGCCTCTGCCCTGCCCTCACCCCGTCTAGGAAGTGAGGAGCGTCTCTGCCTGGCCGCCCATTGTCTGGGATGTGAGGAGCCCCTCTGCCCAGCTGCCCCGTCTGGGAAGTGAGGAGCGCCTCTGCCCGGCCGCCATCCCGTATAGGAAGTGAGGAGCGTCTCTGCCCGGCCACCCATCATCTGGGATGTGAGGAGCGCCTCTGCCCGGCTGCCCCGTCTGGGAAGTGAGGAGCGCCTCTGCCCAGTCGCCCAACATCTGGGAAGTGAGGAGCGCCTCTGCCCGGCCGCCCCGTCTGGGAGGTGAGGAGCGCCTCTGCCCGGCTGCCACCCCGTCTGGGAGGAAGTGAGGAGCACCTCTGCCCGGCCGCCCCGTCTGGGAGATGAGGAGCGCCTCTGCCCGGCCGCCCCGTCTGGGAAGTGAGGAGCGCCTCTGCCCGGCCGCCCCGTCTGGGAGATGAGGAGCGCCTCTGCCCGGCCGCCCCGTCTGGGAAGTGAGGAGTGCCTCTGCCCGGCCGCCACCCCGTCTGCCCGGCCGCCACCCCGTCTGGGAGGAAGTGAGGAGCACCTCTGCCTGGCCGCCCCATCTGGGAGGAAGTGAGGAGCACCTCTGCCTGGCCACCCCATCTGGGAGATGAGGAGCGCCTCTGCCTGGCTGCCACCCCCTCTGGGAGGTGAGGAGCGCCTCTGCCTGGCTGCCACCCCCTCTGGGAGGAAGTGAGGAGCGCCTCTGCCCGGCAGCCTCGTCTGGGAGGAGAGGAGTGCCTCTGCCCGGCCGCCACCCCGTCTGGGAAGTGAGGAGCGCCTCTGGCTGGCCACCCCATCTGGGAGGTGAGGAGCGCCTCTGCCCGGCCACCCCGTCTGGGAGGAGAGGAACGCCTCTGCCCGGCCGCCCCGTCTGGGAAGTGAGGAGCGCCTCTGCCCGGCCGCCCCGTCTGGGAAGTGAGGAGCGCCTCTGCCCGGCCGCCCCGTCTGGGAAGTGAGGAGCGCCTCTGCCCGGCCGCCCCGTCTGGGAAGTGAGGAGCGCCTCTGCCCGGCCGCCCCGTCTGGGAAGTGAGGAGCGCCTCTGCCCGGCCGCCCCGTCTGGGAAGTGAGGAGTGCCTCTGCCCGGCCGCCCCGTCTGGGAGGAGAGGAACGCCTCTGCCCGGCCGCCACCCCGTCTGGGAAGTGAGGAGTGCCTCTGCCTGGCCACCCCGTCTGGGAGGTGAGGAGCGCTTCTGCCTGGCCGCCCCCTCTGGGAAGTGAGGAGTGCCTCTGCCCGGCCGCCCCGTCTGGGAGGAGAGGAGCGCCTCTACCCAGCCGCCCATCGTCTGGGATGTGAGGAGCGCCTCTGCCCGGCCGCCCTGTCTGGGAGGTGAGGAGCGCCTCTGCCTGGCCGCCCCCTCTGGGAGGTGAGGAGCGTCTCTGCCCCGCGGCCATCTGGGAAGTGAGGAGCGCCTCTGCCCGGCCGCCCTGTCTGGGAGGTGTACCCAACAGCTCGGAAGAGACAGCGACCATCGGGAGCGGGCCATGAGGACAATGGCGGTTTTGTTGAAAAGAAGGGGGGGAAGTGTGGGGAAAGAAAGGAGAGATCAGATTGTTGCTGTGTCTGTGTAGAAAGAGGTGAGCATAGGAGACTCCATTTTGTCCTGACTAGGAGAAATTCTTCTGCCTTGGGATGCTGTTGATCTATGGCCTTTCCCCCAGCCCCGTGCTCTCTGAAACATGTGCTGTGTCAACTCAGGGTTAAATGGATTAAGGGTGGTGCAAGATGTGCTTTGTTAAACACATGCTTGAAGGCAGCATGCTCTTTAAGAGTCATCACCACTCCCTAATCTCAAGTACCCAGGGGCACAAACACTGCAGAAGGCCGCAGGGACCTCTGCCTAGGAAAACCAGAGACCTTTGTTCATGTGTTTATCTCCTGACCTTCTCTCCACGATTATCCTATGACCCTGCCATATCCCCCTCTCCGAGAAACACCCAAGAATCATCAATAAATACTTAATAATAATAATAATAATAATACAAAAAAAAAGTAGCTGGGCGTGGTGGCTCGTGCCTATAATCCCAGCTACTCGAGAGGCTGAGGCAGGAGAATCGCTTCAACCCAGAGGCAGAGGTTGCAGTGAGCCGAGATTTCACCACTGCACTCAAGCCTGGGCAACAGAGTGAGACTCCATCTAAACAAACAAACAAAACCTCCAACTTAGTGAAAACAAGGCATTCAATGATAGATCATCAGCAGAAATTGCTTATTACCTACTAATCATTTTATTTTTATTTTATTTTATTTTTTTGAGGCGGGGACAGAATCTCGCTCTGTCACCCAGGCTGGAGTGCAGTGGCGCGATCTCAGCTCACTACAAGCTCTGCCTCCCGGGTTCACGCCATTCTCCTGCCTCAGCCTCCTGAATAGCTGGGGCTAGCAGCACCCGCCACCGCACCTGCCACCGCGCCCAGCTAATTTTTTGTATTTTTAGTAGAGACCAGATTTCACCATGTTAGCCAGGATGGTCTTGATCTCCTAACCTAGTGATCCTCCCGCCTCGGCCTCCCAAAATGCTGGGACTACAGGCGTGATCCACCGCGCCCAGCCCTAATCATTTTATAAAGTCATATCTAGATAAAAACAAACACTAAAGAGAATAAATAGATCTAACTAAAGTGACAAGAATAATTATAAATAAATACCAGATTTTAAACAAGAATCTGTAAAAGTTTTACTACCTAAAGATTTTCGCTCAAAGAAGAAAAAAATATGGCCAGGCACGGTAGCTCATTCCTGTAATCCCAGCACTTTGGGAGGCTGAGGCAGGTGGATCACCTGAGGTCAGGATTTTGAGACCAGCCTGGCCAACATAGTGAAACCCCATCTCTATTAAAAATACAAAAAATTAGCCAGGCGTGGTGGCAGACGCCTGTAATCCTAGCTACTCAGGAGACTGATGCAGGAGAATCGCTTGAACCAGGGAGGTGGAGGCTGCAGTGAGCAGAGATGGTACCATTTCACTCCAGCCTGGGTAACAAGAGCGAAACTCCATCTCAAAAAAACACAAAACAAAACAAAAAAAACCATAGTAACACCAAGCTTGCAGGATGGTGAGCTAACAGATACATTTTATCTTAATGGAAACTCATGTAGCATTCAGTAACATTTCTGGATGAAGCTTCAAGTTACTGTTGCACGTTTGTGAAAGACTGATCCAGCAGTGTGTCCTCTAATTTTAATTTCTCCTCTTCATTTAAAGTATTAGCAGGAGCATCATTACGTGGATTGTCTAGCATGTCTTCCCTTAATACAACTGACTCCTCCTTTTGATCCTCATCAAGTATTAACCTCAACTGTCTATGCCCTGGGTGCATTCATTAACGTATCATTTCCTAGGGACTGACTATTACTTAGCAGCTTTGCCTGCCTTCTTTCTAAGGCCAGTTGTTTATTTCTCTCAATTTTTTGTTGTCGCTCTTCTGTTAGGCTTCTACTTGACTCAGAAGCAACTATCTCACTTTCAGATGAGTTTGTCAGAAAGGGATCTAATTCAGTAGCGGTCACATCATGTCCATTATTTTCCACAACTTCATCATTATTGCTAATAAAATCTTCAGGTAAAATAGGGAGATCAAGTTGAATTTGTTTTAAACAAGCCTGAACTTCCTTTTCATTTCCCAGATATTCAACTCTGTCAATAAAATCCTCAAACTGCAGTTTAGGGAAGAGCCTGTGTGCCCAGTGCTCCATGTGTCTGATTAGAGTCTTCAAATCTTCAGCCTCATGACCTTTACCTTTGAATTTTGCCTTATCAAATACATGCCTTAAGGCTGGAAGTCCTCTCTCTGAAATTAATCTCTGAGCATCCAGCTTGGGTATACTTCTTTTAACTGTTCTCTTTGGAGGTATGGGACTCTGCTTCCTGACTCTTCATCAGGTTCAGCCCCTTCATCATCTTGTCTCTCTGGAGAGATTGGAGGTGGGAAAGGAGGAAAAGTTTCATCTTCTACATGCTCATAATCAGGTAGGTCAATCATGCCATTCTCCTGTGGTTCTAGCATCTTTTCCTCTCACGCAGAAAGCAGGGGCCACGCGCAGAGCTCCAGCACTTTCCCCTTTGGTTTTTTTTTTTTTTGAGACAGAGTCTTGCATCTCACTCTGTCGCCCAGGCTGGAGTGCAATGGCGCGATCTTGGCTCACTGCAACCTCCGCCTTCTAGGTTCAAGCGATTTTCCTGCCTCAGCCTCCTGAGTAGCTGGAACTACAGACTCCCGCTACCACACCCAGCTAATTTTTGTATTTTTAGTAGAGACAGGGTTTCACCACATCGGCTAGGCTGGTCTCAAACCCCTGACCTTGTGATCTGCCCGCTTTTGCCTCCCAAAGTGCTGGGATTACAGGTGTGAGCCATCGCGCCTGGCCTCACTTTCCTTCACTTTTTCCATTGCTTTTTTTTTTTTTTTTTTTTGAGACAGAATCTTGCTCTGCTGCCCAGGCTGGAGTGTAATGGCACAATCTCGGCTCACTGCAACCTCCGCCTCCCAGGTTCAGGCGATTCTCCTGCCTCAGCCTTCCAAGCAGCTGGGATTACAGGTGTGCGCCACCATGCCCAGCTAAGTTTTGTAGTTTTAGTAGAGATGAGGTTTCATTATGTTCGGCAGGCTGGTCTCAAACTCCTGACCTCGTGATCTGCGCACCTCAGCCTCCCAAAGTGCTGGGATTACAGACGTGAGCCACTGTGCCCAACCTCTCCTTTTCTTTCTTGCTCTCTTCTCTCTTCTCTTTCTCTCTCTCTCCTTTCCTCCATCTCCCCTTACTTTTCCTCCTCCTTTCCTCCCACCCTCGTCCCACTCTCTCCCCAGGCTCTCCAGTACTCCTAGCCTCATACTCATCCTGTGGGCATCTCCCCAAGTTGTTCCACCAGCTCCTTAGACTGCCCCCCAGCCACCCTGCTCCTCCCCAAGTGCTCCCAGCCCCATTGGTGTCTCCTCCAGCCCCCTCCGTTGCTCAAGTCAGAACCCAGGGTTCATCCTGAGCTGGTCAGTTGACTCAACCCTTGGACCCATTACTGGCCAGGCTCATCCACCTCCTCACCTTCCCCAGGTCTCCGCTGACTGCTTTCTTCCTGCTCCTGCTCCTGGCTCCCATCTTCCCCAAAAATCACCTCCTAAGGGCCGACATGGGACCTTGGGTGACGGCCTGGTGCTTTCTGCATAAAGCCCCTGCTCTGGAGCAAGACCTGTTGGTCCCTCCCCACCCAGCCAAGCATCCTCATCACTCCCGCATGTCTGTGGTAGGGTCTGGCCTCCCCAGGGCCTCTGCACATGCTGCCTGCTCTGCCTGGGAAGCCCTGTCCCTCCTCTCACCCCTGTCATAGGCACACACTCAGTCCCAGGCAACTCGGCGGACCATGAGCTTCCCCTCTCAATAGCCACTGGGTTGTCCCTCTGTGCTCCCCGTTTCCTGCCCGCTTCCCTCCAAGGGCAGGTCCCTGTCCAGCATAGAATGTCACACTGCAGTGTGAGGGACTTGGCCCAGGTTAGAAGTAAGAAATCCAAGTAAAGGCCAGGCTCAGTGACTCATGCCTGTAACCTCAGTGCTTTGGGAGGCTGAGGCAGGAAGATCACTTGAAGCCAGGAGTTCGGGTCCAGCCTGGGCAACATAGCAAGCCTCATCCCTACCAAAAAGAAAAAAGAAAAAAAAATTAACTGTGTGCGCTGGTGCACACCTGTAGTCCCAGCTTCTCGGGAAGGTGAGGTAGAAGGATCACTTGAGCCCAGGAGGTGGAGGTTGCAGTAAGCTATGATCATTGTACTCCAGCCTGGGCAACAGAGAGAGACCCTGTTTCTAAAAATAAGTAAATAAATAATAATTTAAAAATCCAGGTAAAGACTGGCCAGGAGGAATCCCTAACAGAGCCAAGAAGAGGCCACCAATGTGGAACCCCAGAAGAGCAGAGCTGGGGAGGTCTCTGACATTACAAGCCCAGCCCCTTCACACCCCGGCTGGGGAGGCTTATCTCCTATCCCAGGATCCTAGGCAGGCACCCCTAGACCCACGGGTGCTGGGCTATTTGCTGTGGGGCACTCCCTGAGGCGGAAGCGCCGCTGCTGGTTGGGCCACCCCGCAGGCAGTCCGAGGCTGGTAGCCTGTAGTCTCCACCGTTGTCTGGACCATCTTGCCCATACACTGAAAGAGAAGGACGATAATCTCCCTGCATTCGGCCCCTGCCAGAAGGAGCCAGTGCTGCAGAAGAGAAAGGGGGTCTTTATGCCCACAGGCAGAAGGGCACCACTCCCCTCCTGGTCCCCCCAGGATGACCTCTGGTGAAAGGACTCTTTGTAAGGCTCCCCGAGTCTGGCCAGGGCTGACACAGAGCCCTCCCCAAGTTGGGGGTGGTGGCAGACAGCTGGGGGGGCTCTGTCCGGGTGAGGTCATAGGCCATGGCTGGGGAGGCCTCTGAGCCTTAAGACCTGAGGAAGAGGCCATCTGACGGCAGGAAATGAGAGAGGACATGCCCCCCACAGCATGTAGTAGTGGGGTTAGACTTGCTGTGCCTGGGTCCAAACCAGCCCTGGTCTCTCAGCAGCTACTGCAGAGTGAGTTCCTTATGGAACTGGTCACACAGGAGGCGATGCCCACCCCACCTCCTTCTCACCTACGCTTCCCTCACCCACTGTGTTTCGTTGTTTGTTTTTTTTTCTAAAGATGGGGTCTCGCTATGTTGCCCAGGCTGGTCTTGAACTCCTGAGCTCAACCAATCCTCCCACTTCAGCCTCCCAAAGTGCTGGGATTACAGGCATGAGCCACCACGTTCGTCCATGCTGTTTGTTTTTGTTTGTTTTTGCTTTTGTTTTTGTTTTTAAGAGACAGAGTCTTACTGGAGTGCAGTGGCACAATCACAGCTCACTGCAGCCTCGAATTCCCGGTCTCAAGTGATCCTCCCACCTCAGCCTCCTGAGTAGCAGGGACTACAGGCAAGTGCCACTGCAATGGACTTTTTCTCTGTTTCTTGAATCAGCTGGCACATGCCCACCCCCAGCGACTTTGCAAATGCTGTTTTTTCTACTTAGAATGCTATTCTCTGAGATGTTGGAGTTGCTCATTACCTTCTCAAACGGGCCTGCTCATCCCACTCCCCATCCGATGCCCCCTGCTGGCTCTTTCCATTGCCCTATCACCTTCCAGCCTACCATATCATAGATCATGCCTAGCCTCTCATCCCCCATCTAGAAGTTCAATGAGGGAAATTCCATTCACTTATTTCATGTCCCAGGGCCTGACATCCAGTGGGTTCCCAGTGAACATTTGTCTGAATTAACAAATAGATCATGTCGTTTAATTAATCCTTTCTCCCACCCCGAGATGGAGGCACAATGATTCATTTACAGACAAAGGCTCTGGGAACTGAAGGATGTTTCCCAAGTTACACAGTGAGAAAGAGCTAGAATTGGGATTCAGATTTGGGGCTGTCTTCCCCCCCACCCCACATGGCTTTCACCAATGTGCTTCCTACCTCTCTGGTGACAGCCAGGACACACACCACGCCCCCCTGCCTGGCTAGGCTCCAAAGATAGAAGGGCTCGTCCCTTAAGGAATGTTCCCAAGGGTGCCTATCAGAGGCAGCTCTGAAGTTCAGGACCACCCAATCCCTCCCTTGCAGGGTGAAAGGATCCCAACCCCAGGTCCTCAGGCAGAGCCCAACCTACAACCTTCCCTTCCTAGGAGAACAGGAGAGCAGCCGCATCCCTCCCCATCCTCACCCCTGCAAGCCTGACACTACCAAGCTTCGTACCAGCAGGCCAGGCTTCGACTCTCTGCAACCTCAGCACCTCACCTGTCAAATAGGGTAGTACCACCTGTCCAGCAGATGCATCTGTGAGGAACAGGTGAGAATGTACAGGAAGGGGCTCCCAGGACCTGAGCTGCAAAGCTGCAGGCATAAGTGTCAGCCCTGCCCCGCTGCCAAGGCTGGAAGCAGGCAGGAAGTGAGGAATGGGAATGCCAGAAAAGAGCTCACCCCTGCCCCGCTCCCCCAAAGCTGGAAGAAAAGGCTGAGCCAGGAGCCACCAAGGCCATAAGTCAGCCTCCCCTGAAAAGCCAGGCAGGGGGCCCAGGTCCTCCTCCATGGGTGGGGAGGGTCTCCCTGGAGAACAGCAAAGCCACCCAGGCCAGGAGCCATGTGGAATTCATCTCTCCCAAGCCTATGGAAGGGTCTAGAGTGATGCTGACAGCAGCTGGCTGGACTGCACTGGCCCCTGGAAAAGGGGATTTCCTTACAAAGGCCAAGCTTGGTGCCCCCTTGGGGGCTGCCTACCCCCTTCTCTCAGACTACTTGGCATGGCCCCTTCCATCCTGCCACCCCTATCCTCCGGCAGCCCCCACAGTGCCCAAAGGGCCCTTCTGAGCCAAGAACAGGACTTCAGAAAATAGCAAGACAGCCCCTTCCCGGTGCAGATGGGGAGATCGCCACAGGGGGCAGCACTGAGCTGCCTGGGTCTGCAAGGCCAGCTAGTGGCAGGGCTGGAGATGGGGCCCAGCTGGGGCTTGGCTCGGCCCTGAAGACAACTCACTCAGGTGCATCCGCCCCCTGTGCCGCTGGGTTGGACCCTCTGGCACAGGCAGGCTCTGACGCCAGAGTGGGGACACCATTCATTGCCCCGTTTCACCCAATCCCTCACCAGCCGCCACCCACCCGTTGCTCCAGCCACAGGAACTTCTTGCAGTTCCCTCAAACTGGCCAGGCTGTCTCCAGCCTCTCCAGCTCCAGGCCTTTTCGTTTCTTTTTTCTTTCTTTTCTTTTCTTTCTTTCTTTCTTTCTTTTTTTTTTTTTTTTTTTTTGAGACAGGGTCTTGCTCTGTCACCAAGGCTGGAGAGTGCAGTGGCGTGATCACCGCTTATGCAGCCTTTACCTCCCAGGCTCAAGCGATCTTCCCGCCTCAGCCTCCCAAATAGCTGGGACTACAGGCGCGCCACCACACCCAGCTAATTATTTTATTTTTTGTAGAGATGGGGTTTCACCATGTTGCCCAGGCTGGTCTCGAACTCCTGGGCTAAAGCGATCCACCTGCCTTGGCCTCCCAAAGTGTTGGGATTAAAGGCACGAGCTACAGCACCCCGCCCCTTCAGGCCTTTGTCCATGGTGTTTCTTTTGCCTAGAAATGTGTTTCTCCTCCTTTCCCTGGTCAGCTTGTACCCATCCCTCAGCTCTCAGTGCAGACAGTAGACATGGCTTCCTCCGAGAAGTGCTCCCTCTTTCCTCTCACCTGCCCCCATGAAAGTGGGGTTACAAACCCCTCTCTGGACTCCCACTCAACAGGAAAGCTACTCTGCAGGCCCCATGGCTCAGCCCCAGATCCTAGCAGCACAGCCGGTACACAGCAGTGGCCCACTGTTTGCTCACAGAGAGGACCAGTGAACAACAAGGAATGGACACTCACGGTGGAGGGGCTCCAGGATGAGAGCAGGTGCGAACCCCCTCCTCTCCCACTCCCTCCTCTGGCCACTCCAGGTGCTGGGGAGCTGGAAGGGAGACTGAGAGGGGCAGGAGCTGCCGCTCTTGCCCTGTCTGTGGCCTCCCCTTGGAAAGGCCTACTCCACCCTCTGCTCATCAGACTCTTTCTCACTTCTGCTCCAGAGCCCTTGCGGCTCACCTCTTCTTCACTCTCTATTTTCCTCTTCAAATTCCAGAGAGAGGAATCCAACAGCCGTGGCCTGGCACTGGCCGGCCCAGGAGATCATCATGCAATCATCTTCAGCCAGCAGCCCAGGGCACGTCCACACCTCAGGGTGATTCACTCAGAAATCCACTCATTCTTTCATCCCTGTGCCAGGCACTGTCCTAGGGGCAGGGGATCCAGTGGGGAAGAAATAGATGGGGCCCTGCCCTCCCGGGGCAGACAGTCCAGGGAGACTGTTCTCTCCTCCCCACATTTCTAGGAGCCTCAGTCTTCCTACCTGGTGAAGATTTCTTCATTTCTCCTCTCCTCGCCACAAAACCCTTCTATGCAGCTGAGACACAGTTGGGGGCCCAAGAAGGAGGCCAACCACAAGGACCACATGAGGACCCTAAGACAATGACAACTACGGTTACCATGACAACACTTACCGTGGGCTGAGTCCTGCCTCAAGCCTGTTCCATCTGCTATCAGTGAATCCCCGCCATGCCCTAGGAAGGTGCACGTGGCTGTTATTCCCATTTCTGTGAAACAGTGCGGTTAATGTCACATCCTCAGGTCTCAGAGCTCAGGTTGGTAAGCACTGGAGCCAGGTTTAGTCCAAGTCATCACACCCTGAAGAGAAGGGCTGAGCCACTGAGCCACTTGGTTTTTCCCACTCAGAAGGGCACATCCATTGGTTCATTGCCCTGCAATGATCCTGCACTATCAGAGGTGTAAGGCCTCCATTAAGCCTGCCTTCTGGATGGAAGAAGGTGTTGGGCAGGGCCTGCCTGGAAGAGGGGGACAATCACCACCCTTGCCTACCCAGCCCCTTATGAGGAGAGATACTATCCTACCCCAGCAGCCCAGCCTCAGTCTCAGGGACCTCTTTTCCTTCTCCACTGTTGCCAGTGGCACAGGGGCCAGTGCGGGGAGCTGTGCCCACTTTACCGTCCCATGCTCAGGACACCAGCTCTATTTCCTGCACCCCCCACCTCTGGCCTCTGGCCTCCCTGGCCCGTCTCTATCCTCTGCAGCCCCCATTGCAGCCAGGGCGTGCCATCCTGCTCCCCAGCACCCCCTGTGGCTATGTGGGCTGCCCTCGTCAGGCTCACCCCGCTGCCGGGCCCGACAAGGCCATCCATGTGTCCCAGTTGGAAGCTAGTGATCAACTCAAAATAACTACTCCCCTCCACTCTGACACAACTGTCTTCCCCAGAAGGACGACAGCTGCAAGGGATTAGAGCTGGGGACAGGAAGGAGAGAACCCCCCACCCACAGCCCCAAGCCCACGGAGCTGGAGCAGGTGGCAGCGGCATGGGGTGAGGAGCCTGCATCTAGGGCTGCCCTGTCTTCTGGAACAAGTCCTCTCCCCCTTGGAGCTGGAGAAGGTGAAAGAGGGGATCTGGAGGGTGCAGCCTCCCCTACCCTAGCACCCCAGCCTGGCCCACGTGTGGCTGGAACCTGCCCGCCTCCAAGCCTGGGGCTGCAGCCTGGAAATTGATGGGAGGGAACCACCTGCTCCTGCTTACCCAAAAGCTGGCTGTCCCAAGCCTGGGCCTCTTGATTCGCTCCACTTGGTTCTCCTTCCCCCCCACAGCCTGGTGCCACACCTCCTAGTCCTTCCTCCACAAAGCCTTCCTCCACACCACCACTCAAAGTCCAGAATCACACAGTTTACTCACCCCCACACTCTCTCTAACTGTATTTCTAGAGGGGAACAGTTCCCTGGGTGAGGATGATACCCTTGTCCCTTTCCTGGGAAAGCTTGATCACTTTCTCCCTCCGGGTCACAAGGGTTTTCAGGGCCACATTTTCAGGCCACCTCTCAAGCACATATAAAGAGAGGTGGCATCAAAAAACAGACCTCCACCTGGCAGGTAGCCCTTGACCTTCCTGCCTTTACAGAGCCTTTTTCCTCTCCCTCATCCTTCTAGCTTTAAGAACACATCAGCTGGGCGACGTGGCTCCTGCTTATAATCAAAGCCCTTTAGGAGGGCGAGGTAGGAGGATTGCGACCAACCTGGTCAACATAGCAAGACCTCATCTCTACAAAAAAATTTAAAAAACTTGGCCAAGTATGGTGGTGCATGACTGTAGTCCCAGCTACTCATGAAGCTGAGGTGGGAGGATCGCTTGAGCCTAGGAGATTGAGGCTGCAATGAGCTGTGATTGTGCCACTGCACTCTAGCCTAGGTGACAGAGCAAGACCCTGTCTCTAAAAAAGGAAAACTTCACATTATATGCACTTTTGGTGAACCTCATATCCTTTTAGGAACTGAGATGAGATACACATTAATAAATGAATAAATATTACCTGCTTTCTCCAGACTGTGCCTTAATGTATCTTTTCCTCTCCTTGCTCAAGGGCACTTGGGGTCTGAGGAGAAGGGGCAGGTACTGAGATGGGGCGAGTGGGTGCTCCTCTAGGACCTGAGCCACTCAGGTTTTTGTAATCAGCTGCCATCTGAGGAACCACCTGAAACTTCATGGCTTAAAACCACCACCATCGTATTTGCTGCCAATTCTTCCCTTTTTTTTTGAAACAGAGTTTCGCTCTTGTTGCCCAGGCTGGAGTGCAGTGGCACAATCTCGGCTCACTGCAATCTCCGCCTCCGAGATTCAAGCAATTCTCCCGTCTCAGCCTCCCAAGTAGCTGGGATTACAGGCGCAAGCCGCCATGCCCGGCTAATTTTTGTATTTTTAGTAGAGACGGGGTTTCATCATGTTGGCTCTGGTCTCAATCTCCTGACCTCAGGTGATCTGCCCACCTCGGCCTCCCCAAAGCGCTGGGATGACAGGTGTGAGCCACCGCACCCGGCCTTGTTTTTTGTTGTTGTTGTTGTTGTTTTATTTTTTTTTTTGAGATGGAGTCTCACTCTGTCACCCAGGCTGGAGTGCAGTGGTGCAATCTCGGCTCACTGTAAACCTCTGCTGCCCAGGTTCAAGCGATTCTCCTGCCTCAGCCTCCTGAGTAGCTGGGATTACAGACATGCACCACCATGCCCAGCTGATTTTTGTATATATATATTTTTTAATAGAGATGAGGTTTCATCATGTTGGCCAGGCTGGTCTCGAACTCCTGATCTCAAGTGATCTACCCGCCTCAGCCTCCCAAAGTGCTGGGATTACAGTCGTGAGCCACCATGCCCAGTTCCCTTTTGGCTGAACTCTCTGGGCAGTCCTTCTGCTGGGCTGGCTGGTGACCACCTATGTACCTGTGTTCACGGATAGCTGAAGCCGTTCCTCCCTCTTCTTCTCCACATGCCTCTCCCTGTGGTCACCTGACATGATCTCTAGGGTAAGTCTAAGGTAGCCAGACTTCCTTTTTTGTTTGTTTGTTTGTTTTAGACACAGGGTCTCACTCTGTCGTTTAGACTGGGGTGCAGTGGCACGATCACGGCTCGCTGCAGCTTTAACCTCCTAGGCTGAAGTGATCCTCCCACCTCAGCCTCCAAAGTAGTTGGGTCTACAGGTGCATGCCACCACACCTGGCTAACTTTTTTTTTTTTTTTTTTGAGACAGAGTCTTGCTCTGTCACCCAGGCTGAAGTGCAGTGGCACAATCTCGGCTCACTGCAAGCTCCGCCTCCCGGGTTCATGCCATTCTCCTGCCTCAGCCTCCCAAGTAGCTGGGGCTACAGGCGCCCACCACCGTGCCCGGCTAATTTTTTGTATTTTTAGTAAAGATGAGGTTTCACCATGTTAGCCAGCATTGTCTTGATCTCCTGACCTCGTGATCAGCCCGCCTTGGCTTCCCAAAGTGCTGGGATTACAGGCATGAGCCACCGCGCCCGGCCCTTTTTTTTTTTTTTTTTTTTTGAGACAGAGTCTCATTCTGTCACCCAGGTTGGAGTACAGTGGAGCGATCTCAGCTCACTGCAACCTCTGCCTCCCGTGTTTAAGCGATTCCCATGCCTCAGCTTCCCTAGTAGCTGGGCTCACAGGAGTGCACCACCACACCTGGCTAATTTTTGTAAAAAAAAATAATAATTTTAAAAATTATTTGTAGAGACAGGGGTCTCCCTATGTTGCCCAGGATGGTGTCAAACTTCTGGGCTCAAGTGATCCTCTGGCCTTGGCCTCCCACAGTGCTAGGATTACAGGTGCGAGCCACCATGCCCGGCTTATGCTAGCCAGACTTCTGATGTGGCTGCTCAGGGCTTCTGAGAACACAAAAGCAGGAGCTGCTAGGCCTCCTGATGGCTTAGGCTGGGACCTGGCACAGAATGTCACTTCTGCCACGTTCTGTAGTTAAGCATGTCATGGGGCCAGCCCAAGCTCAAGGGGAAATACATGAGGCGAGACATGAATACTAACAGGCTGCATTCATTGGGGGTCAACAAATTGACAGACTATAGTGACATACACAGAACTGAGCGGTGCATGAAAAATTCTAACAATGGTAATTTGGGGCCGTGGGAATAAGGGTACTTTGTGCTTTCCTACTTTTACATTTGAAAAAAGACAGGAAATAAAGGGGAGGCTGAAACAAGGCATCCAGCTCAGCGTCTGAGCAGAGCTGTCTCAGGCAGCTGTCACAGCAGGCCCCCTCGGTCCCCAGGCCTCCTGAGGCCCCAACGTGGGAGAGGGCAGGGAGCTGTCCCTGACTGTCAGGGCCTATCAGGGTGGCAAAGGGGCCCTTGTGCTGGGCCTGTCATTCACAACAGGCCTGACATGAGACATCGTGTCTGAGTGAGGTTACTCAGTGGCCAAGGCATCCTGTCAAAGCCAAAGAAGGTAATGTGCGTCACTTGTCACATAGGTCTCAACTCGGGCCCCATTCCTGAGGCTCAATGCCTATAATGCACCTTAAGTGTTATCTATTTATTTATTTATTTATTTTTGAGATAGAGTCTCACTCTGCCGCCTAGGCTGGAGTGCAGTGGCGTGATCTTGGCTCACTGCAACCTCTACCTCCCAGATTCAAGCGATTCTTCTGCCTCAGTCTTCCAAGTAGCTGGCATTACAGGCACGTGCCACCACACCTGGCTAATTTTTATATTTTTAGTAGAGATGGCCAACATTTTAGCCATGTTGGCCAGGCTGGTCTCGAACTCCTGACCTCAGGTGATCCACCTGCCTCAGCCTCCCAAAGTGCTGGGATAACAGGTGTGAGCTACCGCTCCTGGCCTGTTTTGATTTTTTTAGAGATGAGGTCTCACTCTATGACCCAGGCTAGAGTGCCGTGGCACAATCAGAGCTCACTGCAGCCTCAAACTCCTGGGCTCAAGTGATCCTCCCATCTCAGCCTCCTGAGTAGCTGGGACCACAGGCATGTGCCACCATGCCTGGCTCTCTTGTTTTTCAATGAATCTTCTAATCTCTTCCTTCTAAAGAGTGGTCCATGGACCAGCAGCGTGGGTATGACCTGTGAGCTTATTAAAAATGCAGAATCTAGGGTCTCACCTCAGACCTGCTGAGTCAGAATTTGTATTTTAAGGCCAGGCGTGGTGGCGCACACCTGTAATCCCAACACTTTGGGAGGCCGAGGAGGGTGGATCGCTTGAGGCCAGTAGTTCGAGACCAGCCTGGGTAATATGGTGAAACCTGTCTCTATTAAAAATACAAAAAATTAGCCAGTCGTGGTGGCAGGCACCTGTAATCCCAGCTACTCAGGAGGCTGAGGCAGGAGAATTGCTTGAACCTGGGAGGCGGAGGTTGCAGTGAGCCAAGATCATGCCATTGCACTACAGCCTGGGCAACAGGGTGAGACCCCATCTCAAAAAAAAAAAAATAAGAAGAATTTGCATTTTAATAACATCCCTAGGTGATTCCTGTGCACATTAATGTTTGAGAAGCCTGCTCAAATCAGCTTATTAAGGTCACCATTATACTACATTGCATTTTTTTGGTGGTAGTGATAACATCTCATTTTGTTCAATGCAAGCATCTAAAACAGCATTGTCCAGTAGAAATTGCCTTTACCTGCACTGCCCAATATGGAGGTCGCCAGCCATGTGTAACTACAGAACACTTGAAATGTGTCTAGTATGATAGAACTGAATCTTAAATTTTATTTAAAGTTAATTAATAAAATCTGAATTTAAGGCTGGGCACAGTGGCTCACGCCTGTAATCCCAGCACTGACAGGACAAGGTGGGAGGATCACCTGAGGTCAGGAGTTTGAGACCAGCCTGGCCAACATCGTGAAACCACGTCTCCATTAAAAATACAAAAATTAGCTGGGTATGGTGGCTGGCACCTGTAAACCCAGTTACTCAGGAGGCTGAGGCAGGAGAATCGCTTGAGCCCAGGAGGCAGAGGTTGCCATGAGCCGAGATCATGCCCCTGCACTCCAGCCTGGGTGACAGAGCAAGACTGCATCTCCAATAAATAAATAAATGAAAATAAATTTTAATTTAAGTAGCCACACAGCTAATGGCTACCATATTAGACGGCATGAATTAAAAATCTACTTTGTGTTTTGGCCGGGCGTGGTGGCTCATTCCTGTAATCCCAGCACTTTGGGAGGCCGAGGCAGGCAGATCACAAGGTCAAGAGATCAAGACCATCCTGGCCAACATGGTGAAACCCTGTCTCTACTAAAAATGCAAAAAATTACCTGGGCGTGGTGGTGAGCGCCTGTAGTCCCAGCTACTTGGGAGGCTGAGGCAAGAGAATCACTTGAACCCAGGAGGTGGAGGTTGCAGTGAGCCGAGATGGCACCACTGCACTCCAGCCTGGGTGACAAGAGCGAGACTCTGTCTCAAAAAAAAAAAAAAACTACTTTGTGTTTTAATGGCTCATAAACCGCTTGGGTGCGGTGGCTCATGCCTGTAACCCCAACATTTTGGGAGGCTGAGGCAGGCAGATCATGAGGTCAGGAGTTCGAGACCAGCCTGGCCAACATGGTGAAACCTCATCTCTACTAAAGATACAAAAAATTAGAGGCATGGTGCGCACCTCTAATCCCAGCTACTCAGGAGGCTGAGGCAGGAGAATCACTTGAACCCGGGAGGTGAAGGTTGCAGTGAGCTGAGATCACGCCATTGCACTGCAGCCTGGGCAACAGGGTGAGACTCTGTCTCAAAAAAAGAAAGAAAGAAAGAAAAGAAAGAAAAAAGAAAGGAGGAAAGGAAGAAAAGAAGAAAGGAAGAAAATTGCCAGCAGCCTGGCCCCTCCTGTGTCTGCAGGGGGACTTGCATGGCCCCTGTACTCCTTGTTAACGGTTTTACAGACAAGGCAGGAAAGATTGTGTCACTGAGTGCCATGGAGCCTCAGGAAGCTCCACCTCCTCCACATCCTTATTTGAGGTTGCTGGGATTTCCTGGGATGGTGGTGGCCTTGGGGTGGAGTTAGGAAAGGGGCTTTGGGTGCAGAGCATCTCTCTCCCTCCTGCTCCCCTGCCAGCACGCTGACCAGTGATCACAGCCTTCTGGGAATGAATCTCTGCTCCCCTATCATTAGTACAGGGATCTCAGCAATACCTTTCCATTAGTGAAATGAGTCAAATTCAAAATAAATGGCTGGCTAGAAATGTTATATAGGTACCTCTGTTGCCATTAAAATGGGGCATAAGAATTGGGTGAGCCCAGGCTTGTAAAAGCTTTGGGACATCTTAGTGCAGAACTCCTGCAGGACTCACCCCTCGCTCCCACCCACCCACACACTTAAGAAGGAATTCCTGCCTGGTACTGCTCTCTCATCCCATCCTGCTGTCCATGTGTATTAGTCTGTTCTCATGCTGCTAATAAAGACATACCCAAGACTGAGTAATTTATAAAGGAAAGAGGTTTAATTGATTCACAGTTCCACATGGCTGGGGAGGCCTCACAATCATGGCGGAAGGCAAAGGAGGAGCAAAGTCACATCTTGCATGGTGGCCAGCAAGAGAGAGCACGTGCAGGGAACTCTCTTTTTTTTTTTTTTTTTTTGAGACAGAGTCTTGCTCTGTCACCCAGGCTGGAGTGCAATGCCACGATCTCAGCTCACTGCAACTTCTGCCTCCTGGGTTCAAGCAATTCTCCTGTCTCAGCGTCCTGAGTAGCTGGGACTATAGGCGCCCGCCACCACGCCTGGCTAATTTTTGTATTTTTAGTAGAGACGGGGTTTCACCATATTGGTCAGGACGCTCTTGAACTCCTGACCTCAGGTGATCCATCTGCCTTGGCCTCCCAAAGTGCTAAGATTACAGGTGTGAGCCACTGCGCCCAGATGGAACTCTCCTTTCTAAAACCATCAGACCAGCAGGGCATGGTGGCTCACGTCTGTAATCCCAGCACTTTGGGAGGCCAAGTCTGGTGGATCACCTGAGGTCAGAAGTTTTAGATCAGCCATGCCAAAATGGTGAAGCCTCATCTTTACTAAAACTACAAAAAAAGTTAGCCAGGCATGGTGGTGTGCACCTGTAATCCCAGCTACTCCAGAGGCTGAGGCAGGAGAATCACTCCTGGGAGGCAGAGGTTTCAGTGAGCTAAGATCATGCCAGTGCGCTCCAGCTTGGGTGACAGAGCAAGACTCTGTCTCAATAATAATAATGATAATAATAATAATAATAATAAATAAAACCATCAGATCTCACGAGACTTATTCACTATCACGAGAACAGCATGGGAAAGACCCGCCACCAGGTCCCTCCCACAACACAGGGGAATTATGGAAGCTACAATTTGAGACTTGGGTGGAGACACAGCCAAACCATATCATCATACATCCTAAAACATGCACTTCCACTGAGCTTTAGGTGTAGGTGGCATGAACCTATTTTGCATGCTCACTAATAATTTTTTTTCTCCTTCCTTGTGGGCTGAGATTTGCTTTCACTGTAGCACACTACCATAGGTCAGGTGGTGGGAATGAGAACTACAGGTCTCCCTGCCTTTTACTGCTGGGGGCTTAGGTCAGTTTCTGATACCAAGAAAAGAGGTCTCGGGCTTGTAAAGAGGCTTTAGGTTCAAGTAAACATGAGGACGGTCTTGGAGGATGGGAAGAAGCTTTGGAGAGTGACTTGGAACCCAAAGGCTAGTGTATTTATGGCCCGATTTTACTGTATTTATTGATTTTACTGCATTCCCTCCAAAATACCAGGATTTACAATTTAAGACTTTATGGAAGCAGGGGCTGGGGGATACCCAAGTGATGAGAGAACCCATGGAGGCTTATATTGATATTTATTGCTGTCATTCAATAGAAGAGTAGAGGCGCTTGGTGACCTTTTGTACCCCTTTAACAAGGGGTTCTGTTCAATCCCTTTCCATATCCACCCCTTGCACACTGTTTTGCTTTGCTTCAAACACCATGGATACCAAGAGGCAAGATTTTTCCAAGGCTCATGCTCTATCCAGATGTTCAACGTCTTGTGGATTTACAATTTGGAGTGCCACTATCACTGCCCAGAGGCACTCGTGGTTTGCATTACAGGACCTCACACTTTCAGGTTATGGAAAATGTATGGAGACGTCAATGAGGTATTAGAATTCTGTATAAAAGGAGGAACTTAAGGGTTTTTTTGTTTGTTTGTTTTTGGTAGGAGGAGGTTGCAATCTGCAGATGTGCCTGGGTGGCGGGTGGGGGCGGGGAGGGCAGTGTTTCACGTTTCTTTTCTCTCCCAGCAGTGTCTGACCTCTCTACGCTCAGATGTATCATATCCACCCGCTCACTCCAATGTGGAGCCACTTTCAGATGACAGAATCACCAAAAAACACCAGGAGAAGGTATTAAGATGCAGATTTCTGGGTTGGCTTTAGACAGAGAGAGAGAATAAAAATGTTATCTCTTGGGGTGGGGACAATTGTCATTTTAATAAGCTGGGTCCCAGAAATATGCATTTTAAATAGGACAGGGCCAAGGACTCTGAATTTGCTGGATTTTTATTTATTTATTTTTTTAGAGTGTTGCTCTATTACCCAGGCTGGAGTGCAGTGGTGCAATCATAGCTCACTGCAGCCTCCACTTCCCCGACTCAAGTGATCCTCCCACCTCAGACTCCCCAGTAGCTGAGACTACAGATGCATGCCACTATGCCTGGCTAAGTTTTTTATTTTCTGTAGAGATGGGATCTCGGTATGTTGCCTGGGCTGGTCTTAAATTCCTGGCCCCAGGTGATCATCCCGCCTTGGCTTCCCAAAGTGCTGGGATTACAGGCATGAACCACTGTGCCTGGCCCAGCAACATAACTTAAGAATATGAATTAAAATTCAGCAGATTCATCTTCCTGTGGGAAAGGTACATTGTGCACCACCCCCCCAATCAGGTCTATCCTTATTTATTTAGAGACAGTCTTGCTCTGTTGCCCAGGCTGAAGTGCAGTGGCACAATCTTGGCTTACTGCAACCTATGCCTCCCGGGTTCAAGTGATTTTCCTGCCTCAGCCTCCTGAGTAGCTGGGATTACAGGTGCCCACCATGCCCAGCTAATTTTTACATTTTTAGTACAGACGGGGTTTCGCCATGTTGGCCAGGCTGGTTTCAAACTTCTGACTTCAGTTGATCTTTTCGCCTCGGCCTCCCAAAGTGCTGGGATTACAGGCATGAGCCACTGTGCCCAGCCTTTTCAAGTCTATTCTAGATGCCTTATGAGCAGACACTTGTGCTCAATAGCAGGAGCCTGATCTTCTAGCAGGAAGCCCTAGGCTTTATTCCCAGCTCTGGCCCATGTGAGCCATGCAGCCCCTGTGAGCTATTTAACTTCTGTGCTTGTCCATAGATGGGGGTAGCGCCACATATAACCTTCCGGACAGGATCCCAAGGGCACCACATGCAACGGCTATGAAAGCATGCTGCCTTCTGAAAAGCACTGCCATGTACTGCATGGGTCTCCATCTTCCTTAGAAGTCACCTGCAGTGCCAGGCCTTCCCAGGCTCCTGAGGGAACATGACAGGGATCAGGAAACTGAAAAAGCTGTTCATGCTAGGTGGCTGGGTGCAGGAAGAAAGGGCAACTACATTCTGTTAATACATTCGGGTGCTGTCATTTCAGAAATGGGAAGTGGGACTTATATCTTACTCTATATTCTTTTTTTTTTTTTTGAGACGGAGTTTCACCCTTGTTGCCCAGGCTGGAGTGCAGTGGTGCGATCTCAGCTCACTGCAACCTCCGCCTCCCAAGTTCCAGCGATTCTCCCGCCTCTGCCTTCCGAGTAGCTAGGATTAGCAGTGCGCGCCACCATGCCCGGCTAATTTTTTTGTATTTTAGTACAGATGGGCTTTCACCCTGTTGGCCAGGCTGGTCTCAAACTCCTGATCTCAAGTGATCCACCTGCCTCGACCTCCCAAAGTGCTGGGATTACAGGCGTGCCTAGCCCTTCATATTCTTTGGACCATGGGCTCATGAATGTACCATGGGCATGTATTACTTTTATGATTCCCTGGTTAAACACAAATGAGGTTTTTACTGTCAGCCTTAGACCCTGGTGTTCAACTAATATGTGACCACATAGTGACTGGCCAGGCCAGCCCTCACTGCTGAGGCAGAGCTGACTCCAGTGCTTGAGGCAAGGGGATGCCAACACAAAAGAGGACAGGGATGGCATATGGGTCTCATCAGGTGCATGGGGTCCTCGTTCCACCCCGTTGTTTCTAGAGGGGCTAGCCCATCCCTCTCTGGGCTTCAGTGTCCTGATCAGTAAAATGAGGGGGATGGGGATGCAGACAAGAGCTCCAAGATCTTTTTCAGTGAATTTCCTGACACTTAGGGCTTCTGGCTGAAGCCGCTGAGGGGCTAGGGACATCGGTTTGGGGTTGTTCTCTGGGATTCTTGCAACATTCAGAAATGCCCCAGGAGGGGACTGTGTGGCGCCGGCCAGTCTTCTAGCCTGGCTGTAGAGGAAGCAACCAACGGGCCGGGGGCAATTAAGGGCCAGAGTAAATCTACTCTCCCCCAGAATCAGCCCTGTTGGGAACGGCTGTGTGCTATTCCAAGTTCATGCCAATTAACTAACACTGTCTCATTTAGAGGGCAATTCCTTCTAAAACACACCATGACTTCCAAGGAGCTGGATAATGCAATTCTGCCTGCTCCAATTACCGTGATCCGACATCACCCGGGCCCAAACTCCATGAGGGCGCCTCAGCCCAGCAGCCTGTCATTCCCTCTTCCCTCAGCCTCACTGGAGGTTGTCGTCTTCCTGGTGAGCTGGAAAGCCGCAGGCAAGGGGCTGTGCGGTCATGACACCACTATTCACCCTGGCCTGGGGCCAGCTCAGATAATACCTCTCATCACCCCGAGGCCCCTCGCTTCCTTCTTCCTCTGGGATGGGTATGTGAGGCATCTGGGAAGTCGCCGCCTACCACCCCAAAGAGGGTGGTGAGGTAATCCCCAGACGTGGTCTGACAAGTGCCTGGGGTGAAAGAGGCTCTGTGTGGAGGAGAGTGCCTCGCTGTGTTGCCCTGAACCCCCAGGAGCACTTCACTGATATCCTGGCACCCAGAAGAGATGAGAAGTTAACCCGGTTTTCTTGTCACCACAAAAGCATCTTTCATGCCATAATCGAGTCTGGATTGTAGGGAAGATTTCACTAGAGAGTGCCCAAAGGCTAGACACTCTGTTGGTCACTGCCCACCCCTCCACCCACTCAGCCATTTGAGGATTCCTATTGTAACCAAGAAAGTGAAGGAGACAGGCACACTGCCTAACAGGGGGATGCTGACATGCTAAGGACAGGGAAGCAGGACGACGTTCAGTTTTGACCGGAGTTGGCCCTGCAAGAGCAGGCTCTGTCACCTGGGCTGAGGGGGTGTTCTGTGATGCTGACAACTAGTGACTCAAAGGAGAGGGGCAGCATCCTCCAGAAGGTGGCTCCAGGCTGGTCACTGGCAGGAGAAAGGGGAAAGTTGTCTTAACTGCACCCACCTGAGTTTCAGGCACTTGACAACTGTCTTATCAGGTAGCTGTGGAGCACCCTCCCCTCCACTTCTCCCCCTCCTGTAGCCCCTGCCTCCTCAGAGACTTGGCCATGCTTCCCCACAGCATACTCTGGAGGATACGGATGTGGGGAAAGCGTGCTTCCTGCCATTTAACTTCTCAGAAGGCAGCAATGGTAATGACAAATCCCAGAACTTAAATGTTTTTACCTGTAACCAAAGTCAAAATGGCAGGTGCCCACAATTCCAGTCTGCAATGACAGCAAACCCCGGGGAGTGACTGGCGAGGGCACAGAATCTGGAACAGCCTTTTGCTCTTGCATTCTTTGAAATTTTTATTACAAAAATGTCTTTCCAAAAAAAAATTTTTGTTTGAGATGGAGTCTTGCCGTTTCCCAGGCTGGAGTACAGTGGCACAATCTCAGCTCACTGCAACCTCTGCCTCCCAGGTTCAAGCAATTCTCCTGCCTCAGCCTCCCAAGTAGCTGGGATTACAGAAGCGCGCCACCACACCCAGCTAATTTTTTATATTTGGTAGAGACGGGGTTTCATCATGTTGGCCAGGCTGGCCTCAAACTCCTGACCTCAAGTGATCTGCCTGCCTTGGCCTCCCAAAGTGTTGGGATTATAGGCGTGAGCCACCACGCCTGGCCAAAAACATTGTTTTTTTTAATAGTAGAAGTATAGAAGTGATTAAAAAAAACACAACAAAATCATTCTGCCCAGGTAATCACTGTATTAGTTGCGTGTCCTTCAAGATCATATAGGATACCACCTAATAGGGGGATGCTGATATGTGCTTTTCTCTGCCCTCAAATTGCTTTCCCCTCAGAAATGTTGCATGTGGTAGAGTTGCATCATATACAGTGCTTAACTTTTGCAAATTCATCTGTGCCTAACCAAAAGAAAAAAAAGAAAAAAGAAAAAAGCAGGCAATAGTGCCAGTGTCATTCCACTCAACAGGCATCTGCCCAGAATAAGCGCAGTGGGAAAAGTGGTGTAAGGTTCCAGTTCTCTCATGCAATTCCAGCGTTTAAAGAAACATTTTTCTGGCCGGGCGCAGTGGCTCACGCCTGTAATCCCAGCACTTTGGGAGGCCAAGGCGGGTGGATCATGAGGTCAGGAGATCAAGACCATCCTGGTAACACCGTGACACTCCGTATCTACTAAAAATAGAAAAAAATTAGCCGGGCGTGGTGGCGGGCGCCTGTAATCCCAGCTACTCGGGAGGCTGAGGCAGGAGAATGGTGTGAACCCAGGAGGAGGAGCTTGCAGTGAGCTGAGATGTTGCCACTGCACTCCAGCCTGGGCGACAGAGACTCCGTTTCAAAAAAAGAAACATTTTTCTTTTAAGTCTCTACATTCAAGGCCAGTAGTACTTCAGCGGGAGCTCAAATAGAGAAATGGTGATCTGCTCCAATGCTTTAGGTGCAATTTAGACTATGTCATTCTGTCTTAAGCTCAACCTAGGACCCAACCCCTAGCAAGATGATTCCACTGGTCACATACTATTTTTTTTTCCCCATTTAGTCTTTAAAGTTGTTCTGAACCAGTTTATACAGTTGACCCTTGAACAACTCAGAGGTTAGAGGCACCGACCCCCTTATGCAAAAATCTATGTATAACTTTTGACTCTCCCAAAGCTTAACTACTATAGCCTTCTGTTGACTAGAACCCTTACTGATAATATAAACAGCCATTCAACACATATTTTGTATGAATGACA